>NC_140998.1:225113019-225469044 GCF_052327205.1 Somniosus microcephalus | reverse complement strand
CTCTCTGCCCCACTCTCTCTCTCTCTCTCTCTCTCTCTCCCCCCACTCTCTCTCTCTCTCTCTCTGCCCCACTCTCTCTCTCTCTCTCTCTCTGCCCCACTCTCTCTCTCTCTCTCTCTCTCCCCCACTCTCTCTCTCTCTGCCCCACTCTCTCTCTCTCTCCCTCTCCCCCACTCACTCTCTCTCTCTCTCCCCCACTCTCTCGCTCTCTGCCCCACTCTCTCGCTCTCTGCCCCACTCTCTCTCTCTCTCTCTGCCCACACTCTCTCTCTCTCTCTCTCTCCCCCACTCACTCTCTCTCTCTCTCCCCCACTCTCTCGCTCTCTGCCCCACTCTCTCGCTCTCTGCCCCACTCTCTCTCTCTCTCTCTGCCCCACTCTCTCTCTCTCTCCCTCTCTGCCCCACTCTCTCGCTCTCTGCCCCACTCTCTCTCTCTCTCTCCCTCTCTGTCCCTCTCTCTCTCGCTCTCTCTGCCACATTCTCTCTCTCTCTCTCTCCCCCACTCTCTCTCTCTCTCTCTCCCCCACTCACTCTCTCTCTCTCTCTGTCCCACTCTCTCTCTCTCCCACTCTCTCTCTCTCTCTCTGTCCCTCTCTCTCTCTGCCACACTCTCTCGCTCTCTCTCTCTCTCTGCCCCACTCTCTCTCTCTCTGTCCCACTCTCTCTCTCTCTCTCTGCCCCACTCTCTCTCTCTCTGTCCCACTCTCTCTCTCTCTCTCGCTCTCTGTCCCACTCTCTCTCTCTCTCTCTGCCCCACTCTCTCCCTCTCTCTCTGGGACTGGGGGCAGGGCTGTGACTGGGGGCAGGGCTGTGACTGGACTGAGGGTGGGGCTGTGACTGTGGACTGGGGCGGGGCTGTGACTGTGGACTGGGGCGGGGCTGTGACTGGGGGCTGTTACTGGGGCGGGGCTGTGACTGTGGACTGGGGGCGGGGCTGTGACTGGACTGGGGGCGGGGCTGTGGCAGGACTGGGGGGCGGGGCTGTGTCTGGGGGCTGTGAGCGGGGCTGGGACTGCCCTTTAAATCTCCACACACTATTGATGATTCCCCCCTCACCACTTCATTCACTGCAGGAGGCTCTAAATTCACAATATTAACATCTAAAGAGCCCTGCGTTTACACTGAAATAACCACAAATTGTACTACCAAAAGAAACTTCTGGATGATTCATTACACTGACAATTTCTCTTTCTTCCTTCTCCAGCAGGGCAACAAGTGCACCGAGATGAGTGTCATCCTTGCCCACATTGCAATGTTGCTTTCACCACTGCAGATTTTCTTCAGAAACACATCAGAAGACATCCAGAATCCAGTGGACAAATTTCAGCAGGACAATCTCCTCCTTCCAGCATAAAGTATCTTGCACAACGCAAAAATGGGCAGGGATCGTTCACACAATCTGTCCACAGGAGAGAATGTATAAAATCAGGAGATTTTCACCTAGACCAGCAGATGCACACAGGCGAGAGGCCGCATAAATGTAGTGAATGTGGAAAGAGTTTCACATGGGCAGGGGACCTCCAGAGACACCAGCGGATCCACACAGGAGAGAGGCCGTATAAATGTGCTGAATGTGGAAAGAGTTTCACATGGGCAGGGGACCTCCAGAGACACCAGCGGATCCACACAGGAGAGAGGCCGTATAAATGTAGTGAATGTGGAAAGAGTTTCACACAGGCAGGGCACCTCCATGGACACCAGCGGATCCACACAGGAGAGAGGCCGTATAAATGTAGTGAATGTGGAAAGAGTTTCACACGGGCAGGGCACCTCCACAAACACCAGCGGATCCACACAGGAGAGAGGCCGTATAAATGTAGTGAATGTGGAAAGAGTTTCACACGTACAGGGAGCCTCCACAAACACCAGCGGATCCACACAGGAGAGAGGCCGCATAAATGTACTGAATGTGGAGAGTGTTTTGTTTACATCTATCAGTTGAAAGCTCACACGTGCTTTGAAACCTGCCGTCATTGTGGGAAAGTATTCAAGGATTCAACAGCTTTCAAAATTCACCTGAGAAAATGTTCCGAAACATAATGAAGAAAACGGTAACCAATTTATAATTTGACTAAGTTTAAATATTTCTTTCTATTTGAATGACCTTCAAAAACACTAGTTATCTCAAAGATTACTAATATTTATAATTCTTACCTTTCACTCTTTATGATAATATTTGTGTGTGGATTAAGATGGAATATAAGGGTAAATTCCACAATTCCTCGCTCCCAGTGAGGATTGGAGATTTGGGGCTCTGTTGCTGTAGCCTAATGTCTGACCCTCTCACTCTGAAATTGTATCTTCCAACTGGGATTTCAAAATATTCCCTCTGATATAAACTGCAGCATCTGCTGAATGTGTTTAATCTCCGTGAGTCTTTGTCCCACCGAGCTGTCACAGCCCCTTTATTCTGATGGTGAGAGATCGCTGGGATCGATGCTGTCTTTATGCAGTCTGGTTAAATCTGTGTTGGTAAAGGTGCCGATCACAAAATATACTGTGTTAATAAATATAGTGACTAAAATTGTTGCCCATGAGATTTCGTGAACAGATGTTCAGTAAAATGCTGTTATTGTAGTTTTCAAAGTTTAAGAAACTGTTGACAAAAGTTTAAGCAGAAGCTGAATTTGAAAATTGTAAAGTTGGTTGAAACGTGTAATTTATTTGACACAGGCTCGACAGGCCGAAATGTGTTTTAATTTGTATTATTGTGTATTGTATTTAAAATATTTCCATGCAAACTGGTTGACCTGCGTCTACATTGTCCAAGTAAAATCTATGTTGATGTACAGAGTTATTCAAACATTATTAAACAAGCAAATTGTGATCTTACTAATGGTCATTGAGCAGTTTATTTAACAATGCTAATATATTTTAGCCTCTAGCCGGGCCATTCCATTTCCACCATTCCTCCTTTCTGACAATCTTCAGCCCAACGCCAGGGCCTGCTCACCAGCTGCTCCTCCTTCCGTGACCTTCTCACCAACCGCCCCTCCTCGGGGCTTCTTCTGTGACCTTCTGCACCTGGTCTTCCCTGATGGTCACCCCTCCAGGTACTAAGCAGGCCTGACTCTGCTTAGCTTCCAAGTCTTGCCAGTGACCCTGTCCCTAGTCGTACTTGCAATGACAATAAAGTTGAATTATTATTATTATTATTATTATTATTATTACAAAATTGTGAAAGATCAATTGTTTTACAAATGGCTCCTGGGCTGGCAGCTCCCGAGGGAGCTCCTTGGCCATCCGTTGCCATCCTTTGCTCTTTCTCCCCCAGTCTCCTCTCTTCTGCTGTTTAAGTTCCCCTGGCTCTAATAGTGGGTGCAACAAAAACACATGATCTGGTCATTATCACATTGCTGTTTGTGGGAGCTTGCTGTGCACAAATTGGCTGCTGCGTTTCCCACATTACAACAGTGACTACACTTCAAAAGTACTTCATTGGCTGGAAAGCGCTTTGAGACATCCGGTGGTCGTGAAAGGCGCTATATAAATGCAAGTCTTTCTTTTTATTCTGAAAATGACTGAATTGCCTCTGACCCGAGGGGAGTCAGGCGGAAGGTTTGTTGGTGGGGTGAGGTGCGCCGGCCGGTGGGTTTAGCGCAGGGACGCGGGACCGGAGGGAAGATGGCGGCGCCCATGTGAGGGGGAAAAGTAGCTTCTTGTTGTTTAAAAGAGGAAGAAAACCGGGTTTAAAAAACCCGCCGGAGCCGTGGAGAAAGAGCCGCCCTGGGAGTGGGCACCCGCTAGCCGCTGATAAGGCCCCGGAGTTGGGGTAAGTGGGGCCGGAGAGGCGCCGGGAGCGGGAATGAGTGGGCGGGCTGGGCCCTGGAGACTAGGCCCAGGTCCCCCTTCCTCTCCCCTCCCCCAGCCTCAGGCCCAGGACCCACATTCAGCCCAGTTCAACCTGAGCAGCACTTTCACATTCCACTCAAACTTCTCATTCACTTCAACCTCTTACACTTAGTCGCACCTAAAAACATTAGCTCATTTTAACCCCTCTTTAATTTTATTGTAATCTATTTGATTTAAAAAAACATGATCTTAATTTCTTAAATATAAATTTATTTTCTATTTTTAAAAATCTAACCTTATTCAAAGAAAGAAAGACTTGCATTTATATAGCGCTTATCCCTCAACCAACATCACTAGAAAACAGATTATCTGGTCATCATCACATTGCTGTTTGTGGGAGCTTGCTGTGTACAAATTGGCTGCCACGTTTCCTACATTACAACAGTGACCACACTTCAAAATACTTCATTGGCGTAAAGCACTTTGGGATGTCTGGTGGTAGTGAAAGGCGCTATATTAATGCAAATCTTTCTTTTAAATGTACTGGGTCCAGTTCTGGACATGGAGACATAATGGAGACATTCGGCTACTAGGGGCGTCACAGAGTAGAGCCGCGAGACCGATCCCCGGCGCCAGAGGGACTGAGTTGTGTGGAGAGACTTGGCCGATTCAACATGGAAACGAGGCTCCCTAAAAGTGATCGTATTGAGGAATTAAAAAAACAATCTTTTCTGGGATGTGGGCGTCGCTGGCAAGTCCGGCATTTATTACCCATCCCGAGTTGCCCCTTGAGAAGGTGGTGGTGAGCCGCCTTCTTGAACCGCTGCAGTCCGTGTGGTGAAGGTGCTCCCACAGTGCTGTTAGGGAGGGTGTTCCAGGATTTTGACCCAGCGACGATGGAGGATCGGCCGATGTATCTCCAAGTCAGGATGGTGTGTGACTTGGAGGGGAACTTGGAGGTGACAGTGTTCCAATGCGCCTGCTGCCCTTGTCCTTCTGGGCGGTAGAGGTGGCGGGTTTGGGAGGTGCTGCCGAAGAGGCCTTGGCGAGTTGCTGCAGTGCAATAGAGAGGGATGAATATCCGGAATGTTACTTCAAATGAATCTGAGCAATTTGGACAAGGAGACACGGCTTCAAACTAGTTAAAGGTAACTCGGGCTGTTATCAGGAAGGTTTACTTCACACAGAGGGAGTGACCAATACTTGGAATGGACTGGCAGATAGAGGACTGGGGCACGAGGCACAATCCTGGAATGGGTTAAGGAACAATTGGAGGCAGCGATGGGCTGTTCTGGATGGGAGCATTAAGATGGGCCGAATGGCCAGCCACATCAGGAATGATCACCTGGAGCAGCTCAAATTCCCAAATTCAGGAGGTGGGATCTCCTGGAGGTGTCGCTAAAATACTGAACACTGACCTCCGAATGCTGGTTTTTAATTTGGATTTTCAAAAGTAGTCACCTAAAGGATATCGAAAGGGATCAAAGAAGGAATCTCATCCTGTGCCTGATCGAAGCATCGCAACAGACAAAGGAACCGGGTCCTGGAGCAGAGACACACCCAGGGCCCAGTGCAGGAGTGTCCTGGAGGATCCCTGCAGGAGTGTCCAGGGACTGACCAGGGATGGGATGCTATTGTTACATAGACAAGAAAGAGATTCACATTTATACAGCGCCTTTCACATCCTCGGGACATCCCAAAGCTCTTCACAGCAAATGATGTACTTTTTGAAGTGTGGTCACTGTGACAATGTAGGTAACACAGCAGCCAATTTGCGCACAGCAAGCTCCCACAAACAGCGATGTGATGGGAACACCACCACCTCCAAGTTCCCCTCCAAGACACACCATCCTGACTTGCAGATATATCGCCGTTCCTTCATTGTCGCTGGGTCAAAATCCTGGAACTCCCTCCCTAACAGCACTGTGGGAGTACCTTCACCACACGGACTGCAGCGGTTCAAGAAGGCGGCTCACCACCACCTACTGAAGGGCAACTAGGGATGGGCAATAAATGCCGGCCTTACCAGCGACGGCCACATCCCATGAATGGATTAAAATAAGACCAGACCATCTGTTTTTATGATTATTGGTTGAGTGATAAATATTAACCCAGGACACCTGGGATAATTTCCACTGCTCTTGTTCCAATAGAGGCTGCAGGAGCTTTTATGTCCACCTGAGAGGGCTGACGGGGCCTCGGTTTAACGTCTCATCCGAAAGATGGCAGCTCCGACAGTACAGCACTCCCTCAGTACTGCCCCTCCGACAGTTCAATGCTCCCTCAGTACTGCCTCTCTGACAGTACAGCACTCCCTCAGTACTGCCCCTCCGACAGCGCAGCGCTCCCTCAGTACTGCCCCTCTGACAGTGCAGCGCTCCCTCAGTACTGCCCCTCCGACAGTGCGGTGCTCCCTCAGTACTGCCCCTCCGACAGTACAGCACTCCCTCAGTACTGCCCCTCCGACAGCGCGGCGCTCCCTCAGTACTCATCCTCCGACAGTGCAGCGCTCCCTCAGTACTGCCCCTCCAACAGTGCGGCGCTCCCTCAGTACTGCCCCTCCGACAGTGCAGCGCTCCCTCAGTACTCATCATCCGACAGTGCGGCACTCCCTCAGCACTGCCCCTCCGACAGTGCAGCGCTCCCTCAATACTTCCCTCCGACAGTGCGGTGCTCCCTCAGTACTGCCCCTCCGGCGGCGCTCCCTCAGTACTGCCCCTCTGACAGTGCGGCGCTCCCTTGGTACTCATCCTCCGACAGTGCGGCGCTCCCTCAGCACTGCCCCTCCGACAGTGCCGCACTCCCTCAGTGCTGCCCCTCCGACAGTGCAGCGCTCCCTCAGTACTGCCCCTCTGACAGTGCGGCGCTCCCTCATCACTGCCCCTCCGACAGTGCGGCGCTCCCTCAGTACTGCCCCTCCGACAGTGCGGCGCTCCCTCAGTGCTGCCCCTCCGACAGTGCGGCGCTCCCTCATTACTGCCCCTCTGACAGTGCGGCGCTCCCTCAGTGCTGCCCCTCCGACAGTGCGGCGCTCCCTCATTACTGCCCCTCTGACAGTGCGGCGCTCCCTCAGTACTGCCCCTCTGACAGTGCAGCGCTCCCTCAGTGCTGCCCCTCCGACAGTGCGGCGCTCCCTCATTACTGCCCCTCTGACAGTGCGGCGCTCCCTCAGTACTGCCCCTCCGACAGTGCCGCACTCCTTCAGTGCTGCCCCTCCGACAGTGCAGCGCTCCCTCAGTATTACCCCTCTGACAGTGCGGCGCTCCCTCAGCACTGCCCCTCCAACAGTGCAGCGCTCCCTCAGTACTGCCCCTCCGACAGTGCGGCGCTCCCTCAGTACTGCCCCTCTGACAGTGCGGTGCTCCCTCAGTACTGCCCCTCCGGCAGTGCGGCGCTCCCTCAGTGCTGCCCCTCCGACAGTGCGGCGCTCCCTCATTACTGCCCCTCCGACAGTGCGGCGCTCCCTCAGTACTGCCCCTCCGACAGTGCGGCGCTCCCTCAGTACTGCCCCTCCGACAGTGCGGCGCTCCCTCAGTACTGCCCCTCCGACAGTGCGGCGCTCCCTCAGCACTGCCCCTCCGACAGTGCGGCGCTCCCTCAGTACTGCCCCTCCGACAGTGCGGCGCTCCCTCAGTACTGCCCCTCCGACAGTGCGGCGCTCCCTCATTATTGCGCTGGGAGTGTCGGCCTGGATTATGTACTGAAGTTTGTGGAGTGAGACTCGAATTTTTCCTTTCTCAGCCTCTAAGTGAGCAACGTTTACTTTTGCTACTCTCTTCCTTCCTACACACTTGTAGATGCTCTTACAATCTGTTTTTATATATCTTGCTAGTTTACTCTCATTTTATTTTCTCCCTTTTTATCAATTTTTGGTCATCTTTTGCTGGTTTCTAAAGCTCTCCCAATCCTCAGACATACTACTATTCTTCACAAGATTATAAGCCTCTTCTTTTAATGTAATAATCTCCTTAACATCTTTAGTTGGCCACGGATGGACCACTTTTCCTGTGGCGTGTTTAATTCTCCATGGAATGTATATTCGTTGAGAATATACCTAGAACTCCCTCGCTAACGGCACTGTGGGAGCACCTTCACCACACGGACTGCAGCGGTTCAAGAAGGTCCACCACCACCTTCTCAAGGGGCAACTAGGGATGGGCAATAAATGCTGGCCTTGGCAGCGATGCCCACATCCCATGAATGAATAAATAATACATTAAAATGGTGGGTTGGCAATGTGTCAGCCAGTGGCTCAGTAAGTAGCACCCTCGCCTCTGAGTCAGAAGGTTTTGGGAAGTCCCACTCCAGAGACCGAAACACAACAATCTAGGCGGACACTCCAGGTGCAGTGTTGAGGGAGTGCTGCACTGTCGGAGGTGCTGTCTTTTGGATGAGACCTTAAACCGAGGCCTCGTCTGGTCTCTCGAGTGGACGTGAAAGATCCCGTGGCACTATTTCGAAGAGGAGCAGGGGAGTTATCACCGGTGTCCTGGGGCCAATATTAGCCCTCAATCAACATCACTAAATAAAATTATCAGGTCATTATCACCTTGCTGCTTGTGGGAGCTTGCTGTGCACAAATTGGCTGCGGCATTTCATACGACAGTGACTGGACTTCAAAAAGTAAAAGTGAGAGTTGTTGTTGTAGTGGGAGGAGTGTTTGTTGTAGCAAGAGTTGTACTGAAATATGTTGTTGTAAAACTTGTTGTTGTAATAGTTGTTGTTGTAATAGTTGCCCACGGACATAAACGGTCGCGCTCAAAGGAGTTCATGGCCCGCTCAGTACAAAATAACATTAGAGGGAACACTGGCGGAGACTCGATGGGCCAAATGGCCTCCTCTGCTGCGGGGAATTACAGACCGGTAAGCCTGACATCGGTAGTGGGGAAAATGCTAGAGTCCATTATAAAAGATGTAATAGCAGAGCACTTGGAAAACAGTGACAGGATCGGACAAAGTCAACATGGATTTACAAAAGGTAAATCGTGCTTGAATAATTTACTGGAATTTGTTGAGGATGTAACTGGTAGAATAGATAAGGGAGCTGTGGGTCAGTGATCAGTGTGGGACGGGGTTGATTCGGAGGAAAGCAGAGTAACAGCAGCCTGGGCACACGGCAGGAAGGAACAAGATAAACGGGGTGTTCGAAGGGAGGAAGTGATTACCTTCTCAGCGTAAAACGAGAGACACCAACAGAGGGAGATAGTGAGAGGTGTGACTGAGTACAGTGAGTGATACAGAGAGACACCAGCAGAGGGAGATAGTGAGAGGTGTGACTGAGTACAGTGAGTGATACAGAGAGACACCAGCAGAGGGAGATAGTGAGAGGTGTGACTGAGTACAGTGAGTGATACAAAGAGACACCAGCAGAGGGAGATAGTGAGAGGTGTGACTGAGTACAGTGAGTGATACAGAGAGACACCAGCAGAGGGTTGAGGTTTGACGAGAAATAAAATGGGGGGATGGAGCCATAGAATCCAGGACGGGAGTGAAACGTTCCCTGTTATCCTTTGTGCACTGGGTTCAGGGCATGGAGAAGTGGAGAAGGGGTTCAGTGGTGGGGAAATTGATCCATGGGGTGGTGAAGGGTTTGGGGGTGGAGAATATGTACAGGGGGTGGGGAAGGGGTTCAGGGGGTAGGGAAGGGGTTCAGGGGGTAGGGAAGGGGTTCAGGGGGTGGGAAAGGGGTTCAGAGGTGGGAAAGGGGGTTCAGGGGGTGGGAAAGGGGGTTCAGGGGTGGGGAAGGGGGTTCAGGGGTTGGGGAAGGGGGTTCAGGGGTTGGGGAAGGGGGTTCAGGGGTTGGGGAAGGGTTCGGGAGTGGAGAAGGTGTTCAGGGGTGGGGAAATTGATCCATGGGGTGGGGAAATGGATTCAAGGGGTGGCGAAGTGGTTCAGGGGTTCAGTAATGTGGTTGACTCTGAACTGCACTCTGAAATGGCCGAGCAAGTCACTCAGTTGTATTCTTATTGTACAAAAAGCTACAATAAGAATGAAATAAACAGACAGACCACCCGGCATCGACCTAGTCATCAGGTTAGGACACAACAAAAGCACACCCAGCCCAGTCGATCCTACAAAGTCCTCCTCATTAATATCTGGGGACTTGTGCTAAAATTGGGAGAGCTGTCCCACAGACTAGTCAAGCAACAGCCTGACGTAGTCATACTCACAGAATCATACCTTTCAGCCAACGTCCCAGATTCCTCCATCACCACAGGGACTGCAGCGGTTCAAGAAGGCGGCTCACCACCACCTTCTCGAGGGCAACTAGGGATGAGCAATAAATGCCAGCCTTGCCAGCGACGCCCAGATCCCAGGAATGAATAAAAGAAAAATTAAAGTTTTCCAGAGATAGTTCTCGTGGCCCTATTAAAAAAAAAACTGCCAGTTTTGCTCCAGAATCCTGGATGGAAGACTTGTGGTTGTGGGAGATCCCTCTCATTCATCTGGTACTTGCCACAGTGGCCTTTGAAACTTTCAGTTGGATGCCTGGCTCTTGAACACGCAGCGACTGGTGGTAGAGATATCGGCAGCAAAGGAAATTTGTATCTAGCAAGGCTGTACTGGGCTTTATGGAGCTGTTTTGCCCACTACATCCTTGTTGCAGTTTGATCCAATTGTAGGTGATGTGCCTTGTCCTGCAATCTTGGTCTGGTGAAACACGACTGTCACCAAGTTTCCTCAGAATATGGGTTTCAGGGTGAGGCAGCAGGGCAGCATGTGATCTCAATAAAGGAGAGTGTTGTCAAATGCACATCCGTTATTTGCACTTTCCCAAGCATGTTGGTAATGACACTTTGAATCACATGAGCTCCTGTGAGGTTTAATTTATTTTTTCAAGACAGCAACTTCTGTGAGCAGGACTCAGTGAGTTGCACGCCTTAATGGCAGATTTCTATCATCTTCTATGTCGTGTGGATAGGGGATGCCTTAGGCTTCACTGCCTTGTTTTGTTTAAGATTGTATTTGGTTCTCACTTGTCTGAGATTACGGCATGAAGGTTCCACCTGGACATCGCTGCAGGAGTTATTCAGGATGCAGGATCCTTGGCCCAGATGTTTCACCAACAGCCTTGCTTCTGTCATAAGGTCTTGAGTGGGGCCATTGTTTTGTTGTATTCATTCACGGGATGTGGGCATCACTGGCAAGGCCCGCATTAATTGCCCTTGAGTGGCTTGCTGGGCCATTAAGAGTCAACCACATTGCTGAGGGTCTGGACTCACATACAGGCCAGACCGGGTAAGGGCGGCAGATTTCCTTCCCTAAAGGACATGAGTGAACAGGCTGAGTTTTTACAACAATCCGGTAGTTCCATGGTCACCATTACTGATTCTAGCTTTTTATTCCAGATTTCTTTACTCAGCTGCCAAGGTGGGATTTGAACTCTTGTCCCCTGTGTTATTAGTCCAGGCCGACAGGATTACTGGTCCAGTAACATTACCAGTATAATACCGTTACCATTAGCTGACAATCTCCAAATGTTCAGCTCCATTCACATCTCCTAAGATATTGTTGTATCCTGTGCCAGCCCACAGCAGGAGCTCGGCAACATCCAGGCCTGGGCTGACAAGTGGCTGCTAACAGTCAAGCTTATCAATACCAAGCAATGACCAACTCCACTGAGAAAGGACCAGCTACCTCCTGATATTCAACGGTACAGCCATTGCCAAGTTCGCCCACCATCAGCATCCTGGGAGTTCCCATTGCCCAGAAGCTTAACTGGACCTACATATCAACAACGTGGCTACAAGAGCAGGGCAGATGCCGGGTGCTCTGTGATGAGTGACTCATAGCCTGACTCCTCAAAGCCTCTCCACCTTCTACAAGGCCCAAGTCAGGTGGGTGATGTGCCTCAATGAATCCGAGACTCAACGTTAATGGAGCAAAGCAAGGCTTTTATTAACTCAGAAAGTAATACACAGTTGTGGTAAACCACTGTTTGTATTCCACTGTGTACATGCCTGTACATGTCTCGGCTGACTCCTCCCACGAGTCCAGGTATAAAGGTGACTGCTCCACAGTCCCTCTGTATTCTGGACCGGTCGACCACTTGAGGCACACCTTCATTCTCTTGTTAATAAAAGCCTGTTAGTTACTCGCTTAATCTCAGTCTTTTGAGTTATTGATAGCGCATCAATTTTATTAACAAGATTTTTATAACGGAGAAGATCCTCACACCAGCATGCCTGGACTTAGACCATCGGGAGGCGGACTCATCCACCAAGTTTACTCACTGGCTTAGGTGTTTTGAAAAATTCCTGATCGCCTCCGCTACAACGGTCAAATCGGACAAGGACAAACTGGATGGCCTGACCTCCAAAGTGAACCACCGAGTGTACTCGGTCATCAAGGACGCGACCTCGTATGTGGATGCTATCAAGCTCCTCAAGGACCAGTACACGCGCCCAGTGAACAAGGTGTACGCTAGGCACCTCCTGGGGAGTCGTAAACAACAACCTGGGGAATCGAACGAGGAATACCTTCAGGCACTGTCTGTGCTTGGCCGGGCCTGTGGTTGTAAGGATGTAAAGGCCGCCGTGTACACAGAGGAACTTATCCGGGACACTTTTGTAGCGGGCCACAGGTCCAATTACACCCGACAGCGACTGCTGGAGCAGAGTGACCTCGACCTCAACAAGGCCTCTGAACTCGCACGATCATTGGACGCAGCCTACCGGGGCATGGATGCCTACTCCTCTGCACCGTGGACGCCGCGGGGAACGACAGACAGCCTGGGACACGGTAGGACCATCTCATAGCGCCGTGCCACCCCAGCCACATCCCAGCAACGGCCCAACTACCGCAGCAGTGTCCCAAGGCCAGACAGCAGTGCCCCAAGGCCAGAAATGCTACTTCTGTGGCCAGGCCAAACACCCCAGAGCGCGCTGCCCAGCGAAAAACGCGACCTGCTCGGGCTGCGGGAAGAAGGGACACTACGCCAGCGTCTGCAGAGCCAAAGCCACCCCGAACCCCAGCAGCGCCGTGTGTGGACCGTGCGGGCCGCCATCTTGGGCCTCCCCAGCCATGTGCGAACCACCGGAACAGCAGCCATTTTGGACGCCTCCAGCCACATGGGGATCATGGACGCCGCCACCTTGGACGACAGCCGGGACACAACAGGCCCCCAACACCGCCTCATCTGATACCCGCAGCGACACACCGACCCCTACGCTGGCCTCCGTTACGCTGGACCAAGCGAGACCGCACCAACTGGCCCGGTCCACAATGGACATTAAGGTAAATGGTCACGAAACAATCTGCCTTTTTGACTCTGGGAGCACGGAGAGCTTCATCCACCCCGACACGGTGCGGCGTTGCTCTCTCCCAGTCCTGCCTGCGCACCAGCGGATTTCTATGGCCTCCGAGTCCCAGTCGGTGGACATTGGCGGCTACTGCATGGTGACACTCTTAGTAGACGGGACTGTGTACGATAATTTTAAACTTCTGGTCCTGCCCGACCTCTGCGCTGCCGTTCTACTGGGGTTAGATTTTCAGTGCCACCTTAAAAGTGTTACGATGGCGTACGGTGGACCCCTCCCCCCACTCACAGTCCGCAGCCAGCAGCTTCAAAATTGCCCGCCGCGCACCAGGTGCAACCTCTCCACACTCAGAGTCACCCCCCCCCCACTGTTTGCTAACCTCACCCCCGACTGTAAGCTGATCGCCACAAAGAGCAGGCGATACAGTGCCGGGGACAGGGTTTTCATTAAAACCGAAGTAGAGCGGCTCCTGAAGGAGGGGATTATTGAGGGCAGCACCAGCCCCTGGCGAGCCCAGGTTGTGGTCGTTAAGACCGGCGAGGAGCAGCGCCTGGTCATCGACTACAGCCAGACAATAAATCGCTACACCCTGCTGGACGCTTACCCACTCCCCCGCATAGCTGATATGATCAACCAGATCGCGCAGTACCGCGTCTTCTCGACCATTGACCTGAAATCAGCGTACCACCAGCTCCCTATCCGCCCTGAGGACCGCCAGTATACTGCCTTTGAGGCAAACGGCCGCCTCTATAACTTCCTTAGGGTTCCCTTTGGCGTCACCAACGGGGTCTCCGTCTTCCAAAGGGAGATGGACCGGATGGTCGATCAAAATGCGTTGCAGGCCACTTTCCCATATCTGGACAATGTGACCATCTGCGGCCATGACTTGCAGGACCATGACGCAAACCTCAAAAAATTCCTCTGCACCGCCCAACTCCTGAACCTGACGTATAACAAGGAGAAGTGCATATTCCGCACAACCCGCCTCGCCATCCTTGGCTGTGTTGTGGAACACTGAGTCATCGGTCCCGACCCCGACCGGATGCATCCCCTTATGGAACTCCCACTGCCCCACTGCCTCAAGGCCCTGAAGAGGTGCCTAGGGTTTTTCTCCTATTACGCCCAGTGGGTCCCCTACTATGCGGACAAGGCCCGTCCGCTGATCAAGTCCACCTCTTTTCCCGTGACGGCAGAGGCCCGCTTAGCCTTCCACCGTATCAAGGAAGACATTGCCAAAGCCACCATGCACGCAGTGGACAAATCCATCCCCTTCCAGGTGGAAAGCGACGCGTCTGACTTTGCCCTGGCCGCTACCCTTAATCAGGCGGGGAGACCCGTGGCCTTCTTTTCACGAACCCTCCAGGGCCCGGAGACCAGACACTCCGCTGTTGAGAAGGAGGCCCAGGCGATTGTGGAGGCTGTGCGTCATTGGAGGCACTACCTGGCCGGAAAACGATTTACCCTGCTCACTGACCAGCGTTCAGTTGCTTTTATGTTTAACAACAAGCAGAGGGGCAAAATCAAAAACGACAAGATCTTGAGGTGGAGAATCGAACTTTCCACCTACAATTACGAGATCTTGTACCGGCCCGGGAAGCTCAATGAACCCCCGGATGCTCTATCGCATGGCACCTGCGCCAGCGCGCAGATCGATAGACTGCGGGCCCTCCACAATGACCTCTGCCACCCGGGGGTCACCAGGTTCTTCCACTTCATCAAGGCCCGCAACCTGCCTTACTCCATTGAGGAGGTCAGGACCATGACCAGGAACTGCCAAGTCTGCGCTGAGTGCAAACCGCACTTTTATAGACCAGACAGGGCTCACCTGATAAAAGCCATTCGCCCCTTCAAGCGCCTGAGCGTTGATTTTAAAGGGCCTCTCCCCTCCTCCGACCGCAATGTGTACTTCCTCAACATTATTGATGAGTACTCCCGTTTCCCGTTCGCCATCCCCTGCCCAGACATGACCAGTGCCACGGTCATTAAATGCCTGAACGACCTCTTCACCCTGTTCGGTTTCCCCAGCTATATCCATAGCGACCGGGGCTCATCGTTTATGAGCGACGAACTCCGCCAGTACCTGCTCGCTAGGGGTATTGCCACAAGCAGGACCACCAGTTACAACCCCCGGGGGAACGGACAGGTGGAAAGAGAGAATGCGACAGTTTGGAAGGCCGCCCTGCTAGCCTTAAAGTCTAGGGGCCTTCCGACCTCCCGCTGGCAGGATGTGCTCCCCGATGCGCTCCACTCTATTCGGTCACTGCTCTGCACTGCCACTAACACCACCCCTCATGAGAAAATGTTTGTCTTCCCAAGGAAGTCCACATCGGGGACATCGCTACCGCCATGGCTGACGTCCCCAGGGCCGGTCCTACTGAGAAGACACGTGAGGACCCATAAAACGGACCCCCTGGTCGAGAGGGTCGACCTCCTCCATGCCAACCCCCAGTATGCTTACATTGCGTACCCGGACGGGCGGGAGGACACAGTCTCCATACGAGACCTCGCACCCTCGGGGGCCGCAGTAACCCACTACCCACTACCACCACCCCCCATGACCCAATATCCAGCCCCAGCAGACGGCAGGCCTGGGCCCCGCGACCCGCTCGACACCTACGAGGACTACACACCAGTGCCCCAGCCTACGTGGGACTCGACGCCGGAAGCTTCACTACCCCTGCCGTCGCCACGTCGATCACAGCGGCAGACAAGACCTCCGGAGAGACTCCAATACACTAACTTTTAATACACTTCACCCCGCCGGACTCATTTTTAAACAAGGGGTGAATGTGGTAAACCACTGTTTGTATTCCACTGTGTACATGCCTGTACATGTCTCGACTGACTCCTCCCACGAGTCCAGGTATAAAGGTGACTGCTCCACAGTCCCTCTGTATTCTGGACCGGTCGACCACTCGAGGCACACCTTCATTCTCTTGTTAATAAAAGCCTGTTAGTTACTCGCTTAATCTCAGTCTTTTGAGTTATTGATAGCGCATCAACAGTGGAGAAGTGTCTCTCATCCAGAGATCTGCTGTACTGCCTGTGAGACATGCTGGGGCCTGCTTAAGTAGGGGCCAGGTATGGGCGGAGCCCTACACACAATACAATACAGGTAAGGAAATGGAACTGAAACTAAACTCCCCTGCTTGTCACAGTCACAGGCACAATCAAACACAGAGAATACAGCGTGCCTGATGAATGGCATATTTCATCACATTCACCCCTTCTACAGATTTAGTCTGTTCGGGGGTTTGGTAGTCCTCTGTGACCGACGTAGCTGTTGTGGTGCCGCGGGTGTCGGCTGGGTGTCCCCGGTGGCCTCCTGGGTCTCTGCCGGGGGCGCCGCCAGGGTTGTTGAAGGGGTAGTTGGTGGGGGCACCGTTGGTCTATGTTCTTCCGGGGGTGATGAAAGAATAGTGGGTGGGTAAGAGTTGCTGTGATCGTTGTTGCTGTTGTTGTCATGGTTGTTGTCGTTACCGGCTGGGGCGACGTCTTTTATGGACACGGTGTCCTCCCTTCCGTCGGCGTGCCAGACATACACGTATTGGGGGTTGGCGTGGAGTAGGTGCACTGACTCCACGAGAGGGTCCGTCTTGTGGCCCCTCACATGCCTTCGTACAAATACCGGACCTGGGGTGGAGAGCCATGACGGCATGGATACGCCTGAGGTGGATTTCCGGGGAAAGACAAACATTCGTTTATGAGGTGTGGCATTAGTGGCAGTACACAATAGCGACCGTATCGAATGGAGCACATCTGGGAGGACTTCCTGCCAGCGGGAGGTAGGGAGGCCCTTGGTCCTTAGAGCTAGAGTGACTGCTTTCCATACTGTCCCGTTCTCTCGCTCCACCTGACCGTTACCTTGGGGGTTGTAGCTGGTGGTACGGCTCGTGGCGATCCCCCTGGACAGCATGTACTGGCGTAGCTCTTCACTCATGAAGGACGCCCCTCTATCCGTATGGATGTAGCTCGGCATACCGAACAGGCAGAACAGGCTGTTGAGGCATTTAATGACCGTGGCGCTGGTCATGTCTGGGCAGGGGAAGGCGAATGGGAAACGGGAGTATTCGTCCACAATGTTCAGGAAGTAAACATTGCGGTCGACTGACGGGAGGGGGCCCTTGAAATCTAAGCGGAGCCGCTCAAAGGGCCGTGTAGCTTTGATTAAGTGGGCTCTATCTGGGTGGTAGAACCGAGGCTTGCACTCAGCGCAAGTGCAGCAGTTCTTGGTCAGAGACCGAACTTCCTCAATCGAGTAGGGTAAGTTGCGGGACTTTATGAAATGGAACAGCCGTGTGAAGTGGAACAGCCGTGTGACCCCTGGGTGGCAGAGGTCGTTGTGGAGGGTCTGTAGCCGATCCCCAGTGGCGCTGGCACACATCCCTCATGAGAGGGCGTCGGGGGATTCGTTAAGGGCCCCTGGCCGGTAAATGATGTCATACTCGAAGGTGGAGAGCTCGATCCGCCACCTGAGAATCTTATCATTTTTAATCTTCCCCTTCTGTTTATTATTAAACATAAACGCTACCGACCGCTGGTCGGTAAGTAGGGTGAAGCGTTTGCCGGCTAGGTAGTGGCGCCAGTGGCGCACTGCCTCCACGATGGCTTGGGCCTCCTTTTCCACGGAGGAGTGTCTGATCTTGGGCCCTTGGAGGGTCCTCGAGAAGAAAGCTACGGGCTGCCCCGCCTGGTTGAGGGTGGCCGCCAAGGCAAAGTCAGACGCATCACTTTCCACTTGAAAGGGAGTGTTCTCGTTCACTGCCTGTAGCGTGGCCCGCTCAAAATCCCGCTTAATGCTTTTGAAGGCGGCGTGGGCCTCAGCAGAGAGCGGAAAAGAGGATGCTTTCAAGAGGGGACGGGCTTTGTCGGAGTAGTTGGGGACCCATTGGGCATAATAAGAAAATAACCCCAGGCACCTTTTCAGGGCTTTGGGAGTGTTGGGCAGGGGCAGCTCCCGTAGGGGGCGCAATCGGTCGGGGTCTGGTCCGATTTCCCCATTCTCCACCACGCTGCCTAGTATGCAGAGGCGCGTGGTGTTGAAAACGCACTTGTCCTCGTTGTAAGTGAGGTTGAGTTTTTGTGCGGTTTTCAGGAACCTCTCGAGGTTCGAGTCGTGATCCTGCTGGTTGTGACCGCAGATGGTGACGTTGTCGAGGCAGGGGAAGGTTGCCTGCAAGTGGTGGTCATCGACCATGCGGTCCATCTCCCTCTGGAAGACCGAGACCCCATTCGTCACCCCAAAGGGGACTCTGAGGAATTGGTAGAGGCGTCCGTTCGCCTCGAAGGCGGTGTACGGGCGGTCCTCTGGTCTGATAGGAAGCTGGTGGTACACTGACTTGAGGTCGATGGTGGAGAACACCCGGTATTGGGCAATTTGGTTCACCATTTCTGATATGCGGGGTAGCGGGTAGGCGTCTAGTTGGGTGTACATGTTGATCGTTTGGCTATAGTCGATCACCATCCGTTTCTTCTCGCTACCCCTCACCACCACCACTTGGGCGCGCCACGGGCTGTTGCTGCGTTCAATAACGCGCTCCCTCAGCAGCCTGTCCACCTCGGTCGCGATAAACCGCCTGTCCTCCCAGCTGTACCTCCTGCTTTTGGTCACTATTGGCCGGCAGTTGGGAGTAAGGTTCGCGAATAGCGAAGGCGGCTTTACCTTCAGGGTAGCCAGACCGCACACTGTGAGGGGCGGCTGGGACCCACCGTAATTGAGCGTGATGCTTTGGTGGTGGCACTGGAAGTCCAGGCCCAAGATCACGCTGGCACATAGACTCTTCATGATTAGTAATTTAAAATTATCGTATACAGTTCCGTTAACGGACAATTGTACCGCGCAGTAACCCATAATGGTCGATGTCTGGGTTTTATCAGCCATAGAGATGGTGCCCCGAGCAGGGACCACCGTTAGAAAGAGTTGTTGTACTAGTCCAGGGTGAATAAAACTCTCCGTGCTTCCACTGTCAATTAAACATTTAACCCCGCACCCGTTTACCTCGATGTCCACCATTGATTTGGATAGCGGGTGCAGCCTGGTCTGGTCCACTGTGACCGATGCCACTGTAGGGCCCTGATCGAGACAAGATGGCGTCCACGCTGTCTGCTCCCACGAGGTCGGGCAAGATGGCGTCCAAGATGGCCGCTCCCACGGCGCACACGCGGCGGTGGCGGGTTTTCCAGCGGGGTTCCCTCTGCACACCTTCCCGAAGTGCCCCTTCTTACCGCACTTAAAGCAGGTGGTGCCTTTCGCCGGGCACAGGTTTCTGGTGTGCTTCGGCTGCCCGCAGAAGTAGCAGTTGGAGCCCCGACGCGTCGCAGCTGTCGTAGGGCTTCTGGGGGGAGAGCGGGGCCCCGACGGTGTCGGGCTGCTGGGCGGGGAAGATGCCTTCCAAGATGGCGGCACCCTTGGTGCACACGTGGCGGCGTGGGCGGCGCGGGCTGAAGAGTAGGCGTCCGAGTTTCTCTGGGCCACATCCAGGGATCGCGCTGTGTCCACAGCCTGTTT
Organism: Somniosus microcephalus; assembly: GCF_052327205.1. Taxonomy (NCBI): domain Eukaryota; kingdom Metazoa; phylum Chordata; class Chondrichthyes; order Squaliformes; family Somniosidae; genus Somniosus; species Somniosus microcephalus. The sequence goes on along the minus strand of NC_140998.1, from coordinate 225,449,484 downwards.
CAGGTCCAATCCCGTTTTTTCCAGTAGTCTCTGCCGGATGTAAGTGGAGCTGAGGCCTGTGATAAAGGCATCGCGAACAAGCTCGTCAGTGCACACTGCGGCTTTTACATCTTGGCACTTGCAGTCTTTGCCAAGCGTTTTCAGGGTGACTAGGAACTCATCCAGCGATTCCCCAGGTCGCTGTGTGCGAGTAGCGAGCAGATGCCTAGCATACACCTCGTTCGTAGGCTGCTGGTAATGCGCCTTTAGGATGTCGCAGGCGGCCGGGTACGTGTCGGCATCTTGGATGTGGGGGTAAACCCGGTGGCTTACCCAATTCCGCAGGATTCCGAGTTTCATACTTTCAGCGTCCGTAGCGTCTGTGATGGCTGCGGAATTGTCAAGGAAGAATTCCATACACTTAAACCAGTGTCCGAATCATGCCGATGCGTCCGAAGCATGCGGGTCCAAATCCAAACGTTCGGGTTTCAAGAGTTGATCCATTGCGTTGAAAATTGAGTTAATAAAATTGATGTGCCTCAATGAATCCGAGACTCAACGTTAACGGAGCAAAGCAAGGCTTTTATTAACTCAGAAAGTAATACACAGTGGAGAAGTGTCTCTCATCCAGAGATCTGCTGTACTGCCTGTGAGACACGCTGGGGCCTGCTTAAGTAGGGGCCAGGTATGGGCGGAGCCCTACACATAATACAATACAGGTAAGGAAATGGAACTGAAACTAAACTCCCCTGCTTGTCACAGTCACAGGCACAATCAAACACAGAGAATACAGCGTGCCTGATGAATGGCATATTTCATCACAGTGGGATTTCAAAATGTTCCCTCTGATATAAACTGCAGCATCTGCAGAATGTGTTTAATCTCCGTGAGTCTTTGTCCCACCGAGCTGTCACAGCCCCTTTATTCTGATGGTGAGAGATCGTTGGGATCGATGTTGTCTTTATGCAGTCTGGTTACATCTGCGTTGGTAAAGGTGCCTATCACAAAATATACCGTGCTAATAAATATAGCGACTGAATAATTGTTTCCCATGAGATTTCGTGAACAGATGATCAGTAAAATGCAGTTATGGTAGTTTTCAAAGTTTAAGAAAGTATTGACAAATGTTTAAGCAGAAGTTGAAATTGAAAATTGTAAAGTTGGTTGAAACGTGTAATTTATTTAACCCAGGCTCGACAGACCGAAATGTGTTTTAATTTGTATTATTGTGTGTTATATTAAAAATATTTCCATGCAAACTGATTGATGTGTGTCTACATTGTCCAAGTAAAATCTATGTTGATGTACTAGTGACATTTTTAAACAAGCAATTTGTGATCTGATTAATTGTCATTGAGCAGTTTATTTAACGCTAATATATTTTAGTCTCCAGCCAGTTATAGATAGCGGTCGAGGGCACAAAATTGTGCTTTGTAAGTCTGAGGCGGTGTTAAAGCGATGAGACGGTTGTGTAATACAACGGCAGGAAATGATATACCGTACGAATAAATTCTGAAAGATCAGTGCAACTTAAGGGCCTCCGATGTCATTTTAAACTAAAGTGAAATGTGAGCGATTTAGGTCAAGCCTTTGATCACTGCCTTAAGTTCACTAAATACAACCAAATAAAGTCAGCAATGGGCATCAGTGGCCAAGCCCGGGGTCCTGGAACACCACTCCCCAAATACAGACAGTGCTGAGTAAACGGAGGGTGGAAACATAAGAGCCCAGAAGAATCGGATGTCACCGGCACAAAAGCGACGCTGGAACCCGAGCTTGGAAATACCCGAACAGGACGGTGAGTTTTCATGTCAAAGAAACACTGAACAAAACTCAAAGTAACAGCGACTGTTTCACTCAGGTCCAACTGGCGTCACCTCACACCGAGTAACACTATTGGCGGGGAGTTTGAGGAAATGACTATCGTCTTATGAATTATATATAAATATATATTATAAAGTATGATGAATAATCATTAATCACTGTGTTATTTCCTACAACAGAACTCTGGTCTTTTTCATCAATTTCCTCAAAGCAATCGTGCAAAGTAAGTAGTGAGAGGGAGAGCGCTCTGCAAATGATTGGATACAAGCTACAACAACTTGGATTTATATAGCGCCTTTAACAAAGCAAAATGATCCATGGTGGAAAATGATACAAGAGCTTCCCTCCTCCTTATGTCCTGATAATTGAACCCTTTCCGCCTCGGTACCATTCTGGTGAATTTGTGCTGCGCCCCCTCCAAGGCCAATATATCCTACCTGAGGTGCGGGGCCCAGGACTGAACACAGTATCTAAATGGGGTCTAACCAGAGCTTTATATAAATGTAACACAACTTCCACCCTGTGTATTCCTGCCCCTTCAGATAAAGGCAAACATTCCATTAGCCTGTTAAGTTATTTGTTGTACTGGTCCACTCGCTGTTAGTGATTTCTGTACTTGGACCCCTAGATCTCTCTGCACCTCCACTGTTCCGAGTTTCACACCATTTAGAAAATACTCTGATCTATTTCTGTTGTGTCCAAAGTGGATGACCTCAAACTTCACCACATTGAACTGCATCTGTCCCAGTACAGACACATGGGCAGTGTAGAGGGAGCTTTACTCTGTATCTAACCCGTGCTGTATCTGCCCTGGGAGTGTTTGATGGGACAGTGTAGAGGGAGCTTTACTCTGTATCTAACCTGTGCTGTACCTGCCCTGAGAGTGTTTGATGGGATAGTGTAGAGGGAGCTTTACTCTGTATCTAACCCCGTGCTGTACCTGCCCTGGGATTGTTTGATGGGATAGTGTAGAGGGAGCTTTACTCTGTATCTAACCCGTGCTGTACCTGCCCTGGGAGTGTTTGATGGGGCAGTGTAGAGGGAGCTTTACTCTGTATCTACCCCGTGCTGTACCTGCCCTGGGGGTGTTTGATGGGACAGTGTAGAAGGAGCTTTACTCTGTATCTAACCCGTGCCATGCCTGCCCTGGGACTGTTTGATGGGACAGTGTAGAGGGAGCTTTACTCTGTATCTAACCCGTGCTGTACCTGCCCTGAGAGTGTTTGATGGGACAGTGTAGAGGGAGCTTTACTCTGTATCTAACCCGTGCTGTACCTGCCCTGAGAGTGTTTGATGGGATAGTGTAGAGGGAGCTTTACTCTGTACCTAACCTGTGCTGTACCTGCCCTGAGAGTGTTTGATGGGACAGTGTAGATGGTGATGCAAAAACCAAATTTTCTGAAGACGGGGGTAAATGTTGATTTCGAAACAGGAGGAAAAGAACGACGATTAAGTGGGGGAGGGACGGGAGGAAATGCATCTTATTAACTCGTGTTAGCTGTGGCTCAGTGGGTACCACACTCGCCTCTGACTCACAATATTGTGGGTTCAAGTCCCACTCCAGGGATTTGTAGCACAGAAATCTAGGCTGACACTCCAGTGCAGTGCTGAGGGAGAGCTGCACTGTCGGAGGTGCCATCTTTCGGATGAGACGTTAAATTGAGGCCCCGTCTGCGCTCTCAGGTGGACGTAAGAGATCGAAGAAGAGCCGGGGCATTATCCCCGGTGTCCTGGCCAATGTTTATCCCTCAATCATCATCACTAAAAAAAATTATCAGGTGATTATCACATTGCTGTTTGTGGGAGCTTGCTGTGCGCAAATTGGATACCGCCTTTCTCACATTACAACAGTGACTACACATCCAAAAGTACTTCATTGGCTGTAAAGCGCTTTGCGACGTCCGGTGGTCGTGAAAAGCGTGACATAAATGCAAGTCTTTCATTCTTCTTATTTTTATTCTGGAAATGACAGAATTGCCGCTGATCCGAGGGGAGTTAGGCGGAACGTTTGTTGGTGGGGCGAGGTGCGCCGGCCGGCGGGTTTAGCGCGAGGACGCGGGGCCGGAAGAAAGATGGCGGCGCCCATGTGAGGGGGAAAAGCGGCTTCTTGTTGTTCAAATGAGGAAGAAAACCGGGTTTAAAAAACCCGCCACGGCCGCGGAGAAAGAGCCGCCCTGAGAGTGGGCACCGCTAGTCGCCGATAAGGCCCCGGAGTTGGGGTAAGTGGGGCCGGAGAGGCGCCGGGAGCGGAAATGAGTGGGCGGGCTGGGCCCTGGAGACTAGGCCCAGGTCCCCTTCCTCTCTCCTCCCCCAGCCTCAGGCCCAGGACCCACATTCAGCCCAGTTCAACCTGAGCAGCACTTTCACATTCCACTCAAACTTCTCATTCACTTCAACCTCTTACACTTAGAAACATTAGCTCATTTTAACCCCTCTTTAATTTTATTGTAATCTATTTGATTAAAAAAAACATGATTTTAATCTCTTAAATATAAATTTATTTTCTATTTTTTTAAACCTAACCTTATTAAAAGAAAGAAAAACTTGCATTTATATAGCGCCTTTCACGACCACCGGACGTCTCGAAGCGCTTTACAGCCAATTAAGTTTGAACTGTAGTCATGTGGGAAATGCGGCAGCCAATTTGTGCACAGCAAGCTCCCACAAACAGCAATGTGTTTAGAAACATAGAAGATAGGAGCAGGAGTAGGCTATTCGGCCCCACGAGCCAGCTCCACCATTCAATGAGATCATGGCTGATCATCCAAACTCAGTACCCTGTCCCTGCCTTCTCCCCATATCCCTTGATCCCTTTAGCCTTAAAAAATATATCTAACTCCTTGAATATATTTCATGAATTGGCCTCAACTGCCTTCTGTGGTAGAGAATTCCACAGGTTCACCACTCTCTGGGTGAAGAAATTCCTCCTCATTTTTGTCCTAAATGGCTTACAGGTTATCCTTAGACTGTGACCCCTGGTTCTGGACTCCCCGAACATCGGGAACACCCTTCCTGCATCTAGTCTGTCTAGTCCTGTTAGAATTTTATAATTTTCAATGAGTTCCCCTCTCATTCTTCTAAACTCCAGCGAATATAAGCCCAATCGACTCAATCTCTCCTCATATGTCATTCCTGCCATCCCAGGTATCAGTCTGGTGAATCTTCGCTGCACTCTTTCCATGACAAGAACATCCTTCCTCAGATAAGGCGACCAAAACTGCACACAATACTCAAGGTGTGGTCTCACCAAGGCCCTGTACAACTGCAGCAAGACATCCTTGTTCCTGTACTCGAACCCTCTCGCTACAAAGGCCAACATACCATTTGCCTTCTTAACCGCCTGCTGCACCTGCATGCTTACCTTCAGCGACTGATGCACAAGGACACCCAGGTCTCATTGCACTTTCCCATCTCCCAATCTATTGCCGTTCAGATAATAATCTGCCTTCCTGTTTTTGCCACCAAAGTGGATAACCTTGCATTCATCCACATTGTACTGCATCTGCCATGCATCTGCCCAATCACCCAACCTGTCTAAATCATACTGGAGTTTCTCGGCATCCTCCTCACAGCACACACGCCCACCCTGCTTTGTGTCGTCTGCAAACTTGGCGATATTACATCTAGTTTCCTCGCCTAGATCATTAATATATATTATGAATAGTTGGGGTCCTAGGACCGATCCTTGCGGTACCCCACTAGTCACTGCCTGCCACTCGGAAAAAGACCCATTTATTCCAACTCATTGCTTCCTGTCTGCCAACCAGTTCTCTATCCAAGTCAGTACCTTGCCCCCAATCCCATGTGCCTTAACTTTACACGCTAATCTCTTATTCGAAAGCCTTCTGAAAGTCCAAATACACCACATCCACTGGTTCTCCCTTATCTATTCTACCAGTTACATCCTCAAAAAATTCCAGTAGATTAGTCAAGCACGATTTAGCTTTTGTAAATCCATGTTGACTTTGTCCGATCCTGTCACTGTTATCCAAGTGCTCTGCTATTACATCTTTTATAATGGACTCTAGCATTTTCCCCACTACTGATGTCAGGCTTACCGGTCTATAAATCCCCGTTTTCTCTCTACCACCTTTTTTGAAATGTGGGGTAACATTAGCTACCCTCCAATCCATGGGAACTGTCCCAGAAACTATAGAATTTTGGAAGATGACCAGCAATGCATCTACTATTTCTAGGGCCACTTCCTTAAGTACCCTAGGATGTAGATTATCAGACCCTGGGGATTTATCGGCCTTCAATCCCGTCAATTTCCCCAACACCATTTCCCTACAAATACTGATTTCATTCAGTTCCTCCCTCTCATTAGACCCGATGGCCTAGAAATTCACTATAGCCCCATTTGGGGCGCCAGCCTCGCCAGGGCGCTAAAAGTAGCGCCCCGGAAGCAGGCGCAGCCGTCCGCCGGAAATTCAGTTGGAGCGCCCCAGAGGGAAGCACGGTGCTACTGGAGGCGCCCCGCATCCCTCTTGGGGCGCTGCAACTGAATATCGCTGCGCAACGTGCCGCAGCGCCACACACTGCGGCACGTTGCGCTGCGGTACTGCAGGCCTTCACTTAAAGGGGAGGGGCCTTGTGCAGTGCGATCTGGGGCCCAGCTGGGCTCCCGAGGCCGGCAAAAGAGCCCGGCGCCGAGGAGAAGTGCCGGGCTCTTGGAACGCAGTCGGCACTCCGCAGGGGGTGGGTGGGGGGGGGTGCTCAGGAGGCCGGGGACGGCAGTGCGGAGAGGTGCTGGCAGGCGGCCAGCAACAGAAATGGCCGCCCCGCACCTCTCCTTTAATTAGCGCCTTTATCGCCGCAGGTAGGCCCCCCTGAACTGATCGCACATAGCGTCCGGCGTTAAAGCAGGGGGCGCATCTAATATCGCGATCGGGGCGTCAGTGGGGCGCTGCGCACACCGATGACGTCATCGGTAGTGGCGCAGTGCTAACGGCTAGCGCCGCCATTCGCATCCCGCTGAATTTAGCGGGAGGCATGGCCAGTGGCTGCCAACCCACTTAGCGCCCTCTTAAGGTGCTAACTGGTGGCGCAGCCCACTGAATTTCTAGGCCGATGTTCCTCGACATCTCTGGGAGGTTATTTGTGTCCTCCTTTGTGAAGACAGAACCAAAGTATGTATTTAATTGGTCTGCCATTTCTTTGTTCCCCATTATAAATTCCCCTGATTCTGACTGCAAGGGACCTACGCTTGACTTCACCAATCTTGACTTCTCCAAGCACTTTACAGCCAATTAAGTTTGAACTGTAGACACTGTTGTAATGTGGGAAATGCGGCAGCCAATTTGTGCACAGCAAGTTCCCACAAACAGCAATGTGATAATGACCAGATAATCTGTTTTTGTTATGTTGGTTGAGGGATAAATATTGTCAATACACTGGTAATAATTCCCCTACTCTTCTTCGAAATAGTGCCATGGGCTCTTTTACGTCCACCTGAGAGAGCAGATGGGGCCTCGGTTTAACGTCTCATCTGAAAGACGGCACCTCCGACAGTGTAGCACTCCCTCAGCGTGGCACTCGAGTGTCAGCCTGGATTTATATGCTACAAGTCCCTGGAGTGCAACTTGAACCCTCAACCTTTTGACTCAGAGGCGAGTGTGTTCTTCTAGGTGGTAGAGGTGGTGGGTTTGGGAGGTGCTGCTGAAGAAGCCTTGGCGAGTTGCTGCAGTGCATCTTGTAGATGGTACACACTGCAGCCACGGTACGCCAGTGGTGGAGGGAGTGAATGTTCAAGGTGGCGGATGGGGTGCCAATCAAGCGGGCTATTTTGTCTTGGATGGTGTCGAGCTTCTTGTGTGTTGTTGGAGCTGCACTCATCCAGGCAAGTGGGAGATGGGGGCGGGGGGGAAGGCTGTTTGAACGGGCAGAGTGGTTGGAGGTTGGAGTTCATGTGATGATATCTCCAGGAATACCTGCAACCAGAGTTAGCAGCCCAAGTGAGCTGGGGGTCAGTGATCAGTGTGGGACGGGGTCCGGGGGGGGGGCGGTGATCAGTGTGGTTCGGGGTCCGGGGGGGTGATCAGTGTGGGACGGGGTCCGGGGCGGGGGGTCAGTGATCAGTGTGGGACGGGGTCCGGGGGGGGGTCAGTGATCAGTGTGGTTCGGGGTCCGGGGGGGTGATCAGTGTGGGACGGGGTCCAGGGCAGGGGGTCAGTGATCAGTGTGGGACGGGGTCTGGGGGGTCAGTGATCAGTGTGGGACGGGGTCTGGGGGGTCGGTGATCAGTGTGGGATGGGGTCTGGGAGGGCGGTGATCACTGTGGGTCGGGGTCCGGGGTGGGGTCAGTGATCATTGTGGGACGGGGTCCGGGGGGGCGGTGATCAGTGTGGGACGGGGTCCGGGGGGGCGGTGATCAGTGTGGGACGGGGTCCGGGGGGGCGGTGATCAGTGTGGGACGGGGTCCGGGGGCGGTGATCAGTGTGGGACGGGGTCCGGGGGCGGTGATCATTGTGGGTCGGGGTCCGGGGGGGGCAGTGATCAGTGTGGGACGGGGTCCGGGGGGTCGGTGATCAGTGTGGGACGGGGACGGTGATGAATGGCGGACGTGATCAGGCCATTCCTGGGTCGCGCTGTGACGTGACGCTGGGATTGTGACGGTTGAATTCTCACCTTTGCTCCGGTCTCTGATGCCCCCCCAGACTCCCGGCCCCTCGGAAGGATGCATCTCACCGCTGCCCTCTGGATCAGTCATGGGCGAGTTTACCGTCGGATGGGGCTCGGACCCCGGTCCCGGATCGATATGTTGCGGAACTTGTGACAGCGTTGGTGCGACACGAGAGGATTGAAACCACCCTGGCCCGGGCTGATGAGATGAGGTTTTACACTGAGAAGGTAATCACTTCCACCCTTCGAACACCCCGTTTATCTTGTTCCTTCCTGCCGTCTGCCCAGGCTGCTGTTACTCTGCTTTCCCCCGAATCAACAACGTGCATTTATATAGTGCCTTTCAGGACCACCGGACGTCCCAAAGCGCTTTTCAGCCAATGAAGTACTTTTGAAGTGTGGTCACTGTTGTAATGTAGGAAACGCGGCAGCCAATTTGTGCACAGCAAGCTCCCACAAACTGCAATGTGACAATGACCAGATAATCTGTTTTAGTGATATTGATTGAACGATAAATATTGGCCAGGACACCGGGGATAACTCCACTGTCGGAGGTGCCGCCTTTCAGATGAGACGTTAAACCGAGGCCCCGTCTGCTCTCTCAGGTGGACGTAAAAGATCCCGCGGCACTAATTCGAAGAAGAGCAGGGAAGTTCTCCCCGGTGTCCTGGCCAATATTTATCCCTCAACCAACATCACTAGAAAACAGATTATCTGGTCATCATCACATTGCTGTTTGTGGGAGCTTGCTGTGTACAAATTAGCTGCTGCGTTTCCTACATTACAACAGTGACCACACTTCAAAAGTACTTCATTGGCTGTAAATCACTTTGGGATGTTTGGTGGTCGTGAAAGGCGCTATATAAATGCAAGTCTTTCTTTTAAATGTACTGGGTCCAGTTCTGGACACACAGACATAAGGGAGACATTCGACTACTAGGGGCATCACAGAGTAGAGCCACGAGACCGATCCCCGGTGCCAGAGGGACTGAGTTGTGTGGAGAGACTTGGGCGATTCAACCTGGAAAAGAGGCTCCCTAAAAACTCCCTCCCAAACAGCACTGTGAGAGCGCCTTCACCACACGGACTGCAGCGGTTCAAGAAGGCACCTCACCGCCACCTTCTCGAGGGCAACTAGGGATGGGAAATAAATGCTGGCCTTGCCAGCAACGCCCACAACCCATGAATGCATTTTTTTAAAAGACCAGATCATCTCTTTTTACTGATTATTGGTTGAGGGATAAATATTAGCCCAGGACACTTGGAATAACTTCTCCTGCTCTTTTTCCAATAGTGGCCGCAGGGTCTTTTATGTCTACCTGAGAAGGCAGACGAGGCCTCGGTTTAACGACTTATTCGAATGACGGTACCGCACTCCCTCAGTACTGCCCCTCCGACAGTGCGGCGCTCCCTCAGTACTGCCCCTCCGAGAGAGCAGCGCCCCCTCAGTGCTGCCCCTCCGACAGTGCGGCACTCCCTCAGTACTGCTCCTCCGACAGTGCGGCGCTCCCTCAGTACTGCCCCTCCGACAGTGCAGCGCTCCCTCAATACTGCCCCTCCGACCATGCAGCGCTCCCTCAGTACTGCCCCTCCGACAGTGCGGCGCTCCCTCAGTACTGCTCCTCCGACAGTGTAGCGCTCCCTCAGTACTGCCCCTCCGACCATGCAGCGCTCGCTCAGTACTGCCCCTCCGACCATGCAGCGCTCCCTCAGTACTGCCCCTCTGACATTGCGGCGCTCCCTCAGTACGGCCCCTCTGACAGTGCGGCGCTCCCTCAGTACTGCCCCTCCGACCATGCAGCGCTCTCTCAGTACTGCCCCTCTGACATTGCGGCGCTCCCTCAGTACTGCCCCTCTGACTGTGCAGCGCACCCTCAGTACTGGAGTGGGCCTTTGGTGTAGCGGTAGCATCCCCGCCGCTGGGCCAGAAGGTGTAGGGTTTCGAACCCCACTCCAGACAGTCCCGACAAGTGGAGTCGGAGCTCCGGCTCTAAATTCTGGGTTGACATCCAGCGGGATACTTGCGTCCGTGGGTGTGGGTAGCACCCCCCCCCCCCCCCCCCCCCTCGTATGGGTTGTGGGAGCCCGTAAAACTCTTCCGCCCTAATGGCTGGTATGAAGATGGTTACGGTCACTGAAGGAGCGTTAACGCGGCCAGAAATCCTTCTGCCACTTAATACAATTCCCCAAAGGGAACAGTGTGAAGCCACGTACGACGACGACCCTCAGTACTGCCCCTCTGACAGTGCGGCGCTCCCTCGGTACTGCCCCTCCGACAGTGCGGCGCTCCCTCAGTACTGCCCCTCTGACAGTGCGGCGCTCCCTCAGTACTGCCCCTCTGACAGTGCAGCGCTCCCTCAGTACTGCCCCTCCGACAGTGTGGCGCTCCCTCAGTACTGCCCCTCTGACAGTGCGGCGCTCCCTCATTACTGCTCCTCCGACAGTGCGGCGCTCCCTCAGTACTGCCCCTCTGACAGTGCGGCGCTCCCTCAGTACTGCCCCTCTGACAGTGCGGCGCTCCCTCAGTACTGCTCCTCCGACAGTGCGGCGCTCCCTCAGTACTGCCCCTCTGACAGTGCTGCGCTCCCTCAGTACTGCCCCTCTGACAGTGTGGCGCTCCCTCAGTACTGCCCCTCTGACAGTGCGGCGCTCCCTCAGTACTGCTCCTCCGACAGTGCGGCACTCCCTCGGTACTGCCCCTCTGACAGTGTGGCGCTCCCTCAGTACTGCCCCTCTGACAGTGCGGCGCTCCCTCAGTACTGCCCCTCTGACAGTGCAGCGCTCCCTCAGTACTGCCCCTCCGACAGTGTGGCGCTCCCTCAGCACTGCCCCTCCGACAGTGCAGCGCTCCCTCAGTACTGCCCCTCTGACAGTGCGGCGCTCCCTCATTACTGCGCTGGGAGTGTCGGCCTGGATTATGTACTGAAGTTTCTGGACTGAGGCTCGAACCGACCATCTGACTCTGAGGCGAGAGCGAGTGTTACCCACTGAGCCAGAGAGGTGACTTGAGATCCTGGGACTATTTGCACTGGAGCAGAGAAGGCTAAGAGGAGATTTAATAGGGTTTTTAAAAATGAGAATGAGTTTTGATGGAGTGAATGGGGACAATAAATTTCCTGTGCTCGGGGAGTCAGTGACGTGAGCCCATCAATTTAACGAGTGTTCTGAGAGGGATTAGTAGAAATTTCTGTACACAGAGGTGTTGAAGCACGGAATGCTCCCATAGAATCTCACAGCACAGAAGGAGGCCATTCGGCCCCTCGTGCCTGTGCCGGCTCTTTGAAGAGCTCTCCAATTAGTTCCCACTCCCCCTGCTCTTTCCCCAGAGCCCTGCAAATATCTCCTTTTCAAGTATTTATCCAATTCTCTTTTGAAAGTTATTATTGAATCTGCTTCCACCGGCCTTTCAGGCAGCGCATTCCAGATCACAACAACTCGCTGCGTAAAAAAATAATCTCCTCATCTCCCCTCTGGTTCTTTTGCCAATTATCTTAACTCTGTGCCCTCTGGTTACCGACCCTCCTGCCAGTGGGAACAGTTTCTCCTCATTTACTCGATCAAAACCCCTCATGATTTTGAACGCTGCTCTTTACGAGAATGGTTCCAGGGATGAGGGGCTTCAGTTATGTGGCGAGACTGGAGGAGCTGGGATTGTTCTCCTTAGAGCAGAGAAGGTTAAGGGGAAGATTGTATTCAAAATCATAAATGGTTTTGAGAGTAAATGAGGAGAAACTGTGTCCAGTGGTAGAAGGGTCGGTAACCAGAGGACACAGATTGAAGGTGATTGGCAAAAGAACCAGCGGGGAGATGAGATTTTTTTTTACACAGCAAGTTGTTGTTGTAGTGTCCGCGTAACAATAACACACGGACTGCAGGAGAACGGTAATAAGAGGTGTTTACTGAACAGAGGGTATGCTGGAACTGAAAGTACAGAAGCCTGCTAGGGCTTTTTAGACAGGTGTGGTCACTGCCGGTACTGCAGTATAGAATCAGTTCTTCTCTTAAAGGTACATACACAACAATTCCTCCCCTTTTAGATAAACAGTACATAACATTCATTTAACAATTGAATAATAACTAATTACAATTACAATTTTCTTTGTACTATATACATCAGCTGAAAGTAATCAGTTATAAATTCAGTCTTTGAGGAGGCTTCCTGATCCTGTCTGGATAGCGCCTTTCTCGAGTATCCTGTTCTTGCGGCGGAGTCGATTCTGGCTCATTGTCATTGGTTGGTTCGTCAGATTCCAATACCACTGATTCTGAGGTAGACGCAATCTGTACTTCGGGTTCATCACCAGGTGCGCATGCTCGTGGTATGGGTTTGACTTGTTCCTGTGACTCCAGAATCTGGTCAGCATGGCGTCTCACGATGCTCTCTCCAACGTCCACTGTGTACATTAGTGGTCCCTGCCGTGTGCATATCGTTCCTGGCTGCCATTTTTCTGTTCGGTAGTCGCGGGCCAAGACTGGTTGCCCTATCTTGAAGCTCCTGGTTGGCTTTTCATTGATGTGCTGGAATTGCTTATTCTCAACATCTCGTCTTATGTTTGGTTTGAGCAAGTCCAGGCGACATCTTAACCTTCGGTTAAAGAACATCATGGCTGGAGCTTGGTTGGTGACTGCATGTGTCGCATGTGTAAGCAAACAAGAAATTATCCATCTTGTGTTGCAGTGGTATGTTGTCGTTATACATCGCCTTTATTGCTTTTTTAAAGGTTTGAACAAACCTCTCAGCCAATCCATTTGTGGCTGGATGATATGGGGCGCATGTGTAATGCTTTACCCCATTATTCCTCAAAAACCTCTGGAAATCCTCGGACACAAACTGTGGTCCATTGTCGGAGCAAATCTGTTCTGGCAAGCCATTCCTGGCGAAGATGGTCCGTAGGACTGCAATAGTTTTCTCCGTGGTGGTGGAGGACATTTTGATGACCTCTGGCCATTTCGAATGTGCATCCACGGCGATTAAAAACATTGAGTCCATAAATGGACCAGCAAAACCAATGTGTACCCGTTGCCATGGAGATGAGGGCCACTCCCATGGGTGTAGCGGGGCCTGTGGTGGAGCGTTTTGGACTTTCTCGCATCCTGTGCATCTCTTGGTCATTTCCTCGATTTCTTTATCGATTCCCGGCCACCACACAAATGCCCTGGCTAGGCTTTTCATTTTTACCCCTCCCAGCTGACCCTCATGAAGCTCATTGAGCACTCTTTCTCTCAACTTGGGTGGAATTACCACTCGGGATCTACACATCAAGGTCCCCCGGCACACTGACAGCTGTTCTCTCCTTGGCGAGAATGCTGGCAACAGTAAGTCGCCATGTGCTGGCCATCCCTTCGCCATCAAATCATAGACCCGAGAGAGTGTCGGGTCATTTCGGGTTTCCTTCTCTATACTTGAGTTTGTAACAGGTAGACATTCGACTATGGTTGAATGGAATATCTCAACAGGGTCCACTGTAGGTGCTTCCTCCACCGTAGGCAGCGGCAGGCGCGACAGCCCATCAGCGTTTCCATGCTGTTTCGTGCCCTTATGCTCTATGTCGTATTGATGTGCCCCTAGAAAAAGGGACCATCTTTGCAGCCGTTGCGCCGTCATCACCGGAACGCCCTTCTTTGGGTTAAAAATGGAGACAAGAGGCTGGTGATCAGTCGGTAAGGTGAATTTCTGCCCGTGCAGATAGTGATTGAACTTCTTCACCCCCCACACCAGGCTGAGGGCCTCCCTGTCAATCTGGGCGTAGTTACGCTCGGCTGAAGTTAACGAGCGTGACGCAAAGGCTATTGGCCTCTCTGAACCGTCAAGGAATTTGTGCGACAGCACTGCTCCAATGCCGTAGGGAGACGCATCACATGCAAACCGAATCGGTAGTGATGGATTGTAGTGGGCCAATACTTCTTTTGAAGTGATTAGGCATTTACATTTCTGAAAGGCACGCTTACACTCATCACTCCATTTCCATGCTACTCCAGTTTGCAGCAGGGCGTTCAGCGGGTGCAGAATTGTAGACAAGTTTGGCAAGAACTTATGGTAGTAGTTCACCAACCCGAGGAACGACCTCGGTTGTGACACATTTTCCGGTGCTGGAGCCTTGACTACTGCCTCAATCTTGTCTGGGGACTTATGTAACCTCTCTTCATCAATCACGTGGCCGCAATACGAGATTTGTTTCCTGAAAAACTCGCATTTGGGGCGGTTGGCTCGTAGCCCATATTTTTGTAATCTAGTGAGCCAGGTTGGCAAGGTGTTCACTGTCATTTCCGCCCGTAACCAGGATGTTGTCCAAATAACACTGGGTCCCCGAGATCCCTTGCAGGACTTGTTCCATCACTCTCTGCCAAATTGCCGGAGCTGATGCTACCCCGAATACCAGTCGGTTGTACTGGTAAAGACCTTTGTGAGTGTTTATCGTGAGGTATTTTCTAGATGATTCATCTACCTCCATTTGTAGATACGCTTGGGCCAGATCAATCTTCGTAAAGCGTTTCCCTCCAGATAGTGAGGCGAAAATATCTTCTATCCGCGGAACTGGATATTGTACTGTTTGAAGGACTGGGTTCACAGTTACCTTAAAGTCCCCACAGATGCGAACCTTCTTCGGTTCCCCAGGCGTGCTGCTCAATGATTTCTTCATTACAGGAACGATGGGTGTGGCCCACTCGCTCCAGTCCACCTTGGACAGCACACCCGCACACTCCAGACTCTCCAGCTCTGCTTCGACGGCTGGGCGGATCGCATACGGTACCGGTCTGACCGTAAAAAATTTAGGGTTTGCGTTATCTTCAATTTTTATCGTTGCCGTCACGCCTTTTAGAGTCCCAAGTCCTTGCTGGAACACCTCTTTCACGTCAGTTAGAATTTTTGACAGTCGTCCAGGTGTGGCGTCGTCATCCTTTTTGTCAGCCACAGCTAGCGCCTGAATGGAATGCCAATCCAATTGTATTTTCCGGATCCATTCACGTCCCAATAATGGCGGTCCTCCACCTTGTAGTATATATAGATACAGTTCCTGTGTTTCCTTGCCGTTGTATTTAACGGGCACCCTTATTTTTCCTCTGGGGTAGACTTTTTGCCCCGTATATGTCTTCAAGACAATGGACGTATCCTTCAAGGGAATGTGTGAGAATAGCCGCTCGTAGTCTCGTCGATTCATGACTGTTGGGGCTGATCCTGTGTCCAATTCCATCTTTACTTGGGACCCTGCTATCATGAGGGTGACCCAAATGGTTCGGTGATCCTCCTTTGCGATCACGTTGTGTAACTTTAGACAACTTAGTCTCCTGCTCCCGGAGTCATTATCACTCTTCTGGTCTTCTGAACTACTGTCCGTCATCTTTTGTACTTTCTTGTACTTTTCCTTAGTAGTTCTTTTAGTGTTGGTTTTCTTTCCCGACCTGCAGACTCATGCTATGTGTCCCACTTTTCCACATTGCCTGCATACTTTGTCCTTAGCCCAGCAATCCTTCTGGTCATGGTTTGTTCTGCCACAGCGATAGCACTTTTCTGCTCCATATGCCATTTCATTGGTGCTATATTCTTGCGGTTTCTGTTGTATTTCCGCAGCTCCCCGTGCTGCTGCTTCGTAGGATGCTGCAATGCTGAAAGCCTTTTCTAGCATAAGGTCCTTTTCCGAAAGTAGCCGTTTCTGGGTTCCTTCACTCTGGAGCCCGCAGACAAACTTATCCCTTAAGGTATCTGCCAGTCCTGCTCCGAACTGCCAGTGCTTCGATAACTTGCGTAGTTCCGTAAGATAGTCAGCATTACTCTCATCTTTGTGCTGTTTCTTTTATGGAACTTGAATCTTTCTGCTATCAGCAGCGGTGTCGGGTTTAGATGTTCCTGTAAGATATTGACAATCTCTTCAAAGCTTTTCTCCATTGGTTTAGCTGGGGTAATTAAATTCCGCAATAGGCCGTACGTTCTCGCGCCCATCAAATTTAATAATACCGACGCCTTCTTTTCATCGGCCACCCCATTTGCCTTGCAGTACACTTCATTTCTTTCCACATACGTGGTCCAGTCTTCTATTTCGTTGTCGAAAGCAGTGATACTGCCACTCTTCGGCATCTTGGGTGGTTTAAAATGGCGCCTCCCGCGCTTTTCCTTCTTCCCCAATGGATTAAAATGGCGCCTCCCGCGCTTTTCCTTCTTCCCCTTGCTGCCAATGCTGCTCCGAGTGTTCTAAATAGTAATGGCGGCGCCCCGCGGCTTTGGCGCGTCTCTTTTCCTTCCCCTCTTTTATTTTCTCTAACGCTGCCCGGCTCTTGAGCACCAACCGCGCCCTCTGCGCTCCACCCTCTCTCTCTCTTTTCCTTCCCGACGACGTTGCACGGCCCCCTTGCAGAGCCGCTCGATCGAGCTCAAGCCCGCCGCAGTCCGGAAGGGTCAGCGCACTACCTGCTACCAGCACGATTTGCTGGAACACCTTGACTGGGGAGCCAAGCCCAGCTCTCCACAGCTTCCCCTGCGATTCACTGATCTCCGATGGATCACTGGGCGGTTGCCCACGGTCGACACCCGTTGCTCTGGCTTCGACCTCCAAGAAGCTTCTTTTCAGGGATGGATCCCCGTGAGGTGATGCAGTACTGCAACTGAGTTCGAACCTGCTCATCGCCACTGTAGTGTCCGCGTATCAATAACACACGGACTGCAGGAGAATGGTAATAAGAGGTGTTTACTGAACAGAGGGTATGCTGGAACTGAAAGTACAGAAGCCTGCTACGGCTTTATATACAGGTGTGATCACTGCCGGTACTGCAGTATAAAAGCAGTTCTCTCTTAAAGGTACATACACAACAGTTGTGATCTGGATTGTGCTGCCCGAAAGGCCGGTGGAAGCAGATTCAATAATAACTTTCAAAAGGGAATTGGATAAATACTTGAAAAGGAAACATTTTCCGGGCTCTGGTGAAAGAGCAGGGGAGTGGGTCCAAAGAGCCAACAGAGGCACGATGGGCCGAATGGCCTCCTCCTGCGCTGTATCATTCTATGATTCTGTTAAATCTGCCCTAAACCTTCTCTGCTCGAAGAACAATCCCAGCTTCTCCAATCCCCCACGTCACTGAATCCATGGGGAGGAGGTTGAGGCCGAGACCATGGCCTCTGTGAAAGGGGGAATTTGGGATCAATATTTGTCGATGGAGAGAGCGGGGCAGTGGGATGGGTTTGGGGATTGCTCGCGTACAGAAGGAGGGCAGGCTCGAGGGGCCGACTGGCCTCTGTCTGTGCTGGGAAGGAGCCTGCGGGTTTGACTGATCTGCCCTTGCTTTCCAGCTGGTGGATTACGCCAAGCGAGGGGACACGGACGAGAAAGCCATGAAGATGGCCGACTTCTGGCTGACGGTCAGTATCTCTGGCGCGGGGGCGGGGTGGGGGGGGGAGGGGGCCCGCGGGGTCTTCGGGGTCGGCCTGTGTCGCGAGCGTCACTCCGCCACGCCCGCGATCTCGCCGCGCTGGCCATCGCAAAGAGCCTTGGCTACTTGCATTTCTATAGCGCCTTTCACTACCTCAGGACGTCCCACAGCACCTTACAGCCAATGAAGTACTTTTTTTTGAAGTGTAGTCACTGTTGTAATGTAGGAAACCCGGCAGCCAATTTGTGCACAGCAAGTTCCCACATACAAGTGTGATCATCACCAGATGTTGGTTGAGGGATAAATATTGGTCACAGGACAGCGGGGAGAACTCCCCTGCTCCTCTTCAAAATAGTGGCTGCGGATCTTTTGCATTCACTTGAGAGGGCAGACGGAGCCTCGTGTTTAACCTCTCATCTGAAAGGTGACACCTCTGACAGTGAATCGCTCTGACAGTGCGGCACTCCCTCAGCACTGCCCCTCCGACAGTGCGGCGCTCCCTCAGCACTGCCCCTCCGACAGTGCGGCGCTCCCTCAGCACTGCCCCTCCGACAATGCGGCGCTCCCTCAGCACTGCCCCTCCGACAGTGCGGCACTCCCTCAGCGCTACCCCTCCGACAGTGCGGCGCTCCCTCAGTGCTGCCCCTCCGACAGTGCAACGCTCCCTCAGCACTACCCCTCCGACAGTGCGGTGCTCTCTCAGTACTGCCCCTCCGACAGTGCGATGCTCCCTCAGTTGCCCCGCCGACAGTGCGGCACTCCCTCAGCACTGCCCCTCCGACAGTGCGGCACTCCCTCAGCACTGCCCCTCCGACAATGCGGCGCTCCCTCAGCACTGCCCCTCCGACAGTGCGGCACTCCCTCAGCACTACCCCTCCGACAGTGCGGCGCTCCCTCAGTGCTGCCCCTCCGACAGTGCAACGCTCCCTCAGCACTGCCCCTCCGACAGTGCGGTGCTCTCTCAGTACTGCCCCTCCGACAGTGCGATGCTCCCTCAGTTGCCCCGCCGACAGTGCAATGCTCCCTCAGCACTGCCCCTACGACAATGCGGCGCTCCCTCAGTACGGCCCCTCCGACAGTGCGGCGCTCCCTCAGTACTGCCCCTCCGACAGTGCGATGCTCCCTCAGTACTGCCCCTCCGACAGTGCGGTGCTCCCTCAGTACTGCCCCTCCGACAGAGCAATGCTCCCTCAGTACAGCCCCTCCGACAATGCGGCGCACCCTCAGTACGGCCCCTGCAACAGTGCGGCGCTCCCTCAGTACTGCCCCTCCGACAGTACAGCGCTCCCTCAGTACTGCACTGGGAGTGTCGGCCTGGTTTATGGGCTCAAGTCTCTGGAGTGGGGCTCGAACCCATGACCTTCTGACTCGGAGGCGAGAGTGAGCTGTAACTGAGAAGGGAGAGTTCTTATTGGGCCCGGTTGAGGGGAGGGGAAGAGCGGAATATTTCTAGGAATAAACCTCTTTTTCTGTTTCTGTCAGGAGAAAGATCTCATCCCGAAGCTCTTCAAGGTCCTGGCTCCGCGATTCCAGGACCACCGGCGGGGGAGTTCCGTGTGGATGATGCAGATTCCCACCCGGGAGAACTTGGACCGGGCCAAGATGGCGGTCATCGAGTACCGGCGCAACCCGCTGCCGCCCCTCCTCGCGCGGCGGCAAGGGGCCAACGAGAAGACCCTGCTCAACCAGCTGCTGAAGGGGTACAGGGAGGAGGGGGCCTGGGGCAGGGCCTCGGGCTCAGGCGAGTCCCAGGCTTCGAGTGCGGCCTAGCTGGGAGCTTGACCGGCGGAGTGCAAGGAAGTGATGTGTGATCGATCACCCGCCCCTCCCCCTCCCACCCCCGGGGGATGACCTTCTGCTATTGGCCCGCCTGGAAACAAATCTGGGGGCGGATTCCCGGAGTCACACTGGAATGACGGCCTCCTGGGAATCGCCGACAGCCTCGGGCCTGAATCTGCGCAGCCCGACATCTTTTCCATCGACATATCATCCATCCAATTACATAGGTTATAAGCATTAATGTTATTAGTACTATACATCCATTAAGCAGGTCTTTCTCCCAAGCCTTCGCTCGTTCGTAGTAATAGTCTGTCTGCTCGATGGGTATCTGCCCAGGAGGTTTCTGTAACAATTACCATCGAACAGCATACATTACTACTTTATCAAGGTCATGTATATTGCTTCCATTTCCTTTTTTCTTTTTTGTTTTCTACGTTTTTTACAGGCGGCACATGCTGCTATTCCCATTCCTATCGCCAAAACCAATTGTACTGTAACTAGTATGTGAGACGTAATGCTGTCCCATGGGTGGATGTTGACATTCATCCCCCAATCCCACAGCTTCTTATACCATGGGACCTCCTGTAGTTCTACTTCTATGTCCCTTTCTAGTTCCCCAAGGTTCCTTTGCAACATTACGTATTGTTTCACCATTTTACTTAAGCCCTCTTTTATCTCTTGCAGATCCCCTTGCAGGCGGGGTATTGGAGCCCCCACCGGATCTTCATAATTGACCAATTCGTCCCT
Source organism: Somniosus microcephalus (assembly GCF_052327205.1). Classification (NCBI taxonomy): domain Eukaryota; kingdom Metazoa; phylum Chordata; class Chondrichthyes; order Squaliformes; family Somniosidae; genus Somniosus; species Somniosus microcephalus. Next base: position 225,429,174 of record NC_140998.1, on the reverse strand, counting down.
TAAACTATCTGTCACATTTAGTTTCATTTCCTCCCTTGAGTGTACATACACCAATCTGGTGTGTCCAATTGTCACAGGGATCTTTGGTGTAAAGCAGAAGTTAGGCATTGTGATTACACATACAAGGTTACTATATTGGTGCTCAGTCTCTGTGGTGGCTATACAATACTCCCCTCTGTCTCTATATCCCGAGCGGGTGTGATGGTGATCGATGTGATAATTCCAACATGCACCCCTCTGTCTTATTATAGCTGCACTCATCCTTAGTGCCTTCTCCTACCGGATGTGGGCATATCTTAAGCGTACCTTTCCCATGGCATCCATTTAGGGAGACTCCTCTTATAGTACCATTCTTCCTGATGGCATAGGTATCAATTGGATAGTATCGGAGGTATGTCTCACCCCTCACTATGCCTATGTTTGTTACCTGGTACTGTGGGTATGGAGTCGTGTCTAGTCTCACCACTGGTATCATGAGTACCATGCCTATCATTGCTGTCACTTCTGCTTTGCATTTTTGTATCACTGGATATACTCTGGTCATCCCCTTGAGGGTACAGGCACTCAGAGGGCCTGGATTCTGGCTCAGGCCATAGAGCTGTGTGCTGTTAATCCAGTCTGGTCCCTCACCTCGTTGTATCTGTGCCAGATTGTGTTTTAACTGTCCGGTGGTCCATTGGCCATAGGCATGGCACAAGTTTCTCCCTACCCCATCTTTTACCTGTTCCTCATATCTCTATGGTTTAGTTTGTTGATAGTGCCAACATGGTTTCTATAACTTTGATTCCCTCGAGTAATTTCCTTATCGTATGTTCTCCCAACTCTGATTCTTGTTGAAGCAAACCAGTTTCTTTCTCTAAAATCTGTTGTATTACCCTTTGTAATTGTTCCACACTACTCTGGACTCCTTGTATATCCAGGGCATTAATGAATGACATCCCCGTATTTATTCCCGTGAGTACATCGTTTCCTAAGCCCCTCTTAATTCTTTGGTGGAATGCAGCATGTCCCCTGAAACTAGAAGCCCCTGTTGCATCAGCAGCTTGGTTAATTACATTCCTTATCATATATGCATACAACTCTCTAGTTTTAGTAAATCTTTCACAATATCCTGGCCATTGTAGCATGGTTAAGTTCATTAGTACCGGTACAATTTCATGTCTCACATTATCATACAATTGTTCTCCCTCGGTAAATAACACCAGTCCATTTTCGGGCCCAGGCGTCCATTTCGGACACCTTCGTTCTTCAGGTGTTGTTGTGATTGGGGGTGTTGCTGGTTCTAGGGTTACTCCTTGTGGTGTGATCCTTCTTGTTGTTGGTTGAGGTGTTGTAATGCCGTGTACAATAGTCCATCTTATGATATTGTCCGTGCAGCTCAGGATATATCCTCCCCCTACTTGACCCAACACCTGCCAGTGTCTATTACATCTTACCATATTGCTGGTATCTGTCATTCTACAGGGTCCGCATGGTCGTTGATCCAAGTTCACCCAGATACCGTTACACCTGTAACATCCTTTTCCTGTTTTTCACACTCGTAACTGTGTGATATAATGAAGTTCCTTGTGGAGTCTCCACTAGGGGATCTTAACTTGCAGTCCATTTCTTTCAGCCCGTTATTTGGGCTTATAAGTGTTGTCATCAGAGTAGTTATAATAATCCATCTCACTGGATCCACGTTTATCTGTAATTTAAACAGAGGTCTGGTCGTCTTCCGAGCTCTTTCCCCTAGAGGAGAGGGTAGAATGGGGGTCTTTAGTGTTAAATGGTTTCACCTGGGTCCAGTGCTTCCATCGCATACCCGTCGGTTCCTGTAGACAAACACACGTATCACTTGTCATTAATCCAGTATATGGCCCCATCCAACGGGGTTCCATTCCCTTTCTTCCGATAACTTGCGTCATTACTTGTTGACCTATTCTGGGCAACTCGTCTGGTTTAAGTCCAGCATTCTGCCTTTCTAGATCTTTAATCTGTTGTTGGTTCCTTACTTCTTTATTCAGTGCTTGTACCTCCTGATTTAGTTGTACTTAATCTATCTTGTACTGGTCCTGGTTCACTCACCCCTCCAGCCAAATCCTCTGGTAGTCTCATAGCTCGTCCTGTCATTAGTTCGCAGGGGGTCAGTCCAGTCGTTCGTCCTGGGGTGGCTTGCAGCCTCATTAGTATGCTGGGTAATAATTCCGACCATCCCTTCCCTGTTTCTTGGATGGCTTTTGTCAGCGCGTTTTTCAGTGTCCATTCTTTCTACCATCCCCGAGCTCTGGGGGTGATATGGTATGTGATATTTTTGTGTTACGTGTAACAGCTTACAAGTTTCATTATTTTACCGGTGAAATGAGTGCCGTTGTCTGAGTCAATTTGCAGAGGCACTCCCCAACGGGGTATAACCTCGGTAGCCAATATTAGTGCAACTGTTTTTGCAGAGCAATCTTGGGTGGCAAAAGCTTCCACCCACCTGGTAAATTGGTCAATTATTACCGGGCAATATTTCTTCCCCCGGTCCTGCTGGTAAAGTCAATTTGTAAGTTTTCCCAGGGTCCTTGGGGCCTGGGTTGGTTTGCTACTCTAACTCTACATCTCTGTCCTACATTATTCTTAGCGCATATTATACAGCGGTGGCAATATTTCGCTACTTCCCGACCCATCTTTGGCCACCACCAGTACTGTGTCAGTAGGTGCAACATGTTACTTCTGCCAGTATGTGTTACACCATGGTATAGCGCCATCAGTTGTTGTCTGCAACATTCCGGTGCCACCACCTGGTTACGGGGGCCCCATTTCCAGATTCCATCCTGTAGTCGAGCGCCCGCTTGTCTCCATCTCTCTTTTTCCTCTTTACTAGTATTTTCTTGTACCTCCATTATATTCACTTCCTGTACCCCACTGACTGTCATGACCATATTTATTTCGTTTTTAAACACATCCTTTGGTTGCATTTCTTCCGCAACTAATTTGGCGGCTAGATCTGCATACCTATTCCCTATAGGGGCCTGGTCCTGGGGTTCCTGTGAGTCCATATCCTCTATCTTTGTGTAGGCTTTTATTTTAATTACCGCTGCCTCTAAAGGTGCCTGTGCAGCCTTAACTAACCTTTCTATTAGTTTTCCATGTTTTACTACCTCTCCCGTCGAGGTCATGTACCCCCTTCTGGCCCATAGTGTCATATAATCATGCACCACTCCGAAGGCATAACGGCTGTCGGTATAAACATTTATCCGTTTGTTTTTTTGCTATTTCCAACGCTTTTATTAAAGCCACTAGTTCCGCTACCTGTGCTGACTTATCCCCATAAAGGGCTCCTTTTAACAGGGTCTTTCCTTCTTGATTTACTACTGCCCACCCTGTTCTGGGTTCTCCGTTGATATATTTTCGGGATCCATCTACATAGATGACCATATGGGGATTTTCTAGTGGGTCTTCCTTTACTCCACTCCCTATTTCTTCCTCCATTTTCATCTGACAACTGTGCTCTTCTCCTTCCGTTAATATGCCCGTGGCTGGATTAACCCCGGGATGTTTTTGTATTATCACAGTTCCATCCCTGGGGAGTAATATCGTTTCCCATTTAGCTTTCCTGCTATCCGATATCGTCCACAATTTTCCTGTGTTGAGTAGTCCCACTAACGTATGTTGATATGCAAAATTACCTTTCCCATCATCACTATTGGTTCACTTACTCGCACCGCCCGGGTGGCGCAATCTATTGCAGCCACACATCGTGGCATCGCCTTCACTACTGGGTCTTTTTTTGCAGAGTAATACGCAACGGGTCTCTGTTTCCCTCCGTGATCTTGCATTACCACGGCTGAATCACTCTCATGATCTAAATCACAATATAGGTGGAAGGGTCGAGTGGGATCTGATAATCCTAGGGCAGGGGCTGTTATTAATTCCTGTTTAAGGGCCCGATATGCTTCCTCCTGCTCCGTCTCCCATTCTATCTTATCGGTGGTGGGTCTCCCCCTTTAACTAACTGTTGAATCGGCTCTGCTTTCCCTCCAAAGTCTGATATAAAATTCCTGCAGTAATTAAATAGTCCCAACACTTTCCTCACTCCCCGGACGGTCACTGGCCTTGGCTTGTCTTTTATGGCTGCCTTTTGTTCCTGCGGGAGTGCCTTATACCCCTGGCTAATTTCGTGTCCTAGATACTTTACTTTGGACAGTCCAACCTGTGCCCTTTGGGCTCAATTTAAAGCCAGCTTTGTTAAATGTCTGGAGGGTGGCTAGTAATGCTCCCATGTGTCTTTTGGCATCCTCTGATGCAATCATTATGTCATCGACATATTGGAGTAGGGCGCTCTGGTACTTTGATAGGTCTAACTCGTCTAAGGCTTGACTCAGTACACGGTGGAATATATTTGGACTATTATGGAACCCCTGTGGGACCCTGGTCCATGTATATTGTCTATCCCTGACGGTAAAGGCGAATTTCCCTTGTGATTCCTCTGCCAATGGTATGGACCAGAACCTGTTTGCTATATCCAAGACTGTAAATATTTTAAGGGCTGGTTTCAGACCATTAAATATCTTATTCAATATGGTTTACACAAATTTACACCAACCAGAATTTCACCGTGGCCACAATGAAAGCCTGGTTTTAATAGGTTAATTAACCTCATAACTCCAATCCAATCCAGATCAATTTTTTATAAACTAACCAGTATCACTTGGAAAAGAAAGAAACCATAGTCACATTAACAAGGAAACAATTACCCATGCCTTGTAAACATTCAAATTAATTTTCTTCCAGGCAAATTGGCAACTGTAACTTCAAGACTGAAGCTTCTCTTTTGTAAAACAATTAACAAACTTAAAACAACACACGCTTGTCCATCCTTCAAGACAAGTCTTCAACGGGTTAAACAGCTTTTAGCTCTCTGTACCAAAGAGTGGGTGGAGCTAAAACACACTGGACATTTTTTTAAAGACAGGCTTTCAGACAAACGGAATACTGTAACTTCTTAAACATCCATAGTCAGGAAAACTTTCACACACTTTCACACAAACTGAGAGCCCAGTATTTTTTAAGGTTCCTTTCACTCAGCAATCTTGTGTTTTATTTGTTTTAGCACAGACGTTAATAACTTCCGTGTCGGTAAAACTTTAGGTTTCTCTTTCTAAATCCTCCCAATCGATCTCCTATCATTCCTTCCACTATGCACTGACCTTGTCTTCATTACAGCAGCACACTTGGTGCCTACCTTTTTTAACTGTTCCACTAACTCCTCTTTTTCCCTCTCCCGTGTGGCCCCAATCTTACACATTTTTCAGGTGGCCCTGACAAAGAACCACTACAGTTTTCTCCTCCTTATTCTTGCTCTCCTTACTCCACCATTCTTTCTGTCAGTCGGGAACCCATTCAGGATCCCACCTTCCTTTCCCATTCTTTTTATTACCTTGTCATCATATCCCTTTTTTTTTTAACCATCTTTTCCTTAACTTTCTCATACTTATCGTGCACAAATTCATACGGCAAGTTACGTTACGCCGTCCTGTTTGTCCGTCGATTTCTTTCCCAGGCATTTTCTAGCCGCTCGGGAATTTCCGTGAGGTTTTCTCACTTCCCCGGGGTCTTTTTACCCCGCCCCTATCAGAATTTCCGTTATCCGATACTATCGCGTACAAATTCATACGGCAAGTTACCTTATGCCCTACTGTTGTCCGTCGATACCTATCGCATACAAATTCATATGGGAGTTTAGATCTTTTGGCGTCCTTTTTGTTCGCCATCCTTTTAGGGTGGATTTGCTAGTTTCCTCCCTCGTTTCCTACCTCCGGGACTCCCCCGGACCTTCAGGGACCTTTCCCTGCTTACGCGGTTTTAACTCCGCCTAGATTGGATTTTCCCTATATCCAATCCTATATAACCCGAGCTCCTCAACTTATTCAGACATTATCATTTCTATAATTTCCTAGCATGCACCCAAGTTGCTTTACTCATGTATCCCGACTCCGCCTCTGATTCGTTGGATCTCCGGCCCTGAGCTTCGATGCGAGGAGACAATGTCTCTACTCAGCCCATCCGGTAGATCCTGCCGACTACGCCAAGTTGTAAGGGTAAACCGGGAGAGCTTCTTCTCCCCTAGACGGACCCTGTGATATAAAGGGTCGACGTCCGCCTTATTCCCAATCAATCACTCGGAGTCCGGAGGTGCGTTCAGTAAAACAACTTTATTTACAAGTCGACAGGGAAGACACCCATCCTGGGATGAATGTTCCCGATCGTTGAAAATCTCCTGCCTTATATACAGGTTTTGTTCTGAGTCGTGGCTACTGTTTACAATTAGGTGCATTACACGTATACATTTCTTTCATCATACAGTTGGCTTCGGGTGCAAATTCTTGTGACCTGTGTGCATTGGTCTTGTGACCCCATACGTTATCTCTCAATACATTCCTGTTAGTGATTCACGGTTTGTGCACTTTGGCCACGACTACACCAGACTTTCCTTCTGGACATTGTTCATACCAATTCCTTATATGGTTGGAGATATGCTCTGTTCCTTAATCCCCTCATCTTAGCCCTTTTTTAACCTTTTCACAGCCTCTCTCCTGTGTGGATCCACTGGTGTGTATGGAGGTCCCCTGCCTGTGTGAAACTCTCCACATTCAGTACATTTATACGGCCTCTCTCCTGTGTGGATCCGCTGGTGTGTATGGAGGTCCCAACACTGTAAAACTCTCTCCACATTCAGCACATTTATACGGCCTCTCTCCTGTGTGGATCCACTGGTGTGTATGGAGGTTCCCTGCCTGTGTGAAACTCTCCACATTCAGTACATTTATACGGCCTCCTGTGTGGATCCACTGGTGTGTATGGAGGTTCCCTGCCTGTGGGAAACTGCCTCCACATTCAGTACATTTATACGGCCTCTCTCCTGTGTGGATCCGCTGGTGTCTCTGGAGGTTCCCTGCCTGTGTGAAACTCTCGCCACATTCAATACATTTATACGGCCTCTCTCCTGTGTGGGTCCACTGGTGTGTATGGAGGTTCCCTGCCTGTGTGAAACTCTTTCCACATTCAGTACATTTATACGGCCTCTCTCCAGTGTGGATCCACTGGTGTGTATGCAGGTTCCCTGCCTGTGTGAAACTCTTTCCACATTCAGTACATTTATATGGCCTCACTCCTGTGTGGATCCGCTGGTGTGTATGGAGGTTCCCTGACACCGTGAAACTCTTTCCACATTCAGTACATTTATACGGCCTCTCTCCTGTGTGGATCCACTGGTGTGTATGGAGGTTCCCTGCCTCTGTGAAACTCTCTCCACATTCAGTACATTTATACGGCCTCTCTCCTGTGTGGATACGCTGGCGTAGGTGAAGATCACCTGATTTTATAAATTCTCTCCTCTGGACAGAGAGTGTGAATGATCCCTGCCCACTTTCGCGTTGTCAAAGATATTTTGTGCTGGGAGGCGAAGATTGTCCTGCTGAAATTTGTCCACAGGATTCAGGATGTCTCCTGATGTGCTTCTGAAGAAACTCTGCAGTGGTAAAAGCAACATTGCAATGAGGGCAAGGATGAGACTCATCTCGGTGCACTTGGTGAGCTGCTGGAGAAGGAAGAAAGAGAAATTGTCAGTGTAATGAAAGATCTAGAAGTTTCTTTTGGAAGTACAATTCGTGGTTATATCAATGTTAACGCAGGGGTCTTGGGGCGCTACCGGTGAATTTCGGCCGCGGGGCGCGACTCAATTTTCCCCCTTGGGCTTTGCTTCCTATCGGTGAAAGCTTCCTCATTCTTTGAATGAAGCTCAATCGGCCAATCCAGTTAGAAAAGTCCCTCTAAACCATCAGGCAAATCACTCTCTGGGTCAGTGCCACTTCTCAACTTTGCCCTTTCAGTTATGTCATCATCTCCACACAACCTTCCCAAACCATGCTGACTCCCAACTTAATTCTGGCTGCATCGTCAATTCTTTGGAGATGGCCACTGCTTGACATTCATAAGTTTGAATGTTAGCTGCCGCTTGTCAGCCCAAGCCTGGATGTTGTCCAGGTCCTGCTGTAGGCTGGTATAGGATGCTTTAATATCTTAGACAAGGAGCTGCTATTCCCTGTAATCAGGGCCATTAGTTTATGATTACTGAAAGTCCTATAATATTTCATTAGAAGATTCCAGAATTATTATCAATAGTTTGGGGATCATATTTGTGATTGTTTTTCCTCAATGATAAAGAACAATCGGTGCCTGTTTGTGGGCAAACACAGGCCTGCACTCCTGCCCCACCACTCTGACATGCTGCATTGCTCCACCAATCCCCCGGCCTACCAAGGCCCCTATGCCATCACACCAAAACGCCCAATAAATTATTCCTGCCCTGAGGAAATGGATAGGTTACTTTGCACATACACAGGTAATTATCGTCACAAAGTTCCCTTTCTTCAGTGTAAACTTTTCTCTCTCTCTTTCTCAAACTGTGTCTTCTGCTTTCAGTCTCTTTGGTTGTTTCCTCATTTGCTGACCCCAAGATCTTTCCAGTACAGACAACTGTGGAATAAATCAAAAAGATTATGAACAAAAATTGAACCAATTAATTGTAATATTCTTGCATGTAAGGTTTGTTTCTGGTTGCACAGAAGATGCTGAAGACATTTACATAATAATGCAAGACACTGTGTTAATCTGATTTGAATGACTACGGTAGTGGTCACATTATCAACATAGAGCATCTCTTCCTCATTAAAACACCCTCAATTATTCAAAATAGAAATACTTTACTGAAATCCTTTATTCCAGGACAAATACCTTTACTGAATTCACTACGAGCTTCACTTTCACAAACCAAAGTACTCGTTTCTCTGTTGATCTTTTTAACTGGAGCTGTCTCTTCCATACCTGAGGCAGTGTCCTCAGTGAAGCCCCTGGAAACTTCAGCTTTATCCTCTTCTAAATGGGACGCCATCTGTGATGGAGCTTTTTGGTTCTGAAATGCAGAATGTGACGGTAAAACTGTCCCTCACCGCTCCTGAATTAAAGAATAGCTGCCTCAAGACTGCCTGTAATACTAAAGAGATTATGTACAAGTCAAAGTGTTTGTCTATTTTTCCTCTCCATTAGTTGTTGTAGCATATTTAATAAACAAACCTACCCAACTACCCGTTGGATAAATGCTGTCGCTCCCCAGTGTAGTCCTGAGCCACACAGGTCAGAACGTTCCCATGTTTGATTCTGTACTCCTGTGTTCAATTTGGTGATCTCAGCAAATGTGGTAAAATTAATACAATTAACCTCAGCACCCTTTTGCAAGGAAGGGAATAAAATTAACCAGGATTTCCACTGATTGCTAACTAATCATCACTTCTGGAAAGTGTTTGTGCGTATATACGAAACCAGATTCGATTTTCTCCGACAATGAAGAGCTGAACACATGAAGAACAGCCATTTAGCAATTGCCAAAAGGGCTGCAAAATAAGCCAGCCCAGACTAGGAAACATATCTACTCATGAATCATGCCTTCAGGAAAATGGGACAGGAGCAGATTTGACACATAGTTTTACTACTTCACCTTTGGTCTTCCCAAACTACGTGTGATCGCTAAAAGAGAGGTAATGTTTGACAATGCCTAAAAACGAACATTATATTCCGCCTGATGTACACAAGCAACTGGTAACAAATACCTTCATTCTGTGGAACATGGAGTTATGGAATCCATTATTAAGGAAGTGGTACAGGGCAATTAGAAAATCACAATATGATTGGGCAGAGTCAGCATGGTTTTCTGAAAGGGAAATAGTGTTTCACAAATTGATCCGAGTTTGTTGAGGATGTAACTGACAGGGTAGATAAAGGGGAACCAGTGGATGTAGTATATTAGGATTTTCAAAACGCTTTTGATAAGGTACCACATGAAAGGTTGTCCTAGAAGATAAGGGCTCATGGGGTTGGGGGTTAGGGTAAGGTTGGATAGAGGATTGGTTTAAAGGACAGAAAACAGTGAGTAGGAATAAATGGGTCATTTTCAGGGTGGCAGGCTGTTACTAATGGGGTGCCACCAGGATCAGTGCTGGGGCCTCTGCTATTTCCAATCTATATTAATGACTTAGATTAAGGGACCGAGTGTAATGTATCCAGGTTTGCTGATGATACAAAGCTAGGTGAGAAAGTAAGTTGTGAGGATGACATGGCGGCCGGGATATTGCTTACCTCGGTGGGTCCGGGGTGGGTGATGTCAGTGGCTAGCTCCATCCCGCTCTGGAAAATGAATTTGCATTGATGGGGCTTGTTAAGCCCGCCCAGCGTTTTTCCCGGACCAATTAGAGGAAGCGGGTCTAGTGACATCATTCATGATATGTCATCAGCCAGTTTCTTTAAAGGGACCATGGCCAACTTTCTTTTGACATTTGTGCTGTCAGTGTTCTACAGCATTGAAGTGCTGCAAACACTGACAATCACTGCACAGAGGGGCAGGGCTGCACCCAGGCTCTCCCATGTCTCCATATACTTACGGAGTCAGAGCATGCAGGGAGGTCCTCTTCCCTTCGGATGGGCGGAAGACACCTCCCCAGGAGAACAAAACAGCCTGGTTGCACATTGCACAGGAGGGCACAAGCAGGGATGTGGTCAGGAGGACCTGGGTGCTGTGGCGCAAACATTTCAATGATCTCATTAGATCATGAAACGTTAGTACAAAGCCACTCTCAACCTCATCCCGCTGTACCTCTCAACACATCCCCATCACTCTGCCTTCCCTACCCTACTCCTGCACATCCTTACACCAACTTACCTTGCACCTCCACCCATCCCTCTCTATCTACATTATCACATCCCCATCTCACTAGCCACCCCTCACACTCACCCTCATCCTAGTGCAATCATATCAACTAACAACACACAAGGGTAGCCACTTGGGTGTTTTATCCAATGTTCATGTGAAGTTCCTGTTAATGTGCTGTCAAACATTGAAACATTTATTTTCAACACTTTCCGTTCTTGGACAAATTTGTGTGCATCTTTGGAAGTGTCTCAGTGAGTTCCAGTGAATAGTGGGACATAACGGTCACCAAAATGAAGTTGGATCTTTCTGCAGCCCTGCGTCACCGGATATGTTGCCCCTCGAATCTAGTTCCCAACATGAGAAATGCAAATCTTGACTATAACCACTGGAAAATCTAGGAACCTTCAGATGTTAGTATTGCAATTCTTGATTACAACGACAGGAAGAGGAACCTTGAAATGTTAGTACAGCAGCAGTGACCAAGGGGTTTTGTCTTCATGAACCAGCTAGATCCATATTATGGAGCCTCATGAGCAACATATAAAATTTATATCCATGTTTTGATTAATTTGCAGATATTTGAAGCTGCTGATATTCACAGCTTTTGGGATGCTGGTGGAGGATTTATCCACCAACAGCGCTAAAAGGCCTTTCCAAATCTCCTGGCCATGAATTTCAAGGACAAGTAAGCAACCAAGAGAACTGTGCACAGTTTGGGTCTCCTTATCTGAGGAAGGACATTCTTGCCTTAGAGGTGGTGCAACGAAGGTTCACTAGATTGATCCCTGGGATGAGAGGGTTGTCCTGTGAGGAGAGATTGAGGAGATTGGGCCGATACTCCCTGGAGTTTAGAAGAATGAGAGGTGATCTCATTGAAACATATAAGATTCTGAGGGGGATTGACAGGGTAAGTGCTGAGAGACTGTTTCCCCTGGCTGGAGAGTCTAGAACTAGGGGGCATAGTCTCAGGATAAGGGGTCAGCCATTTAAGACTGAGATGAGGAGGAATTTCTTCACTAAGAGGTTTGTGAATCTTTGGAATTCTCTGCCCCAAAGGGCTGTGGATGCTCAGTCGTTGAGTATATTCAAGGCTGAGCTAGATAGACTTTTGGACTCTAGGGGACTCGAGGGATATGGGGCCGGGCGGGAGAGTGGAGATGAGCCAAAGATCAGCCATGATCTTATTGAATGGCGGAGCAGGCTCGAAGGGCCATATGGCCGACTCCTGCTCCTAATTCTTATCTTATGTAAGAAATATAAATACAAATAGAACCAAGTTGCCAGGGACCATGGGACGCAAATTGGGAAGTCATGTAGCAAAATTAAAAAGAAAAATTGATTTCTACAAATCTGAGATAAAGACAGAAAATGCTGGGAGTGTGTAGCAGCTCAATTCGTGTCTGAAGGAGAAAGACTGGTTAATGTTTGGGTGGGAACTTGTATCGATATATCCTTCAGATGCTGACAGGCCTGCTGTGAATATCTAGCAGTTTGTTTCCATCTCGATTTATTAGTTTGATATGAATTTCTGTTTACTTTGAATTACCTTTCTGGTATTCTCTTTCTTAGTCTTCTTGGTATCTTCATTCTTAAAGAGAGGCTTAAAGAATCTCACCTCTTGGAGAGAAAGTAAGACATCACTGCTGATTGAGATAATCTCAGATTTCAGTTTATTATGTTAACAACATAACGATTCTAAAAATATCTAGTTTATTTAGGCTCCAAAAAAATCAATACATTATGCAGATAAAATTGGAAAAGAAAACTTACACAAGTAGAAGGGAAAATGTGATCAGACAATTTACTTAAATCTCCAGCTCTCCAAAACTTCAAAGTAACTGCCTCCTGACAAAAATCTGTACTAGCTGCTGGACAAACTGGTTATAATCAGGGTGTTAAAAAAGCACATTTAATACTTTAACAAAGAAAACACATTCAATTTACTTGGTGGGTTTTTCACAAGAAGTTTAGGCGTCCACTCCTCATCCGAGTCACAAGAAACATACACACGGGGTTGGTGCCCACTGCTAGGTCTTGACATGAACGCTGGATTTGGTACATTCAATCCTGTGAAAATTAAAATATTCCACTCATCTACAGTTGATAATTGCCTGTATTTAATTTGACTTAACTTACTAACATAAGGCATCTGTTGAATCGAACCATTTTAGAATAATATCAGGTAAGAGCAGCACAGAGGCTTTCCTTTCATCAATGGCATCTGGATTTAAATCCAGCCCAGACTGATCAGAGGAAAAGGAGCTTTTATGTTATGTTGGGGAGCTGGGAGCACAGCACTCAGGTCCATGCCCTCTAAGAGTCCTGTTCTCCCAGATTTTTATGCCACTGATCCCTATTGGACCCATTGGAGAGTCCAAAGGAAGATTTACATTTGTGACAGCTGACGGTCACTCTCAGTACCGAGGGAAAGGAAGGTCCTTGATGGCATCTGAGATGTAGAGCTTTCCTCCCTTATTCCAATATTTACTGCTTTTATCCTTCATTTAGTTTTAATGACAATCATTTAGTCGTTTTGCACAAAAAGTGGGGGGAAAGCCACACAGGTATAACAGGAGGTGTTCTGATAGTCAGGTGAGATCGGGATCAGCTGCGCTGTCCCCATATCACAAGCCTACATACACTCAGACAGGATTTTTTCAAGGCAAGTAAATTAATATTCAGCGAATCACAGGTTGGGGGTGCTGCATTTCCTGATATGTGTTCCTGATGTGTGCCAGCAGCGGTGAAATGTAAAATCCCAACCAAAATGTCTAACCACATATGAGGAGAACATCCACTTGGGTGTAATATTGGAAGAATTGTATGGCAGTACGAATCAGAGTGTTCAGGAGAGGAAGGGAGAAATGTTGAAAGCAAGAAAATAATTGATTTTGTACAAACCTACTGCAAGCATGGTTTCATAGTTCTGCTGCACTTTCTTATAACGGATGTCGACCCATTCACTTAGCTCTGTCCAATCGTCTTTGGAAAGATAAACGGCAATGTCTTTCAGCTTCTCCAGAATCTGGAGACATAAAATGAATGTAATTTCTGATACATCTGGGCATTTTATCTGTAATCTTCACAAACTACAATTGTAAGATTAGCTACCCTGTCAGATCTGCCAATATTTAAAAGAATATCCTCCACACCACTTGAATGGGTCGGCACAGCCAGCCTTTATTGGGAGCCATCAATATCGTGGCAGCATGATGTTGGAATGTCTTGAAGGAAAGTTGTCTCAAGACCTTCTACAATCAGTGTTGGTGCTACCATGCTCCAGAGGATGTCTGGGAAGGCAAAACAAAATGGCTAAAAATGCTCCCACACACCATCCCATTTCTAAATTATTCTTCCTCACCTTCTTTATGCTCACATGCAACATTCCAGAGCCAATTGTACACAAAAACCTTACAGCAGGTTTTTCGGTACTGCTGTTTTTGAGCCAGTTGTTCAAGGACACCCATAGTGAATGCCTCCGATTCCTCCCCCTCAGTGTGACTTTATCCACAGTCACCCGAACGTCATAGTCGAGATCAGTCTGGTAACTTCAAGGTACACAGCAAAAGACCTTTCAGCAAGCTTCACCATGTTGTTAACTATGGTAGATCTACTCTTTTAACCTCATTTTCCCCACTTTCTCCATTCAATTAATATCGATACAACCTAAGAATCTATCCACTTTTAAATACCTGAATTAAATCTGCATCAATGGCCTCCTGTGGTAGTGCATTTCACATTCACACAATATTTTGCTTTAAGATTATTTTCCTGGATTGAATTTTCAACAGCTTAGTTCTAATTTTAATTTGATGTCGCTTGATTACAGAATTCACTATTAGAAAAATCACTCTTGGAAATCAGCTACCTTGTCAATTCCCTTTTTAAGTTTTACTCAGGATGTGGTCAATGCTAACAAGACCATCTTTAATGCCCATCCCCAGTTGCCTTGAGAAGATGGTGCTGGATTTTCTTTTTAAACAGCTCGATCAGATCACTCCTCATGTTTTGGGAGGTTTGCTCAGTCTCTGATCAGACCTAAGGTGCTAACTGGAATAGGAAAGGCAAATCCACAGCAGTACTTTCAGTTAAATTGTAACTACAAGACTCGGATAAACCTGGTAAAAGAGAAGTTCAAATCTAAAGACACAGAAAGAATTAACAGTGTCAATGAGGTGAGACGGGAGGAGGCTCGAGCGGAGCATAAACACCGGCATGGGCTGGCTGGGCCGAATGGCCTGGTTCTGTGCTGTATATCCCATGTAATCCTCTGTTACAGAGTAAAGCTCTCATCAAATACCTCCAGGGCAGGTACAGTGGGTTAGAAACAAAGTAAAGCTCTCTCTACACTGTCCACCAAACAGTCCCAGGGCAGGTACAGAACAGGTTAGATACAGAGTAAAGCTCCCTCTACACTGTCCCATCAAACAGTCCCAGGGCAGGTTCAGCACGGGTTAGATACAGAGTAAAGCTCCCGCTACACTGCCCCATCAAACACTCCCAGGGCAGGTACAGCACGGGTTAGGTACAGAGTAAAGCTCCCTCGACACTGTCCCATCAAACACTCCCAGGGCAGGTACAGCACGGGTTAGATACAGAGTAAAGCTCCCGCTACACTGCCCCATCAAACACTCCCAGGGCAGGTACAGCACGGGTTAGGTACAGAGTAAAGCTCCCTCAACACTGTCCCATCAAACACTCCCAGGGCAGGTACAGCACGGGTTAGATACAGAGTAAAGCTACCTCTACACTGTCCCACCAAACACTCCCAGGGCAGGTACAGCACGGGTTAGGTACAGAGTAAAGCTCCCTCTACACTGTCGCATCAAACACTCCCAGGGCAGGTACAGCACAGGTTAGATACAGAGTAAAGCTCCCTCTACACTGTCCCATCAAACACTCCCAGGGCAGGTACAGCACAGGTTAGATGCAGATTAAAGCTCCCTCTACACTGTCCCACCAAACACTCCCAGGGCAGGTACAGCACGGGTTAGGTACAGAGTAAAGCTCCCTCTACACTGTCCTACCAAACACTCCCAGGGCAGGTACAGCACGGGTTAGGTACAGAGTAAAGTTCCCTCTACACTGTCCCTTCAAACACTCCCAGGGCAACTACAGCACGGGTTACATACAGAGTAAAGTTCCCTCTACACTGTCCCATCAAACACTCCCAGGGCAGGTACAGCACGGGTTAGATACAGAGGAAAGCTCCCTCTACACTGTCCCATCAAACACTCCCAGGGCAGGTACAGCACGGGGTTAGATACAGAGTAAAGCTCCCTCTACACTGTCCCTTCAAACTGTCCCAGGGCAGGTACAGCACGGTTAGATACAGAGTAAAGCTCCCTCTACACTGTCCCATCAAATACTCCCAGGGCAGGTACAGCACGGGTTAGATATAGAGTAAAGCTCCCTCTACACTGTCCCATCAAATACTCCCAGGGCAGGTTCAGCACGGGTTAGATACAAAGTAAAACTCCCTCTACACTATCCCATCAAATACTCCCAGGGCAGGTACAGCACGGGTTAGATACAGAGTAAAACTCCCTCAACACTGTCACTTCAAACAATCCCAGGGCAGGTACAGCACGGGTTAGATACAGAGTAAAGCTCCCTCTACACTGTCCCATCAAACACTCCCAGGGCAGGTACAGCACGGGTTAGATATAGAGTAAAGCTCCCTCTACCCCATTAAACACTCCCAGGGCAGGTACAGCATGGGTTAGATACAGAGTAAAGCTTCCTCTACACTGTCCCATCAAACACTCCCAGGGCAGGTACAGCACGGGTTAGATACAGAGTAAAGCTCCCTCTACACTGTCCCATCAAACACTCCCAGGGCAGGTACAGCACGGGTTAGATACAGAGTAAAGCTCCCTCTACACTGTCCCATCAAACACTCCCAGGGCAGGTACAGCACAGGTTAGATACAGAGTAAAGCTCCCTCTACACTGTCCCATCAAACACTCCCAGGGCAGGTACAGCACGGGTTAGATACAGAGTAAAGCTCCCTCTACACTGTCCCAGCAAACAGTCCCAGGGCAGGTACAGCACGGGGTAGATACAGACACTGACATCCCACTGATGGGCCGTAACCAGGGGCGGGGCCCTGTCTCCAGGTGACATCACACGGGAGCCAGGGGCCAATCACACAGCAGCAAGGAGCGATGTCACAAAGTGGCCGGAGCCCCTCCCACTCGAGGTGTCACAGGGTCACATTGATCAGGCTCTGCTCCTGGTGTGCAGTATCACTGGGCATGAACACAGGGTATACAATCAGTCCCGTCTCCAGGAATGAACCGGGATCCTGCCCTACATCTCTCCCGAGTTTTATTTCCATTGGTGCAAAATGAGTGGCTGATTCACAATCTCCTGGTTTGTACCATAGCACCTACAATAAGTCAAATTCTACCCCAGTGTTTCTTTTCCTCTCTACGTATCTGCTCCCTCACAGTCTCTGCCTCGCTCTCTCTCCGCAGTGAGGGATATGTCTGGGGCTGGGATCATACTGTGCGGAAATGATCAGAATATCAGTTAGCCTCTCTTCCCGCTCCCACATCGTTACCTCTGGTGTCCCCCAAGGATCTATCCTTGGCCCCCTCCTATTTCTCATCTACATGTTGCCCCTTGGCTGTTACGTCCGTGAATAATTGAGACACGGACAGCAGGAGTGAACAAACTAAGCCTTTACTGGTGGAAGTCAATAGTGAAACTAAAAACACAGAGGCTCACTAGCGCCTTTGATACAGGGGTGGTCACTGCCGGTACTGCAGTCCGAGACCAGTTATTCTCTTAAAAGGTACGTACGCAACAATTCCTCCCCTTTTAGATAAACAGTACATAACATTCATTTAACAACTAAATGATAACTAATTACAATCACAATTACTGTTGCTAGATACATTGGTTAAGTTTAAGCAATTATAAGTTCAGTCTTTGAGGAGGCTTCCTGATTCTGTCTGGATAACGCCTCTTTGGGGTATCAGGTTCTTCTGGCAATGTTGAGTCGGGATCAATGTCGTTGTTTGGTTCATCTGCTTCCAATATTACCGGTTCTGCGGTAGCTGCAATTGGAACGTCGATTTCATTACCAGGTGTATCAGATCGTGGTGTGGAGTTGACGTTTTCCAGTGACTCTAGAATCTGGTCAGCATGGCGTCTTACAATGCTCTCCCCAACGTCCACGGTATACATGAGAGGTCCTTGTCGTGTACAAATCGTTCCTGGCTGCCATTTCTCAGTGCGGTAGTCCCGGGCCAAAACTGGTTGACCTATCTTAAAACTCCTGGTCGGCCTTTCATTCATATTCTGAAACTGCCTGTTCTCCACATCTCTTCGGACGTTTGGCTTAACCAAATCCAAGTGGCATCGTAGTCTTCGATTGAAGAACATCATGGCTGGAGTTTGGTTGGTAACCGCATGTGTCGCATTCCGGTAGGCAAACAAGAAGTTGTCCACCTTGTGTTGTAGGGGTATATCTTCATTACACATTGCCTTGATAGCCTTCTTGAATGTTTGGACAAACCTCTCGGCCAGTCCATTAGTGGCTGGATGATATGGGGCAGATGTGTAATGCTTAACACCATTGTTCTTTAAGAACCTCCGGAACTCTTCAGACACAAACTGTGGTCCATTGTCAGAGCAAATCTGTTCAGGCAGCCCATTCCTGGCGAAAAAGGTTCGTAAAACTGTGATAGTTTTTTCCGTGGTGGTTGAGGACATTTTTATTACCTCTGGCCACTTTGAATGTGCATCCACCGCAATTAAAAACATTGAGTCCATGAAGGGACCAGCAAAATCAATGTGCACCCTTTGCCATGGAGATGAGGGCCACTCCCATGGATGCCGAGGAGCTTGTGGTGGGGCATTTTGGACCTTCTGGCATCCTGCACAGCCCTTGGTCATCTCTTCGATTTCTCTATCGATTCCCGGCCACCACACAAACGCTCTGGCTAAGTTCTTCATTTTTACCCCACCCAGATGACCCTCATGAAGCTCATTGAGCACTCTATCCGTCAACTTAGGTGGAATTACTACTCTGGATCCACACATCAAGGTTCCTCTGCACACTGACAGCTGTTCTCTTCTCGGAGAGAATGCTGGCAGCAGTGGTTCGCCATGTGCTGGCCATCCCTTCACCATTAAATCATAGACCCGTGATAGTGTCGGGTCATTCCGTGTTTCCTTTTCTATGTTTGCATTCGTCACAGGGAGACATTCGACTATGGTCGAGTGGAATAACTCCATTGGATCCACTGCAAGGTCTTCTTCTTCCACCGTCGACAACGGTAGACGTGACAATCCATCAGCATTTCCATGCTGTTTAGTTCCTTTGTACTCGATGTCATATTGGTGTGCCCCTAGGAAAAGGGACCATCTCTGCAGCAGTTGTGCTGTCATTATCGGTACGCCCTTCTGAGGGTTGAAAATGGAGACAAGAGGTTGATGATCGGTTAGTAGAGTAAATTTTTGACCGTGCAGGTAGTGATTGAACTTCTTCACCCCCCACACTAGGCTGAAGGCCTCACTGTCAATCTGGGCGTAGTTACGCTCGGCAGAAGTTAACGAGCGTGACGCAAAAGCTATCGGCCTCTCTAAACCATCAAGGAATTTATGTGACAGTACCGCCCCAATGCCGTAGGGAGACGCATCACACGCCAGCCTGATTGGGAGTGCTGGGTTGTAGTGAGCCAATACTTCCCTTGAAGTGATTAAGTCCTTACTCTTCTGAAAAGCACGCTTACAATCATCGCTCCATTTCCATGCTACCCCCATTCGTAGCAGGGCGTTCAGTGGGTGCAGAATTGTCGACAAATTCGGCAAAAACTTATGATAGTAATTCACCAATCCGAGGAATGACCTCAGTTGTGACACATTTTCAGGCGCTGGGGCCTTAACAACCGCTTCAATTTTGTCAGGGGACTTATGTAACCCCTCTTCATCAATCACATGGCCACAATACGATATCTGTTTCTTAAAAAATTCGCACTTGGGGCGGTTGGCTCGCAGCCCATGTTCCCGTAGTCTAGTGAGCACCTGTTCTAGGTTGTTAAGGTGTTCACTGTCATCTTCACCTGTTACAAGGATGTTGTCCAAGTAACACTGAGTCCCCGGAATCCCTTGCAGGACTTGTTCCATCGCTCTTTGCCATATCGCCGGAGCCGATGCTACTCCGAATAGCAATCGATGATACTGGTAAAGACCTTTGTGAGTGTTTATCGTGAGATACTTCCTAGAGGACTCTTCAACCTCCATCTGCAAATATGCTTGTGCTAAGTCAATTTTTGTAAAACGCTTCCCTCCGGACAGTGAGGCAAAGATGTCTTCTATCCTTGGAAGAGGATATTGTACTGTGTGAAGGACTGGGTTCACCGTCACCTTGAAATCCCCACAGATGCGAATCTTCCTTGGCTCCCTGGACTTATTGCTTAACGTTTTCTTCATGACAGGAACGATGGGTGTCGCCCACTCGCTCCAGTCGACCTTAGACAACACGCCCGCCTTCTCCAGATTCTCCAGCTCTGCCTCGACGGCTGGGCGAATTGCATATGGTACCGGTCTTGCTTTGAAAAACTTGGGAACTGCATTCTCTTCTATTTTTATCGAGGTGGTTACGCCTTTAAGCGTGCCCAGTTCTTGTTGAAATACCTCTTTGGCGTTAGCTAAGATTGTTGACAACCGTCCAGGAGTGACGTCTTCATCTTTTTTACCGTCCACCGTCATTGCATGAATGGAGTGCCAATCTAAGTTTATCTTCCTGATCCATTCCCGTCCCAATAACGGTAGTCCACCATTTGGCAGTATGTAGAGATACAATTTCCATATTTTCTTGCCGTTGTATTCGACAGGCACCCTCATTTTTCCTCTGGGGTATACTTTTTGCCCCGTATACATCGTCAAGACGATGGATGTCTCTCTCAAGGGTATGTGTGAAAATAGCCGCTCGTAGTCTCGTCGATTCATGACGGTTAGCGCTGATCCTGTATCCAATTCCATTTTAGCTTGGGACCCTGCTATCGTGAGGGTGACCCAAATGGTTCGGTGATCCTCTTTTGCGATTACATTGCGAAGTTTGAGACAGCTTAGTCTCCTGTTCCCGGATTCACTATCGCTCATCTGGTCTTCGGAACTACTGTCCGTCATCTTTTGTACTTTCTTGTACGGTTCCTTAGTAGCCTTTTTGTTGTCGCTGGTCTTCTTCCCAGACCTGCAAACTCGTGCAATGTGTCCCATCTTCCCGCATTGCCTGCATATTTTGTCTTTGGACCAGCAGTCCTTCTGGTCATGGTTAGTTCTGCCGCAGCGATAACATTTTGCAAATCCCCGTGTCATTTCGTGGGTGCCGTATTCCTGTGGTTTTTGTTGAATTTCTGCAGCTCCCCTGGCTGCTGCTTCATACGATACTGCCACGCTGAAAGCCTTATCTAGCGTCAGCTCTTTCTCTGAGAGTAACTTCTTCTGTGTTCCTTCACTCAGGAGTCCACAGACAAATTGTCCCGTAGGGTATCTGCCAGTCCTGCTCCGAACTGGCAGTGCTTTGATAGCTTGCGTAGTTCCGTAAGATACTCAGCATTGCTCTCATCTTTGTGCTGAGTTCTCCTGTGGAATTTAAATCTTTCTGCTATCAACAGCGGTGCAGGGTTTAAGTGTTCCTGTAGGACAGCAACAATTTCGTTAAAACTCTTTGCCTTCGGTTTGGCTGGAGTAATCAGGTCCCGCAATAGGCCGTACGTTCTAGCGCCCATTAAGTTTAGCAATATCGATGCCTTTTTCCCCTCCGCTATTTCGTTTGCCTCGAAATATACCTCGACTCTTTCCACATACGTGGTCCAGTCCTCTATTGTATTATCAAAAGGAGTGATACAGCCAGTCTTCGGCATCTTGCAAATCTAAAATGGCGCCTCCCGCGCTTTGCCTTCTTCCCCGATTTAACAAAATGGCACCTCCTGTGCTTTGCCTTCTTCCCCGCTGTTGTTAGCGCTGCTTTCCACGGTTTCTTGCGCGTTTAATATTGATTTTTTTTCTTTTATTATTTTCCCGTCGTGGAGCGGACCCTCTGGGACACTTCCCTCCCTCTTCTTAGGTCCGAACGCTGCCCGGCTTCGAAGCACCGGCCGCGCCCTGTGTGCTCCACCCTCTCTCTCTCTCTTTGCTTCCCGACTCGCTGCCCGGCCCCGTTGAAAAGCCACCCGATCGAGCTCTAGCCCGCCGCAGCCCAGGAAGGATCAGTGCACTACCTGCCACCAGCCCAATTAGCTGGGAAACCACAGACCGAGGAACCAAGCCTGGCTCTGGACAGTCTCTCCTGCAAGTTTTCAATCCGACGATTTGGAGGGCGGTTGCCCACGGTCGACGCCCGTTTCTCGAGTTTCTTTGGATTTTATTTTTTTTCTTTTTTTCTTTCTTCTGGCTTCGACCTTCAATAACGTCATCTGAGGTGCTGCCAAGTTGCAGGTAAGTTCGTTTCTTACTCGTCGCCAGTGTTACGTCCGTGAATAATTGAGACACGGACAGCAGGAGTGAACAAACTAAGTCTTTACTGGTGGAAGTCAATAGTGAAACTAAAAACACAGAGGCTCACTAGCGCCTTTTATACAGAGGTGGTCACTGCCGGTACTGCAGTCCGAGACCAGTTATTCTCTTAAAGGTACATACACAACATTGGCGACATCTTCCAAAAACACAGCGTCAGTTTCCACATGTACGCTGACGACACCCAGCTCCAGCTCACTACCTCTTCCCTCGACCCCTCCACGGCGTCTAAACTGTCAGACTGCTTGACCAACATGAGCAAAAGTTTCTCCAATTAAATATTGGGAAGGCCGAAGCCATTGCTTTTGGTCCCCGCCACCAACTCTGTTCCCTCGTCACTGACTCCATCCCTCTCCCTAACATCTGTCTGAGGCTGAACCACACTGTTCACAACATTGGTGTCATATTTCACCCTGAAATGAGCTTCCGACCACATATCCGCAGCGTAACAAAGACCACCTACTTCCACCTCCGTAACATCGCCCGTCTCCGCCCTTGCCTCATCTCATCCGCTGCTGAAACCCTGACCCATGCCTTTGTTACTTCTAGACTTGACTATTCCTGGCTGGCCTCCCACATTCCACCCTATGTAAACTGGAGGTCATCCAAAACTCGGCTGCCCGTGTCCTAACTCGTACCAAGTCCCGTTCGCCCATCTCCCCTGTGCTCACTGACCTACACTGGCTCCCGGTTAAGCAGCACCTCGATTTCAAAATTCTCATCCTTGTTTTCAAACCCCTCATGGCCTCGCCCCTTCCTATCTCTAATCTCCTTCAGCCCACAACTCCGCCCCCCCCACCCCCCCGAGATATCTGCGCTCCTCTAATTCTGCCCTCTTGTGCATCCCTGATTATAATCGCTCAGCCATTGGTGGCCGTGCCTTCTGTTACCCAGGCCCTCAGCTCTGGAATTCCCTGCCGAAACCTCTCTGCCTCGCTACCTCTCTTTCCTCCTTGAAGACGCTCATTAAAACCTCCCACGTTGACCAAGCTTTTAGTGGCCTGTCCAAATTTATCCCTATGTGGCTCGGTGTCAAAATTGTTTGTCTTAAAATACTCCTGTGAACCGCCTTGGGACATTTTACGACGTTAAAGGTGCTATTTAAATACAAGTTATTGTTGTTGTACATCTCTGGCTCTATAGAATCATAGACTGGTTACAGCACAGAAGGAGGCCTTACGGCCCGTCGAGCCCGTGCCAGCTCTCTGCAAGAGCGCTTCAGCAAGTCCCACTCCCCCACCCTTTCCCCAGAGCCCTGCAATTCTTTTTCCTTCAGGCACTTATCCAATTCCCTTCTGATATACCCCCACACCCCTCACTGTAACACTGATATACCCCACACCCCTCACTGTAACACTGATATACCCCACACCACTCACTGTAACACTGATATACCCCACACCCCTCACTGTAACACTGATATACCTCACACCCCTCACTGTAACACTGATATACCCCACACCCCTCACTGTAACACTGATATACCCCACACCCCTCACTGTAACACTGATATAACCCACACCCCTCACTGTAACACTGATATACCCCACACCCCTCACTGTAACACTGATATAACCCACACCCCTCACTGTAACACTGATATACCCCACACCCCTCACTGTAACACTGATATACCCCACACCCCTCACTGTAACACTGATATACCCCACACCCCTCACTGTAACACTGATATACCCCACACCCCTCACTGTAACACTGATATACCCCACACCCCTCACTGTAACACTGATATAACCCACACCCCTCACTGTAACACTGATATACCCCACACCCCTCACTGTAACACTGATATACCCCACACCCCTCACTGTAACACTGATATACCCCACACCCCTCATTGTAACACTCCGATATACCCCACACCCCTCACTGTAACACTGATATACCCCACACCCCTCACTGCAACACTGATATACCCCACACCCCTCACTGTAACATTGATATACCCCACACCCCTCACTGTAACACTGATATATCCCACACCCCACACTGTAACACTGATATACCCCACACACCTCACTGTAACACTGATATACCCCACACCCCTCACTGTAACACTCTGATATACCCCACACCCCTCACTGTAACACTGATATACCCCACACCCCTCACTGTAACACTGATATACCCCACACCCCTCACTGTAACACTGATATACCCCACACCCCTCACTGTAACACTGATATACCCCGCACCCCTCACTGTAACACTGATATACCCCACACCGCTCACTGTAACACTGATATACCCCACACCCTTCACTGTAACACTGATCTACCCCACACCCCTCACTGTAACACTGATATACCCCACACCCCTCACTGTAACACTGATATAACCCACACCCCTCACTGTAACACTGATATACCCCACACCCCTCACTGTAACACTGATATACCCCACACCCCTCACTGTAACACTGATATACCCCACACCCCTCACTGTAACACTGATATAACCCACACCCCTCACTGTAACACTGATATACCCCACACCCCTCACTGTAACACTGATATACCCCACACCCCTCACTGTAACACTGATATACCCCACACCCCTCACTGTAACACTGATATACCCCACACCCCTCACTGTAACACTGATATACCCCACACCCCTCACTGTAACACTGATATACCCCACACCCCTCACTGTAACACTCCGATATACCCCACACCCCTCACTGTAACACTGATATACCCCACACCCTCACTGTAACACTGATATACCCCACACCTCTCACTGTAACACTGATATACCCCACACCCCTCACTGTAACACTGATATACCCCACACCCCTCACTGTAACACTGATATACCCCACACCCCTCACTGTAACACTGATATACCCCACGCCTCACTGTAACACTCCGATATACCCCACACCCCTCCCTGTAACACTCCGATATACCCCACACCCATCACTGTAACACTGATATAACCCACACCCCTCACTGTAACACTCCGATATACCCCACACCCCTCACTGTAACACTGATATACCCCGCACCCCTCACTGTAACACTGATATACCCCACACCCCTCACTATAACACTGATATACCCCACACCCCTCACTGTTACACTGATATACCCCACCCCTCACTGTAACACTCCGATATACCCCACACCCCTCACTGTAACACTGATATACCCCACACCCCTCACTGTAACACTGATATACCCCACACCCCTCACTGTAACACTGATATACCCCATACCCCTCACTGTAACACTGATATACCCCACACCCCTCACTGTAACACTGATATACCCCACACCCCTCACTGTAACACTGATATACCCCACACCCCTCACTGTAACACTGATATACCCCACACCCCTCACTGTAACACTGATATACCCCACACCCCTCACTGTAACACTGATATACCCCACACCCCTCACTGTAACACTGATATACCCCACACCCTCACTGTAACACTGATATACCCGACACCCCTCACTGTAACACTGATATACCCCACACCCCTCACTGTTACACTGATATACCCCACACCCCTCACTGTAACACTGATATACCCCACACCCCTCACTGTAACACTGATATACTCCACACCCCTCACTGTAACACCGATATACCCCACACCCCTCACTGTAACACTGATATACCCCACCCCTCACTGTAACACTCCGATATACCCCACACCCCTCACTGTAACACTGATATACCCCACACCCCTCACTGTAACACTGATACACCCCACACCCCTCACTGTAACACTGATATACCCCACACGCCTCACTGTAACACTCCGATATACCCCACACCCCTCCCTGTAACACTCCGATATACCCCACACCCATCACTGTAACACTGATATAACCCACACCCCTCAATGTAACACTCCGATATACCCCACACCACTCACTGTAACACTGATATACCCCGCACCCCTCACTGTAACACTGATATACCCCACACCCCTCACTATAACACTGATATACCCCACACCCCTCACTGTTACACTGATATACCCCACACCCCTCACTGTAACACTCCGATATACCCCACACCCCTCACTGTAACATTGATATACCCCACACCCCTCACTGTAACACTGATATACCCCACACCCCTCACTGTAACACTGATATACCCCACACCCCTCACTGTAACACTGATATACCCCACACCCCTCACTGTAACACTGATATACCCCACACCCCTCACTGTAACACTGATATACCCCACACCCCTCACTGTAACACTGATATACCCCACACCCCTCACTGTAACACTGATATACCCCACACCCCTCACTGTAACACTGATATACCCCACACCCCTCACTGTAACACTGATATACCCCACACCCTCACTGTAACACTGATATACCCGACACCCCTCACTGTAACACTGATATACCCCACACCCCTCACTGTAACACTGATATACCCCACACCCCTCACTGTAACACTGATATACCCCACACCCCTCACTGTAACACAGATATACTCCACACCCCTCACTGTAACACCGATATACCCCACACCCCTCACTGTAACACTGATATACCCCACACCCCTCACTGTAACACTCCGATATACCCCACACCCCTCACTGTAACACTGATATACCCCACACACCTCACTGTAAAACTGATATACCCCACACACCTCACTGTAACACTCCGATATACCCCACACCCCTCACTGTAACACTCCGATATACCCCACACCCCTCACTGTAACACTGATATACCCCACACACCTCACTGTAACACTGATATACCCCACACCCCTCACTGTAACACTGATATACCCCACACCCCTCACTGTAACACTGATATACCCCACACCCCTCACTGTAACACTGATATACCCCACACCCCTCACTGTAACACTGATATACCCCGCACCCCTCACTGTAACACTGATATACCCCACACCCCTCACTGTAACACTGATATACCTCACACCCCTCACTGTAACACTGATATACCCCACACCCCTCACTGTAACACTGATATACCCCACACCCCTCACTGTAACACTGATATACCCCACACCCCTCACTGTAACACTGATATACCCCACACCCCTCACTGTAACACTGATATACCCCACACCCCTCACTGTAACACTGATATACCCCACACCCCCCACTTTAACACTGATATACCCCATACCCCTCACTGTAACACTGATATACCCCACACCCCTCACTGTAACACTGATATACCCCACACCCCTCACTGTAACACTGATATACCCCACACCCCTCACTGTAACACTGATATACCCCACACCCCTCACTGTAACACTGATATACCCCACACCCCTCACTGTAACACTGATATACCCCACACCCCTCACTGTCACACTGATATACCCCACACCCCTCACTGTAACACTGATATACCCCACACCCCTCACTGTAACACTGATATACCCCACACCCCTCACTGTAACACTGATATACCCCACCCCCCCACTTTAACACTGATATACCCCACACCCCTCACTGTAACACTGATATACCCCACACCCCTCACTGTAACACTGATATACCCCACAACCCTCACTGTAACACTGATATAACCCACACCCCTCACTGTAACACTGATATACCCCACACCCCTCACTGTAACACTGATATACCCCACACCCCTCACTGTAACACTGATATACCCCACACCCCTCACTGTAACACTGATATACCCCAGACCCCTCACTGTAACACTGATATACCCCACACCCCTCACTGTAACACTGATATACCCCACACCCCTCACTGTAACACTGATATACCCCACACCCCTCACTGTAACACTGATATGCCCCACACCCCTCACTGTAACACTGATATACCCCACACCCCTCGCTGTAACACTGATATACCCCACACCCCTCACTGTAACACTGATATACCCCACACCCCTCACTGTAACACTGATATACCCCACACCCCACTGTAACACTGATATACCCCACACCCCTCACTGTAACACTGATATACCCCACACCCCTCACTGTAACACTGATATACCCCACACCCCTCACTGTAACACTGATATACCCCACACCCCTCACTGTAACACTCCGATGTACCCCACACCCCTCACTGTAACACTGATATACCCCACACCCCTCACTGTAACACTGATATACCCCACACCCCTCACTGTAACACTCCGATATACCCCACACCCCTCACTGTAAGACTGATATACCCCACACCCCTCACTGTAACACTCCGATATACCCCACACCCCTCGCTGTAACACTGATATACCCCACACCCCTCACTGTAACACACCGATATACCCCACACCCCTCACTGTAACACTGATATACCCCACACCCCTCACTGTAACACTGATATACCCCACACCCCTCACTGGAACCCTCCGATATACCCCACACCCCTCACTGTAACACTCCGATATACCCCACACCCCTCACTGTAACACTGATATACCCCTCACTGTAACACTGACATACCCCTCACCCCTCACTGTGACACTGAAAAACCCCACACCCCTCACAGTAACACTCCGATATACCCCACACCCCTCACTGGAACACTGATATATTTCATACCGCTCACTGTAACACTGATATACCCCACACCCCTCACTGTAACACTGATATATTTCACATCCTTCACTGTAACACTCTGATATACCCCACACCCCTCACTGTAACACTGATATACCCCACACCCCTCACTGTAACACTCCGATATACCCCACACCCCTCACAGTAACACTGGCATACCCCACACCCCTCACTGTAACACTCTGATATACCCCACACCCCTCACTGTAACACTGATATACCCCACACCCCTCACTGTAACACTGATATACCCCACACCCCACTGTAACACTGATATACCCCACACCCCTCACTGTAACACTGATATACCCCACACCCCTCACTGTAACACTGATATACCCCACACCCCTCACTGTAACACTGATATACCCCACACCCCTCACTGTAACACTCCGATGTACCCCACACCCCTCACTGTAACACTGATATACCCCACACCCCTCACTGTAACACTGATATACCCCACACCCCTCACTGTAACACTCCGATATACCCCACACCCCTCACTGTAAGACTGATATACCCCACACCCCTCACTGTAACACTCCGATATACCCCACACCCCTCGCTGTAACACTGATATACCCCACACCCCTCACTGTAACACACCGATATACCCCACACCCCTCACTGTAACACTGATATACCCCACACCCCTCACTGTAACACTGATATACCCCACACCCCTCACTGGAACCCTCCGATATACCCCACACCCCTCACTGTAACACTCCGATATACCCCACACCCCTCACTGTAACACTGATATACCCCTCACTGTAACACTGACATACCCCTCACCCCTCACTGTGACACTGAAAAACCCCACACCCCTCACAGTAACACTCCGATATACCCCACACCCCTCACTGGAACACTGATATATTTCATACCGCTCACTGTAACACTGATATACCCCACACCCCTCACTGTAACACTGATATATTTCACATCCTTCACTGTAACACTCTGATATACCCCACACCCCTCACTGTAACACTGATATACCCCACACCCCTCACTGTAACACTCCGATATACCCCACACCCCTCACAGTAACACTGGCATACCCCACACCCCTCACTGTAACACTCTGATATACCCCACACCCCTCACTGTAACACTGATATACCCCACAACCCTCACTATTACACTGATATACCCCACACCACTCACGGTAACACACTCATATACCCCACACCCCTCACCATAACACTGATATACCCGACACCTGTCACTGTAACACACGGAAATACCTCACAGCCCTCACTGTAACACACTGATATACCCCACAGCCCTCACAGTAACACTATGATCCAGTGGGCAAGTGAGCTGCTGGTTTAGTGGGCCAGTGAGCTGCTGGTTTAGTGGGCCAGTGAGCTGCTGGTTTAATGGGGCGGTGAGCTGTTATCATTCGTTGTGCTTGCCCATTAATCTCTATTAGTTTGTTCTTTACACTCCCACACAGGAGTGTTAATTACCTGCTTGTGTAACCTTCAAACCCTCACAGCTTCCAATGTCCTTTACAAAAGGGACTGATTCTCTGGCCACTCTCCCCAGCAGTCCTCCAGACACCCTGCTGCCATTAAATTCAATCTTCACACTCACCCATGCTCGGCAGCAGATATGTGTCTATCTGGTGTGTGTTTTAACCTAACAATCCCTAGTTATTCTATCTTAATATTGAAATAATTCTATATGTCAACCAGTGTATTCTATTTAATAATCTATACACACCAATACTTACAAGAACTTTTGTAAGGTTTGCTTTCAGAGTGAATTCCCTGGTATTTCAACAGACTGAATGACCTTGTGAATCCCTTCGCACGCAGAGCAGGTGAACGGATTCGCTCCAGTGTGAACATGCTGGTGTTCAATGAGGTGGGATGACTGAATCTCTTCCCACAGTGAAAGCAACTGAATGGTCTCTCGTCAGTGTGAACTCACTGGTGTTTCAGCAGGATGGATGACCGACTGAATCCCATCCCACAGACGGAGCAGGTGAACAGTCTCTCCCCAGTGTGTCTGCGTTGATGAATTTGCATCTCAGACGGACAATTGAATCCCTTCTATCAGTCCCCACATTCCCACGGTTTCTCCATGGTCCATCCGTCTCTCCTGGTTGGACGATCGGTTGAAGCCTCATCCACACACAGAACACGTGTACAGTTTCTTCCCGCTGTGAATGGTGTGAAGGTTTTTCAGGCTGTGTAACTGGTTAAAGCTCTTTAAACAGTCTGTGCAGTGGAACATTCTCGCTCAAGTGTGAGTGGGTCTCGGTGCTTTCCCAGTCACAATAATGTTTAAAATCCTTTCCCGCACACAAGAACAGGGAAAGATTTCTCCTTCCGCATTCAAAGGCCGATGATATTCAGGTCCTGATGAATTGAGTGACTGTCATATCTCGGCATGATGTTTGGTTTGAGTTTCTTGTCTGCAAATCCTCCCCTTCTAATACCCTGAAAAAGGAGATTACAAAAGTCATCACTGTAAGTACAGGACAGAAATTCAGAACAGACAATTCTAGTTCCTATGGAACAATCTTTCCTCTCGTGTTTCCACCAAAAGCTGTACATTCCTGTCCCACACACACACTCCCTCTCCTGAAATCCTTACACATTGCACCATATCGTTGCCCCTCTCCCACTCTCTAACTCCCTCTGCGCTCCACTTTTACAGCCCCTGTGTGCGAGGAGTGTGATGGAATACTCTTCATTTGCCTTGATGAGTACAGCTCCAACAACACTCAAGAAGCTCGACACCATCCAGGACAAAGTAGCCCGTTTCATTCACAACCCATCCACCACCTTAAACATTCACTCCCTCCACCACCGGCGTACCGTGACTGCAGTGTGTACCATCTACAAGATGCACTGCAGCAACTCGCCAAGGCTTCTTCGGCAGCACCTCCCAAACCGGCGACCTCTCCCACCTAGCAGGACAAGGTTGCAGGAGCATGGGAACACCCCCACCTCCAAAGGCAAATGGAGTTAGGTCACAGATCAGCCATTATCTCATTAAATGCCAGAACAGGCTTGAGGGGCTAACTGGCCTACTCCTGTTCCATTCCTATGGTGTTGTTTTTTAACAACAGGGATAGTATGCCATGTAGTATATCAGAGACACCAACTTAGTGAATAAGTAAGTCAAAGAGTGATTTCATTACATGGTATTCTGGGATTTTTACCAGTATTTTGGGGATTGAATTTGCAGTTTTCCATGAAAAACTATAAAACAGTGTTCTTTATTATATGTACCTTTACCTATGCTCTCAATTTTTACTTTTTTTTAAAGTCCAGGATACACAGCAAGATAGTAGTCGGCACTTAATTGATTAGCAGCACTGGTAAGGGGGAGGTCCTGGGTTTTAGTAATATAGGGACAAGCAACCTGGATTTTGTAGTGTGGAGTGGATGAGCCTGGGATTTGATGGCACTAGGTTGGGGTCAGTGTTGCCAGATTTGGCAAGACAATTAGGTTAGGTTTTTTCTTGCTGTGTGGGGAAAAATGGCTTTGGGCAGGAGCCTAATTTCTGGGCTAGTTTGTTAACCGAAAGTGGCATTTCTTTTCAGGTCTCACTTAAATGTGCTGCTGCTAAACTCACAATTGGAACGTTGAATCCCATCTGCACGTCGCACAAGTGCACCCCGTTGCTATGGGGACTGGTTGGCCCATACACAAGCGCATAAACTGGGCAACGGTGCAAGGCGGTGTGGGGAGAAGTCTCAGATCACGATAGTTTAAGCAATTGATGACTGTGCTGATTTTGGCTTGAGTGGCGTGCTTAAGCTTTGCATTTGGCTGCGCGGGGACAAGTCCCGCCTTCCTTCACCAAGATGGCGGCCGGTTGCCGGGGTAACCCGGGCCTGTCGCCGGGGAGAAATCCTTCAGCAAGATGGCGGACAGTCGCCCCGCTCACCCAGGGGGCCGGGCCGGGCCTGGCGCTGCGACGCAAACACGAGGCTCCGCGGGGTCTTATTCCCGCCCTTTGTCTTTGGGCCTTGGTTCAAAGGGCGCGCGTGAGGCGGGCTGTCTCGTCACGCCGGCGCTCGCGCCCTGCTCAACCCTCAGCCGCAGCGCTCTGATTGGCCGTAGCGCCGCCCACGTGTCACCCTTCTGTCTGCCCCGCCCCCGGGGGAGGCGGGGCTATAAATAGAGGCGGTGTCGCCGGGCAACGGGGAGAAAGCGGGAGGCTGCAGGAGGTGTGTGGCAGGGCGGGGAAAGCACATTCTCACTCATTGCACACTTTAGGGCAAATGCTGAGGGATTGCAGCTAAAAAAAAATCGGATCACAAATTATTTCTGTAGGAGGAAAGGAACAAAGATATCCTGAGGGAAAACCAGGAGCTGGCAGTGTTACTTTTAGTCAGAAAGAGACTCAGGTCGTGTTAGTCTGAGGGAAAGTCAGAAGAAAAGACCGCTTCAGATATTAGTGCCACATAAACTAAACACTGCTGCTGACAGGAAAGTCTTTCACTCACATTCGACTTCATTTTAGCCCCGTGAGGTGACAGAAAAAAGGAAGAAATAATCGTCCCGGGGGCAAAACCATTGAAAAGACTGAGGGATCGAGAAGGGCACAAAAATCCGAGGGAAAAGTTGAGTAAATAAGGTGGCCAACCTCAGGAAGCGATGGGCAAAACTCAGAGTGACAGGGAAGATAGTGAAGAGGGCAAGGCCATGTCTGAGAAGAGCAAATCGGAGGTGAGATGAGGGGAGATTTCAAATGGAAACCAGAAAGAAAATGCTGGAGAAATGTATTGTTTACAACTTGAGATGGGGAAGATTCAGCTGCTCAGTCTCAAAAGATACCAATCACATTAATACTGTCAGTAGGGAGTGGCTGAGTTCCCCAGTGTTTAGATTGGATCACTAACATTAGTATTGAGCAGTGAGACCATTTGGCCCATCGAACTTATCCTTCCAGTAGAAACTTAAGATTCCCTTATCACAATATCTAACTGCTTAAATTAATTTATTTTTGTTTTTTGCCTTTACTACTCTCCCCAGGCGACCATTTCAGGTACTGATAATTCCTGCTGTGACCGTCGTTCTGAACTTCTCTTTTACCAGGTTTATCCTAGTCTTGTAGTTACAATTTAACTGAAAGTACTGCTGTGGATTTGTCTTTCCTGTTCCATTTAGTACCTTAGGTCTGATCAGAGACTGAGCAAATCTTCCGAAACACGAGGAGTGATCTGATCGAGGTGTTTCAAAAGAAGGTCCACCACCAGCTCCTCAAGGCTACTGGGGATGGACATTAAAGATGGTTTTGTCAGCATTGACCACATCCTGTGTAATAATTATAAAGGGAATTGACAAGATAGATGATTTCCAAAAGTAATTTTACTGATCGTGAAATCTGTAAGAAAGGGACATAAATTTAAAACTAAAACTAAGCTATTGAAAAGTTAATCCAGGAAAATATTCTTAAAGCAAAATGTTATGGGAATGTGAAATGCACTACCACAGGAGGCCATTGATGCAGATTTAATTCACGTATTTAAAAGGTGATAGATTCTTGGGTTGTCAGGATATTAAGTGAATGGTGATAGTGGCAAAACATGAATGAGGTTAAAGGGTTGGATCTAACATACTTAACAACATGCTCAGTGGACTATTCCTGTTCCTGTATTCCTTGAAGTTACGAGAGTGATCTCGACCATGACGTTCAGGTGAGTGTGAATAATGTCGCACTGAGCTGAGAGGAATCTGAGGCATTCACTATGGGTGTCCTTAAATTGCTCAAAAACAAGTACCAAAATCCTGCTGTAGGTTATTTGGTTACAATTGGCTGTGGAATGTGCGTGTGTGCTTAAAGAAAGAGAGGAAGAATAATTTTAAAAAGTGGTGGTGAGTGGAAGCATTTTTAGCCATTTTTTGCCTCTGGCGCATGTTAACACCACAATTGGTTGTAGAAGGTCTTGTGAGACAACCCTTCAAGACATTTCAACATCATGATGCCATAATAATGATTACTCTGCTCCTAATAAAGATTGCCTGTGCCCTTGGAAAAAATGTCATTGTCTTCACTGGACAAAAAGGATGCCAGTGGATTTGTTAATTATGTCTTCAAGAACCAGGCTCAAAGAATGATAGAATTGTACAAAGACTTTGACCCCAGCAGATCGTCCATCAAGACAGTGCCCTTAAATAGACAATCACTCTTTTGGTCTCATCCTGAGGAGGTCATATCTGCAAATCTTGACTGTAAATGATTCTCCCCAGTGCCATAGATATTCAAGGCTGTGCCTTTGCTTGCCCCCAGAGAGCTCCACATTGTCAAACTGACCAATGTTGGGCCATTGGATCCCAGCAGAAGCTTGTGACTTGGGAACACATCCCATTCAACTCTCAGGTCCTACTGAGTGGTTTCTTCTACTGAATGGTGACCTCTGCACTGTTGGTGAAGTGCAAGATCCTCACAAGCTTACTTCCTTTCTGTGTCTTGTATTGCCATTTCATGGGCACCTTTTGTTAGTCTGCTCTTTACAACTCCTGAGGGGCATCTGTGCTTTCATGATCTAGAGTCTGGGGAGGGGATTGAGTGCTCTCATAGTACATTCTGAATGACGGGAGCTGATTTTGGTGGGTGTGGGAGTTATTCTATCGACACCTTTATTTATGAGCGTGCAGCAAGCATTGTTAACCTGGTTCCTACTCTGAACTAATTTCAAACATCTCTGAGGCAGCATTCGCTATGACAATACTGGTGGCCAAGATACAGTCTTCTGTCAACTGTGATAATTGAGGAGGTTTGCTCCATCAAGAAGCAAATGGTCTCTACTCAGTTGCACACCCTCCCTGCCAAAAAAAATAATCCCAGAACGTTTCAGCCCAATCTTAGATCTTAAACTTATGAAAAAGTTTATTACAGAGCAAGTTTACAATGCAGGCTGGGCACAGTTGACCTAAACGATACTTATTTTGAATAACATTTAGCTTTGCCACTTACAAATCCCTCGGGTTTAGTTTCGAGAGTCCTAGATACCAGCACACAATGGTGTTTTTTGACCTTTATTTAGCTATGCTTATGTGAAATGCCTGTCTATCTTGTAGTCCTTATAAAGCTGTAACTAGCACCATGTCAACAGGTGAACAAGTTCCTGGAATTTCAGATTCTCTATTAATTGAGACATCGTCGAACTAATACAGAGCCCTAATGATTGCAGCTGCCTTGTATCAGACAGCCCCAGGAAAGTTCTAGTCTCCATAACTACGCAATTACTTAGATACTGATGTAGCTTTTGTGTGAAGAGACTCAGATTACACCAGGGCTTCCTTTGTGTTCTTGGACTGAAGATGTTCTGTTTGTCATTCTAAGTACTTTATTATTTGTGACATCATATGTGACTGTGACAAAAGTATACTATCTCACCTCGTCCTTCTCGACCTGTCTCCAGCCTTTGACACGGTTGACCTTGACCATGGCATCCTCCTCCAGCGCCTCTCCACCGTCATCCAGCTGGGTGGGTCTGCACTCGCCTAGTTCCATTCTTATCTATCTAATCATAGCCAGAGAAGCACCTGCAGTGGCTTTGCTTCCCGCTGCCACACTTACCTCTGGTGGCCCCCCAAAGATCTATCCTTGGCCCCCTCCTATTTCTCATCGACAAGCTGCCCCTCGGCAACATCATCCGAAAACATAGTGTCAGTTTCCAAATGTACACTGACGACACCCAGCTCTACCTCACCACCACCTCTCTTGACCCCACCACAGCCTTTGAATTGTCAGACTGCTCGTCCAATATCCAGTACTGGATGAGCAGAATTTTCCTCCCACTAAATAATGGGAAGACCAAAGCCGTTGCCTTCAG
Organism: Somniosus microcephalus; assembly: GCF_052327205.1. NCBI lineage: Eukaryota > Metazoa > Chordata > Chondrichthyes > Squaliformes > Somniosidae > Somniosus > Somniosus microcephalus. Next base: position 225,392,491 of record NC_140998.1, on the reverse strand, counting down.
TCCATGAAACAAACTCCATTCCCTAGCTACTGACTCCATCCCTCTCCCTGGCAATTGTCTGAGGCTGAATCAGACTGTTCGCAATCTTGGTTTCATTTTTGACCCCAAGATGACCATCTGACCACATATCTGCGCCATCACTAAGACCGCCTATTTCCACCTCTGGAACATCGCCCGACTCTACCCCTGCCTCAGCTCATCTGCTGCTGAAACCCTCATCCATGCCTTTGTTATCTCAAATTGATTATTCAACGTACGCCTGGCCAGCCTTGCACTTTCCACTCTCATCAAAGTTGAGGTCATCCAAAACTCTGCTGCCTGTGTCCTAACTTGGACCAAGTCCCGGTGACCCATCACCCCTGTGTTCGCTGATCTACATTAGCTCCCTGTTAAGCAATGCTATGACTTAATAAATTCTCATGCTTATTTTCAAATCCCTACATGGCCTCACCCCTCCCTATCTCTGTATTCTCCTCCAGCCCCACAAACTTCCGAGACATCTACACTCCTCTAATTCTGGCCATCCCCAATTTTAATTGCTCCACCGTTGGTGGCTGTGCATTCAGCTACCAAAGTTTTAAGCTCTTGATTTCCCTCCCTAAACCCCTCCGCTTCTCTACCTCTCTTTCCACCTTTAAGAAGCTCCTTAAAACCTACCTCTTTGACCAAACTCTGCCCTCATATCTGCTTATGTGGCTCGGTGTCAAATTTTGATTAACAATGCTCCTGTGAAGCACCTTGGGATGTTTTACTACATTAAATGAGCTGTATAAATACAATTTTGTTGTTGTGATACCTCTTCAGCAGAACTTGTGTTGTCCATGGTCTCTTCATCCATCTCCATTGGGCCAGCTGGTAGAGGTGGGCTGGTGGCCTCTGCTCTGGAATTGAAGATGATTGGAGCATCAAAACCTCTAAAGGTTTCTGCTGTAGTCACTTCCTTCTCAAATATAGCTGGTGACAGATGCTTCCCTTTCGAAGATGACTACTGAAGATTCATCCTGGCATATGAGCTGGCTACTACTCTGTTCCCTCAGAGCCTTGCATGAATGAAGTGTATAATATCGTTCTCTACCAGGCAGGCTTTTTGGGTAAAATGAACTGATAATTGGGCTTGTCCAGCTTTATTTTTAGTGTACCATAGTACAAAGATCATATGGACAACAACCACACCATCATGACATTGACGTGTTTTGTAGGGAGGCTGCCCTTTATCTGATATTCTACCAGCGATTAGTGCCAGCACACTCTAGTGACGTGCAGGATATTCTTGTAAAGAATGGCAGATCTGACTGGGCAGCTAATCCCACATTTGTAAACTTTAGTTTGTGGAGATTACAGATTTTGATGCCTAGATGTATCAGGAATCACATTCATTTTATGTTTTCAGATTATAGACAAGTTTAAAGAAATTGCCGTTCATTTTTCCAAAGATGAATGGGCAGAGCTGAGTGAATGGGAAAAGATCCGTTATAAGAATGTGAAGCGGAACTATGAAGCCATGCTTGCAATAGGTTTGTACTGAATCCATTTTTTTTCTTCCTTTCTACATTTCTCCCTTCCTCTCCTGAACACTTTCACATGTACTGGCATACGTTCCTTCCAATATTGCTGAAACAAAAAATCCTGTCTGAGAGTTGGTGGACAGCAAAGCTGATCCTGAACCTGCCTTCATCTGACTAGCACACATGTATTTTTCATCAGAAAAACTGGATAGTGACCAAGAGTGAAACTCCTGACTGATATTTTTACCCCTTCCTAACCTGAAGTGAGGCCACTTTTAACATTTCTGTTGTCACTGTGGCTGAGATGAGCTAACTGCACAGGTCAGGCATCAAACCTGGGTCTTTCTGGTCTTTCTGACCCTGTTCCATTATTAGATGGTACATTTTACCAAATAAGCTATTTGGAGAGCCTGATAGTATTCAGCTTCTGGGATTCCTTCCAGTCCCACTAATCCTCCCAGGCAAGCAATGAATGTCGCTAAAATGGCGATTGAGTGCCATTCTATGCACCAGTCATTGCTGTTTTGAACCAGGCGATAGAATACGTACACTTTTCCCTTTCATTTTCCCTTCCCTGAGAGAACAGTTTCCAAACCAACCCTGCAACAGAATCTCCATTAACTGATAGATATTGGAGATTTCACACTGCAATCAAAAGCAATGATTTATCTCAATGAGATGATGGTGTTCATGGATAGCACAAAGCCATATTCAGTGGCCCCCGGTTACCCCTTATTACCATGAGTTTAAACTTTAGAACTAGTTGCTAGACACAGCCTGGCAACATATTTGTGTGGAAATTGCCCTGAATGGAGAATGTGCCCACAACTCAATGCTCCTATTCATAAAGAGAGGGATTGCCTTGGTTAGGGTTACGGTTGCATAGTGGTTCTGTTACTGGACTAGTAATCCAGAGGCCTGGACTAATGACCCAGCGACATGAATTCAAATCACACGATGGCAGCTGGAGAATTTAAATTCAGTTAATTAAATAAATCTGGAATAAAAAGCTGGTGTCAGTAATGGTGACCATGAAACTACCGGATTGTCATAAAAACCTATCTGGTTCACTAATGTCCTTTAGGGAAGGAAATCTGCCATCCTTACCCGGTCTGGCCTATATGTGACTGCAGACCCACAACAATGTGGTTGACTCTTAACTGCCCTCTGAAATGACAGCTCACCACCACCTTCTGAAGGGCCATTCGGGATGGGCTCAACATGCGGGCCTTGCCAGCGACGCCCACATCCCGTGAATCAATTAAAAAAAGGTTGCTATATGTAGTGGCATCATAAGGACATTGATGTTCAATGCATTATCGCTGGAGTTAGCAAAAGCAGAGTTATTGTGTGAAACCAGTAGCAGTGGAGAGAAGTGTACTGTTCTGTTTTACTTTATGTAGAAATGAGTGAAACTGGAAGGAAAATAAGGATTGCATTTTTGTTCCCTTTAAAAAAAATGTGACTGGTCTCCATCCAGCGTGGCTTTTCCCCCATTCTTTCTGCTAAACCATTAAATTATTATCATTAAATACTAAACCAAGAATAAAATCAATAAATATTGGAATAAAGGACGTGAACTCTGCATCTCAGATGCCATCACTGCCCTGCCTTTCCCTTGGTCCTGTGAGTGACCATCAGCTGTCACAAATGTAAAGCTCCTTCCTTCGGACTCTCCAATGGGTGCAATAGGGATCAGTGACATACTACTAAAGAAGAACTGTGAAAAGAAGGCTCTTAGAGGTCCAGGGTCTGAGTGCTGTGCTCCCAGCACCCCAGCATAACATAAAAGCTCCTTTTCATCTGATCAGTCCGAGTTGGATTTAAATCCAGATGCCATCACAGATATACCGCTTTGGATACTGTTGGGGGGGATGGCTTATCAGAGGAAGGCAGCAGCAGCCAACTTCCTGGCAACAGGGGTGGTTCTGCTGCACAGGACGGGAGGAAAAAGAAGGGTAGAGCTATAGTGATAGGTGATTCTATTGTAAGGGGAATAGATAGGCGTTTCTGCGGCCGCAAACGAGACTCCAGGATGGTGTGTTGCCTCCCTGTTGCAAGGGTCAAGGATGTCTCAGAGCTGCTGCAGAACATTTTGGAAGGGGAGGGTGAACAGCCAGTTGTCGTGGTGCATATAGGTACCAACGATATAGGTAAAAAATGGGATGCGGTCCTAAAAGCTGAATATAGGGAGTTAGGAGGTAAATTAAAAAATAGGACCTCAAACGTAGTAATCTCAGGATTTCTACCAGTGCCACATGCTAGTCAGAGTAGAAATAGAAGGATATTTCAGATGAATACGTGGCTAGAGGAATGGTGCAAGGTGGAGGGATTCAAATTCCTGGGACATTGGAACCGGTTCTGGGGGAGTTGGGACCAGTACAAACCTGATGGTCTGCACCTGAGAAGGACCGGGACCAATGCCCTTGGGGGAGTGTTTGCTAGTGCTCTGGGGGAGGGTTTAAACTAAAATGGCAGGGGGTTGGGAACCTGAGCAGGGAGACAGAGGAAAGGGAAACAAGGATAGAAGCAAAAGACAGGAAGGAGAATAACAAAGGTGGCAGTCAGTAAATAATCATTCTAAAAGGTCTAAGAACATTAAAAAAACAAGCCTGAAGGCTTTGTGTCTTAATGCAAGGAGCATTCGTAATAAGGTGGATGAATTAGCTGCGCAAATAGAGGTAAACGAATATGATATGATTGGGATTACGGAAACATGGCTCCAGGGTGGCCAAGGCTGGGAACTCAACATACAGGGGTATTCAATATTCAGGAAAGATAGGCAAAAAGGAAAAGGAGGTGGGGTGGCATTGCTGGTTAAAGAAGGGATTAACACAATTGTAAGGAAAGATATTGGCTCCGATGATGTGGAATCTGTATGGGTAGAACTGAGAAATACCAAGGGGCAGAAAACATTAGTGGGAGTGGTATATAGACCCCCAAACAGTAATGTGGTGGTTGGGGATGGCATTAAAAGGAAAATTAGAGATGCGTGCAATAAGGGCACAGCAGTTATCATGGGTGACTTTAATCTACATATAGATTGGGCTAACCAAATTAGTAACAATACTGTGGAGGAGGAATTCCTGGAGTGTATAAGGGATGGTTTCCTGGCCCAATATGTCGAGGAACCAACTAGAGATCAGACCATCTTAGACTGGGTATTATGTAATGAGAAAGGATTAATTAGCAATCTTGTTGTGCGAGGCCCCTTGGGTCGGAGCGATCATAATATGATAGAATTCTTCATTAAGAAGGAGAGTGAAGTAGTTGACTCAGAGACTAGGGTCCTGAATTTAAATAAAGGAAACTATGATGGTATGAGGCGAGAGTTGGGTAGGATTGATTGGGGAATGTCACTCAAAGGGTTGACGTTGGATAAGCAATGGCAAACATTCAAAGATCGCATGAATGGACTACAGAATCTGTTCATCCCAGTTTGGCATAAAAATAAAACAAAAATGGTGACTCAACCATGGCTAACACTAAGATCCAAGGAGAGGACATATAAATTGGCCAGAAAAAGCAGTAAACCTGAGGATTGGGAGCAGTTTAGGATTCAGCAAAGGAGGACAAAGGGATTAATTAAGAGGGGGAAAATAGAGTATGAGAGTAAGCTTGCAGGGAACATAAAAACTGACTGTAAAAGCTTTTATAGATATGTGAAGAGAAAAAGATTGGTGAAGTCAAGCTTAGGTCCCTTGCAGTCAGAATCAGGGGAATTTATCATGGGGAACAAAGAAATGGCAGACCAATTAAATACATACTTTGGTTCTGTCTTCACAAAGGAGGACACAAATAACCTCCCAGAGATGTCGGGGAACATAGGGCCTAATGAGAGGGAGGAACTGAAAGAAATCAGTATTTGTAGGGAAATGGTGTTAGAGAAATTGACGGGATTGAAGGCCGATAAATTCCCAGGGCCTGATAATCTACATCCTAGGGTACTTAAGGAAGTGGCCCTAGAAATAGTAGATGCATTGCTGGTCATCTTCCAAAATTCGATAGACTCTGGAACTGTACCCATGGATTGGAGGGTAGCTAATGTTACCCCACTGTTCAAAAAAGGTGGTAGAGAGAAAGTGGGGAATTATAGACCGGTAAGCCTGACATCGGTAGTGGGGAAAATGCTAGAGTCCATTTTAAAAGATGTAATAGCAGAGCACTTGGAAAACAGTGACAGGATCGGACAAAGTCAACATGGATTTACAAAAGGTAAATCGTGCTTGACTAATCTACTGGAATTTTTTGAGGATGTAACTGGTAAAATTGATAAGGGAGAACCAGTGGATGTGGTGTATTTGGACTTTCAGAAGGCTTTCGATAAGGTCCTGCAGAAGAGATTAGCGTGTAAAGTTAAGGCACGTGGGACTGGGGGCAAGGTATTGACTTGGATAGAGAACTGGTTGGCAGACAGAAAGCAAAGAGTTGGAATAAACGGGTCTTTTTCCGAGTGGCGGGCAGTGACTAGTGGGGTACCGCAAGGATCGGTCCTAGGACCCCAGCTATTCACAATATATATTAATGATCTAGACGAGGGAATCGGATGTAATATCTCCAAGTTTGCAGATGACACAAAGCTAGGTGGGAGTGTGTACTGAAAGGAGGATGCCGAGAAACTCCAGTATGATTTGGACAGGTTGGGTGATTGGGCAGAAGCATGGCAGATGCAATATAACGTGGATAAATGTGAGGTTATCCACTTTGGTGTCAAAAACAGGAAGGCAGATTATTATCTGAATGGCAATAGAGTGGGAGAAGGGGAAGTGCAACGTGAGCTGGGTGTCCTTGTGCACCAGTCGCTGAAGGTAAGCATGCAGGTGCAGCAGGCGGTTAAGAAGGCAAATGGTATTTTGGCCTTCGTAGCGAGAGGGTTTGAGTACAGGATCAAGGATGTATTGTTGCAGTTGTACAGGGCCTTGGTGAGACCACACCTTGAGTATTGTGTGCAGTTTTGGTCGCCTTATCTGAGGAAGGATGTTCTTGCCATGGAGGGAGTTCAGCGAAGATTCACCAGGCTGATACCTAGGATGGCAGGAATGACGTATGAGGAGAGATTGGGTCGATTGGATTTATACTCGCTGGAGTTTAGAAGAATGAGAGGGGATCTCATTGAAACTTATAAAATACTAACAGGACTAGATAGACTGGATGCAGGAAGGATGTCCCCGATGGCGGGGGAGTCCAGAACCAGGGGTCACAGTCTAAGGATAAGGGGTAGGCCATTTAGGACTGAGATGAGGAGGAATTTCTTCACCCAGAGAGTGGTGAACCTGTGGAATTCTCTACCACAGAAGGCAGTAGAGGCCAATTCATTAAATATATTCAAGAAGGAGTTAGATATATTTTTTAAGGCTAAAGGGATCAAGGGATATGTAGAGAAGGCAGGGACAGGGTACTGAATTTGGATGATCAGCCATGATCTCATTAAATGGCGGAGCAGGTTCGAGGGGCCGAATGGCCTACTCCTGCTCCTATCTTCTATGTTTCTATGTTTCTATGAAAGGAAAGCCTCTGTACTGCTCTTACCTGATATTATTCTAAAGTGGTTAGATTCAACAGATGCCTTACATCGGTAAGTTAAATACAAGCAATTACCAACTGTAGATGATTGGAATATTTTAATTTTCACAGGATTGAATGTACCAAAGCCAGCATTCATGTCAAGACGTAGCAGGGGGTGCCAACCTCGTGTGTATGAATCGAGTGACTCGGATGAGGATTGGACGCCTAAACCTCTTGTGAAAAACCCACCACGTAAATTGAATGTGTTTTCTTCGTTAAAATATTAAAAGTGTTTATTTTTTAAACCTGATTGCAACCAGTTTGGCCAGGAGCTCGTACAAATTTGTTGTCAGGAGGCAGTTACTTTTAGGTTTTGCCTAACTGGAAAGATAAGTAAATTGACTTATATTTTTCCTGGCTGAAATATATACTTAATGCAAGTTTTCTTTTTCTAATTTTTATCTGCATAATGTGTTGATTCTTCTTTGGGCTGGAATACACTAGATATTTTTAGAATCATCATGCTGTTAACATAAATAAACTAAATTCTGAGATTATCCAAATCACTGACATAACTTTTTTTTTAAGAGGTGAGAATCTTTAAGCCTCCCTTTAAGAATGAAGATACCAAGAAGACTAAGAAAGAGAGCACCAGAAAGGTAATTCAGTGTGAACAGAAATTCTTATCAGACTAATGTGTCAAGGTGGAAACAAACTGCTAGAAATTCACAGCAGGCCTGTCAGCATCTGAAAGACATATTGATACAGGGTCCTCCTCAAACATTAACCAGTCTTTCTCCTTCAGACATGAATTGACCTGCTACACACTTCCAGCATTTTCTGTCTTTATCTCTCATTTCCAGCAATTAATTTTCTTTTTAATTCTGTTGGATGAGTGCCCAATCTGCAGCCGATGACCTTGGCAACTTGACTCTATTGGTAATTATATTTCTTACTTTCTTACTTGTCCTATTTGAATTTCATGACTTGGAGATTTGGAAATGAACTATCCTTAACACTGCTTGTGGATAAATCCTCCATCAGCATCTCAAAATATGTGAACAGCAGCAGCTTGAAATATTGGCAAATTAATTGGAACATGGATTAAACTTTATATGTTAGTCACGAGGCTCCATAGTATGGCTCTAACTGGTTCACAAGGACACACTTCTTTGGTCCCTGCTGCAGCACTAAGATCTCAAGGTTCCTAGTTTGTAGCCAGGATCCTTGCTCTTGATTATTATGTTTTGAGCTCTGCTGGAAAAGTACTTGTGCGTAGTGATGCCTCCTGATACTTGAGTTCCCTGCCAATACTTGCTGTTTAGACACTTGGACAAGGCACTGGAGGACAATTAGCACCTATAGAACTGTACTTCAGTTTCTTCAGGCGAGCAGGGAGAAAACAGGAAAAGCAAGTATGGTTGCTGATAGGTATTTATTCATACAGTTAATTCCTTATCTCTGATTTTGTTTTTGTATTCTAAATTCCTGTGTACAGCCTTCACAAAAACACTTGGTGGAGTGGATGTGCTAAAGTTTGGAAAGATAATTCCATTTTCTACAGAATGAAGATCTTTGTTACATAGAAACATAGAAGATAGGAGCAGGAGTAGGCCATTCGGCCCCTTGAGCTTGCTCCGCCATTCAATGAGATCATGGCTGATCATCCAAATTCAGTACCCTGTCCCTGCTTTCTCCATATATCCCTTGATCCCTTTAGCCTTAAGAAATATATCCAACTCCTTCTTGAATATATTTAATGAATTGACCTCAACTGCCTTCTGTGGTAAAGAATTCCACAGGTTCACCACTCTCTGGGTGAAGAAATTCCTCCTCATCTCTGTCCTACCTGTTAACAAGCAGTTAAGTGGCTATAATCCTCTTCCCGCCGCTAGGAGTCGGGTCCCTGCGCAAATCGGGGACTTGAGCACCAGGAAGATTGATTGGAGGCGGGTTGGAAGCGGGTTCAGGACCTGCTTCCAATATTTTTGATTTTGCCAGCAGTTCCCCCTCCAAACCCGCCTCCACGAGGCTGGTAAAATCGAGCCCCTTGTTTCTGAATTCAAGGGTTCTTGTCAGACTACTTGCTCCCAGTCATGGGTGCTCTAGTTGTCATCCCCCTTGGCCTGCAACATGTCAGGGAGTTGGAGCAGAGGCGACAAAGAAGAGGACAAGCTGCTCACAGAGGGAGGGCTCTCAGCAGGTGGCCTTACCCACCTAGGGTCTTCCGAGAGCAATTCTCTAACCTCAACCTGAGCCAGGAGCAGTGTCTGAGGCATCTGCGAGTTATGAAGGAGGTGTTCACAGAAGTCTGCCACCTCTTGCAGCCAGACCTGCAGCCTCACTCCAGGGCAAGGACAGCGCCAGCAGTGGCTGTGCAGGTGACCGTGACTTTCTGAGCGTCAGGATCCTGCCAGGCTGGAGCAGGCGACATCTGTAACATCTCACAGTTCACTGTCCACTGCTGCACAAGTGAGGTGACAGGAGCTCTTTACACCAGGAAAGAGGACTTCATTGTCTTCTCCCTGACCAGAGAGAAGCAAATGGAGCATGCACTTGACTTTGCCATGATAGCGATTTCCCCATGGCGCAGGTTGCATTGCGGGCACCATATATAAATGCTTAGGAATATAGCAGTAAGCCATTGAGCCCCTCGAGCCTGTTCCACCATTCAATGAGATCATGGCTGATCTGTGACATAACTCCGTATACCCACATTTGGCCCATATCCCTTAATACCTTTAATTAACCAAAAGCTATCAATCTCTGATTTAAAATTAACAATTGATCTAGCACCAATTGCCGTTTGCGGAAGAGAGTTCCAGACTTCTCCAACCCTTTGTGCGTAGGAGTGTTTCCTCATTTCACTCCTGAAAGGCCTGGCTCTAATTTTTGGACTATACCCCCTAGTTCTACAATTCCCAACCAACAGAAATAGTTTCTCTCTATCTACCCGATCTGTTCCCCTTAATACCTTGAAAACTTCGATCAGATCACCCCTTAACCTTCTAAATTCTAGGGAATACAATTTGTGTAATCTCTCCTCGTAACTTAACCCTTGAAGTCCGGGTATCATTCTGGTAAACCTATGCTGCCCTCCTTCCAAGGCCAATATATCCTTCCTAAGATGTGGTGCCCAGAACTGCTCACAGTACTCCAGGTGTGGTCTAACCAGGGTTTTGTATCGCTGCAGCATGACTTCTACCCCCTGTACTCTAGCCCTCTAGATATAAAGGCCAGCATTCCATAAGTCTTTTTCATTATTTTCTGTACCTGTTCATGACATTTTAATGATGTTTGTACCTGGACCCCCAAGTCTCTTTGGACCGCCACTGTTTTTAGCTTTTCATCATTTAGAAAGTATCCTGTTCTATCCTTTTTAGGTCCAAAGAGGATAACCTCTCACTTGTCTACATTGAAATCCATTTGCCACAGTTTTGGCCGTTAACTTAATCTGTATAATGCTGAGTTATACCACAACCGCAGAGGTTACCACTCGCTAAATGTGCAGTTGGTGTGTGACCATGCTCAGCATATCATGATGGTGAATGCCCAGTATCCTGGCAGCAGTCACGATGCTTTTGTTCTGCGCCAGTCGGCTACTCCCTCAGTCTTTGAGACACCAAGACAAACCAGTGGGTGGCTACTGGGCGACCAGGGCTATCTCTTGACCACCTGGCTCGTGACTCCACTCCGCAACCCAACCACCCGTTTTTGGGGGCGACCGAATTTCGAGCCCTACCTGTCTTTTAGGGATTGTAGGGGGTTTTGTTCCAGGGGCTTATTGTAGGTCAGCCAGTTATGTTTTCCTGAGCTGCCCTGCCCGCTGTGTGGTAGCGAATCGCTTTCCCCTTCCTGATTCTGAGCGCAGGACTTATCGAGTGGTAACAAGGACAAACGAACAGACCAGTGGATTGGTGCAAGGAAAACCAATGTTTATTAATTAGAAAAGCTAACACTACAAGAAAACAGTATTATACAGAAGATAAAATAAATCGCTATGGATGCAATACAGTTTTACACTTAACGGGAGAAGAAACGGACACAACGAGGGAAAAATTCTAAAATCACAATTTTGTAATACCCCTTTAACTCCCACCCTTACACCTAGCTAGGTTGTCTTGTGACGGCCAGAAAGATAATGCTCACCGGTGAAACAGATGAAAAGGCCTGGCCCTTGTGCCCCGCTGCTGCCGTCGAAATGTGCTTGCGATGCTTTCTAGATGGTTTTCCTTCTTGGTTGCTAGCAGACAAACAGGACACTGGGCCGAGGCGAAGAGAGAGAGACAGAGGTGCTGGGCCGCCCCAGTTATATCCTCTCGGCAATGGGTCATTATCGCGCCTCATCAGTCTGTTCCATTGCCCGATTTGGGCTCGAAAACGTAAGACAAGAGGACCTTGATTTTGGCCCATTTACGTTGATGGCACCGATCAGTACCACAACTGCCTTTCCGTTGTTTTCTGAATGTCCTTAATTGTTCTGAATGTTCCTCAATTGTTCTGAATGTTCCTCAAGCAACTGGGACTATCTCCGCCCGAACTTAGATTGTGTAGGCAAACAATTGATAACCTGCCTCAGGGCGTGAATACAACTGAGCTTGCCTCACTGCATTGTTCAAATTAAACATGCAGTCTGTGAAGCTATCAGAAAATCCATATGGATGCCGCAGGCCCTTTGGCCATGTGTCTGACCGCAGCCATTTTGAGAGGCCCTGGATTTTTAAAACACAGTCACTCCAAGGTTTCTTTAATAACTCCAATTAATCTTCGGGGGGGGAACATATGAAATTTTGCGAATCCCTTCAGGATTGTGGGTGGTTTGTGAAGACCAAAGGTAAAGTAGTAAAACTATGCACCTAATCTCCTCTCCCATTTTCCTGAATGCACTGATTCATGCTTCCTAAGTCTAGGCTGACTTAATGTGCAGCCCTGTTGGCATTTCCTAAATGGCTGTTCTTCATGTGTTAGACTCATCATTGTTGGAGAAGATCTGTCCCTTTTTTTGTATACACGCAGAGACCCTTTCCACAACTGATGATTAGTTAGTATTTAGTGGGAATCCTGGCTAATTTTATTCCCTCCCTTGCAAAAGGGTGCTGAGGTAAATTGTAATTAGACTTGGGTGTACAGGGCACAATTTGCAGATGACACAGAACTTGGAAGTATACTGAACAGTAAGGAGGATAGTGATAGACTTCAAGACGATAGACAGCCTGGTGGAATGGGCGGACACGTGGCAGATGAAATTTAATGCAGAAAAGTGTGAAGTGATACATTTTGGAAGGAAGAACAAGGAGAGGCAATATAATGTAAAGGGTACAATTCCAAAGGGGGTGCATGAACAGAGACCTGGAGGTATATGTACACAAATCGTTGAATGTGGCAGGGCAGGTTGAGAACGTGGTTAAAAAAGCATACGGGATCCTGGGCTTCATAAATAGAGGCATAGAGTACAAAAGCAAGGAAGTTATGATGAACCTTTATAAAACACTGGTTCGGCCTTGATGTGCCTTCAATAACCACAAAACTAGAAGTTATAGACTTTAACAAGTTGGCTTTTAATCACTAAGATCAGAGCTAACATCTCAACACACTGACTGGCTCGCAGGAATGAGTCATGCAGGTTAGTCAGGAAAGAGGAAGTGAAACTATACACCGTGTGGGGGAGGGTAATATACATGAGTGCAAAACGAATACAGGCAAGAACGAATACAGGCAAGAACGAATACAGGCAAGAACAAACAGATTTCATTACATTCACCCCTTCTTTAGATTTAGTCCATCGGGGTGATGTTTCTTAAAAGTTGGTATAAGTGAGTCTGCCAGGAGGTTTTGCGGTTCTCAGTGATCGGCGCAAAGCCGGTTGGGGTGCCTCTAGGGGAGTGGATTCTGGTTCCTCCGCTGTCCGGGCCTCCGCAGTGTCTTCCAGGTTATCTGCAGTGTCCTCCAGGTTAAAGTTGGGTATTGATACCTCTGGGCGTCCTGTCTCTTTGTGTAGGTCTTCCTCGGGTAGTCTCTCATCGTTCTCTCTGCTCCCCGAGGGAGCGAGGTCTTTTATGGAAACAGTGTCCTCTCGCCCGTCAGAGTATTCGATATAGGCGTACTGAGGGTTTGCCTGGAGGAGCTGTACCTTTTCCACAAGGGGGTCCGTTTTATGGCCTCTCACGTGCTTCCGCAATAGTACTGTCCCCGGGGACGTCAGCCACGCGGGTAGAGATATGCCCAAGGTCGATTTCCGGGGGAAAACGAACATCTTTTCGTGAGGGGGTAGCGTTAGTGGCTGTACATAACAGAGACCTTATGGAGTGGAGCACGTCTGGGAGGACTTCCTGCCAGCGGGAGGTCGGAAGGCCTTTTGACTTTAAGGCTAACGTGACAGCCTTCCAAACAGTAGCATTCTCCCTTTCCACTTGCCCATTACCCCGGGGGTTGTAGCTAGTGGTTCTGCTAGTGGCTATCCCCTTTGAGAGCAAGAACTGGCGCAGTTCGTCACTCATAAATGACGTCCCCCTATCGCTGTGTATGTAGTTCGGCATGCCAAACATGCAGAATAGATTACCGAGACACTTGATGACCGTGGCACTGGTCATGTCTGGGCAGGGAATGGCGAAGGGGAAGCGGGAATATTCATCGATGATATTGAGGAAGTATACGTTACGGTCGGCAGAGGTAAGGGGTCCCTTGAAGTCCAGACTTAGGCGCTCGAATGGCCGTGTGGCTTTGATAAGGTGTGCACGGTCAGGCCTGTAGAAACGAGGCTTGCATTCCGCACAGATGCGGCAGGCTCTGGTCATTGCCCTGACCTCCTCGATGGAGTGGGGCAGATTGCGGGACTTTATAAAATGGTATAGTCGGGTGACCCCTGGGTGACAGAGGTCATTGTGGAGACCCTGTAATTTGTCCGTATGAATGCTGGCACACATTCCCCGCGATAGGGCGTCTGGGGGTTCATTAAGGGCTCCCGGCCTGTACATAATATCATAGTCGAACGTGGATAGTTCGATCCTCCACCTGAGTATTTTGTCATTCTTGATTTTCCCCCTTTGTTATTAAACATGAAAGCCACCGACCGCTGGTCGGTGAGCAGGGTGAAACGTTTGCCGGCTAGGTAGTGTCTCCAGTGCCGCACTGCCTCCACTATAGCCTGTGCCTCCTTCTCGACAGAAGAGTGCCTGATTTCAGGTCCCTGAAGGGTTCGGGAGAAGAAGGCCACAGGTCTCCCAGCCTGATTGAGGGTCGCAGCTAAAGCAAAGTCTGACGCATCGCTTTCGACTTGAAAGGGAATGCTTTCGTCCACTGCACACTGCAGCCCTTTCAATGTCCTGTTTGATACTGGTGAAAGCCTCCCGAGCTTCAGCTGATAGTGGGAAGGACGTCGATTTAATGAGGGGTCGGGCCTTATCAGAGTAATTGGGCACCCATTGGGCATAATACGAAAAAAATCCCAGGCACCTTTTTAAAGCTTTGGGATTGTGTGGCAGGGGCAGTTCCTTTAGGTGGCGTAATCGGTCAGGGTCCGGTCCAATTACCCCATCTTCCACCACACAGCCGAGGATACAGAGACGGGTTGTGTTGAAGACACATTTGTCTTCGTTGTAGGTTAGATTCAGCTTTAGGGCAGTTTTTAAAAATCTCGCAAGATTTAGATCGTGGTCTTGCTGGTTGTGCCCGCAGATAGTGACATTGTCCAGATAGGGGTAGGTAGCTTGTAGTTTATTCTCCTCAACCATGCGGTCCATCTCACGTTGGAAGACCGAGACCCCATTTGTTACCCCGAAGGGCACTCTGAGAAAATGGTAGAGGCGTCCGTTCGCCTCAAAGGCGGTGTATGGGCGGTCCTCCGTTCTAATGGGGAGCTGGTGATACGCGGATTTGAGGTTGATAGTCGAGAAGACTCGGTATTGCGCGATCTGGTTGACCATTTCTGATATGCGGGGTAAAGGGTAGGCGTCCAGCTGGGTATAAATATTAACAGTCTGGCTGTAGTCAATTACCATCCGTTTCTTTTCGCTATTTTTAACTATGACTACTTGGGCACGCCACGGACTGGTACTGCATTTAATAATGCCTTCCCGCAGGAGTCTGTCCACTTCCGCCTTGATAAAGTGTCTGTCTTCCAGACTGTACCGTCTACTTTTGGTCGCTATGGGCCGACAGTTCGGAGCGAGATTAGCGAATAAAGAGGGCGGGCTGATTTTTAAGGTTGATAGGCCACAGACTGTGAGTGGTGGCTGGGACCCGCCATATGCTAGCGTGACACTTTCGTGGTGGCACTGGAAGCCCAGGCCCAAGATTACATTAACACAGAGTTCTGGCATCATGAGGAGTTTAAAATCCTTGTAGTCCGTGCCTTTTACAGTCAGTGTTACCACACAGTAGCCCAAAATGTCCGAAGTGTGGGGCTTAGCAGCCATAGCAATTCTGCTCCGTGTAGGGGTTACTGTTAATGAGTGCTGCCGTACCAGGCTAGGGTGGATAAAACTCTCGGTACTCCCACAGTCAATTAAACATTTCGTTAAATTCCCGTTTACCTGTATGTCCATCATAGATTTTGTCAACGGGTGTGGCCTGGATTGATCCACCGTGATCGAAGCCACTGTTGGGCCCTGGGCGGCCGTTGAGTCGGGAAAAGATGGCGGATCCCAAGATGGCGGCACGCACGAGGCGGTGACTGAGTTGGAAATCGGATTCCCCCTGCAGACTTTGCTAAAATGCCCCTTTTTCTTACATTTGAAGCATGTAGCGTCCTTCGCTGGGCATCGTTGCCTGGGGTGCTTGGCCTGGCCGCAGAAGTAGCATTTCGGGCCTCGAGACATTGCCGCTGTAGTAGGACTCCTGGGTGAACTTCTGTGTGGGGACTCCGGCGGTGTAGAGCTGGTCTGAGACCTGGATGGGGAAGATGGCTGATTCCAAGATGGCGGCCCGCTCGGCACGCACGAGGCGGTGAGGGCCGCATGGCCGGAAGAATAAGAGTCAGAGTTTTTCTGGGCCACGTCCAGCGATCGCGCAGTGGCCACTGCCTTTTTTAAGTCCAGGACCTCCTTCTCCAGCAGTCTCTGCCGGATATAATTCGATTTGAGGCCCGTGATGAAGGAATCGCGGACCAATTCGTCAGAGTACACGTTGGCCGTCACGGCCTTGCAGTTACGGTCCTGGACCAAGTCCTTTAGGCCCTGTAAGAAATCGTCCATTGATTCCTCAGGTTGCTGCCTGCGTGTAGCCAGCAGATGTCTGGCGTACACTTCGTTTACTGGCCTCTGGTATTGGGCCTTCAGGATAGTGATGGCCTCCGTGTAAGAGGTGGCGTCCCGGATGAACGAATAAATCCGATGATTAACGCGAGTAGTCAGTAGGCTCAGTTTATCTACCTCGCTAGCGGATGAGGCCCTCGCGAAGAGTTCGAAGCATTTGAGCCAGTGTCCAAATTGATTTGATGCTTCAGCAGAATGTGGATCCAAGTCCAGACGCTCTGGTTTTAGGAGTCGATCCATCCTAGTATTCTTTAGTGATTAAAATTGATGTGCCTTCAATAACCACAAAACTAGAAGTTATAGACTTTAACAAGTTGGCTTTTAATCACTAAGATCAGAGCTACCATCTCAACACACTGACTGGCTCGCAGGAATGAGTCATGCAGGTTAGTCAGGAAAGAGGAAGTGAAACTATACACCGTGTGGGGGAGGGTAATATACATGAGTGCAAAACGAATACAGGCAAGAACGAATACAGGCAAGAACAAACAGATTTCATTACAGGCCTCAACTGGAGTATTGAGTCCAATTCTGGGCACCGCACTTTAGGAAGGATGCGAAAGCCTTAGAGAATGGTTCCAGGGATGAAGGACTTCAGTTATGTGGATAGACTGGAGAAGCTGGGGTTGTTCTTCTTAGAGCAGAAATGGTTGAGATGAGATTTGATAGAAGAGTTCAAAATCATGAGGGGTTTAAACAGAGTAGATAGAGAGAAACATAGAAGATAGAAACTGTTCCCATTGGCGGAAGGGTCGAGAATCAGAGGACACAGATTTAAGGTGATTGGCAAAAGAACCAAAGGCGACATGAGGAAAACTGTTTTACGCAGCGAGTGGTTAGGATCTGGAATTCACTGCCTGAAAGGATGGTGGAGGCAGATTCACAGGAAATCACAGGAACCCCACAGTGCAGATAGAGGCCATTTCGGCCCATCGAGCCTGCACCGACACATATCCCACCCCATCCCCGTAACCCCACGTATTTAATCCCCCTAACACTAAGGGTCAATTTATCATAGCCAATCAACCTAACCAGCACATCTTTGGACTGTGGGAGGAAACCGGAGCACCCGGAGGAAACCCACGCAAACACGGGGAGAATGTGCAAACTCCACACAGACAGTCGCCCGAGGACCGGATTTGAACCCGGGTCCCTGGCGCTGTGAGGCAACAGTGCTAACCACTATGCCACCGTGCTGCATTGTGGCTTTCAATAGGGAATTGGATAAGTACCTGATGGAAATAAATGTGCAGGGCTCTGGGGAGAGGGCAGGGAGTGGGACTAGCTGAAGTGCTCTTGCAGAGAGCCAGCATGGGCTCGACAGGCCAAATCGCCTACCTCTGTGCTGTAACCATTCTATGATTCTATTAAGTTTACCACATTTGCTGAGATCAGCAAACTTAACAGAGGAGTACAGTATCAAACATGGGAACTTTCTGATATGTGTGGCTCAGTATTACACTGGGGAGCAACTGCATTTATCCAACGGGTAGTTGGGTAGCTTTGTTTATTAAATATTCGAAAACAACTAACGAACAGGAAAAATAGACAAACACTTTGACTTGTACACAATCTCTTTAGTCATACAGGCAGTCTTGAGGCAGCTATTCTTTCATTCAGAAGCGGTGAGATACAGTTTTACTGTCATATTCTGCATTTCAGAACCAAAAAGCCCCATCACAGATTGCATCCCAATCAGAAGAGGATAAAGCTGAAGTTTCCAGGGGCTTCACTGAGGACAATGCCTCAGCGATGGAAGAGACAGCTCCAGTTAAAAAGATCAAAAGAGAAACGAGCACCTTGCTTTGTGAAAATGAATCTTGTAGTGAATCCAATAAAGGTATTTGTCCTGGAATAAAGGATTTCAGTAAAGTATTACTATTTTGAATAATTATTTTTTTTAATGAGGAAGAGATGCTCTATGTTGATAATGTGACCACTACCGTAGTCATTCAAATCAGATTAACACAGTGTCTTGCATTATTATGTAAATGTCTTCAGCATCTTCTGTGCAACCAGAAACAAACCTTACATGCAAGAATATTACAATTAATTGGTTCAATTTTTGTTCATAATCTTTTTGATTTATTCCACAGTTGTCTGTACTGGAAAGATCTTAGGGTCAGCAAATGAGGAAACAACCAAAGAGACTGAAAGCAGAAGACACAGTTTGAGAAAGAGAGAGAGAAAAGTTTACACTGAAGAAAGGGAACTTTGTGACGATAATTACCTGTGTATGTGCAAAGTAACCTATCCATTTCCTCAGGGCAGGAATAATTTATTGGGCGTTTTGGTGTGATGGCATAGGGGCCTTGGTAGGCCGGGGGATTGGTGGAGTAATGCAGCATGTCAGAGTGGTGGGACAGGAGTGCAGGCCTGTGTTTGCCCACAAACAGGCACCGATTGTTCTTTATCATTGAGGAAAAACAATCACAAATATGATCCCCAAACTATTGATAATAATTCTGGAATCTTCTAATGAAATATTATAGGACTTTCAGTAATCATAAACTAATGGCCCCTGATTACAGGGAATAGCAGCTCCTTGTCTAAGATTTAAAGCATCCTATACCAGCCTACAGCAGGACCTGGACAACATCCAGGCTTGGGCTGACAAGCGGCAGCTAACATTCAAACTTATGAATGTCAAGCAGTGGCCATCTCCAAAGAATTGACGATGCAGCCAGAATTAAGTTGGGAGTCAGCATGGTTTGGGAAGGTTGTGTGGAGATGATGACATAACTGAAAGGGCAAAGTTGAGAAGTGGCACTGACCCCCGAGAGTGATTTGCCTGATGGTTTAGAGGGACTTTTCTAACTGGATTGGCCGATTGAGCTTCATTCAAAGAATGAGGAAGCAAAGCCCAAGGGGGAAAATTGAGTCGCGCCCCGCGGCCGAAATTCACCGGTAGCGCCCCAAGACCCTTGCGTTAACATTGATATAACCACGAATTGTACTTCCAAAAGAAACTTCCAGATCTTTCATTACACTGACAATTTCTCTTTCTTCCTTCTCCAGCAGCTCACCAAGTGCACCGAGATGAGTCTCATCCTTGCCCTCATTGCAATGTTGCTTTTACCACTGCAGAGTTTCTTCAGAAGCACATCAGGAGACATCCTGAATCCTGTGGACAAATTTCAGCAGGACAATCTTCGCCTCCCAGCACAAAATATCTTTGACAACGCGAAAGTGGGCAGGGATCATTCACACTCTCTGTCCAGAGGAGAGAATTTATAAAATCAGGTGATCTTCACCTACGCCAGCGTATCCACACAGGAGAGAGGCCGTATAAATGTACTGAATGTGGAGAGAGTTTCACAGAGGCAGGGAACCTCCAGAGACACCAGTGGATCCACACAGGAGAGAGGCCGTATAAATGTACTGAATGTGGAAAGAGTTTCACAGTGTCAGGGAACCTCCAGAGACACCAGCGGATCCACACAGGAGAGAGGCCGTATAAATGTACTGAATGTGGAAAGAGTTTCACACAGGCAGGGAACCTCCATACACACCAGCGGATCCACACAGGAGAGAGGCCGTATAAATGTACTGAATGTGGAAAGAGTTTCACACAGGCAGGGAACCTCCATACACACCAGCGGATCCACACAGGAGAGAGGCCGTATAAATGTACTGAATGCGGAGAGAGTTTCACACAGGCAGGGAACCTCCATACACACCAGTGGATCCACACTGGAGAGAGGCCGTATAAATGTACTGAATGTGGAAAGAGTTTCACACAGGCAGGGAACCTCCATACACACCAGTGGACCCACACAGGAGAGAGGCCGTATAAATGTATTGAATGTGGCGAGAGTTTCACACAGGCAGGGAACCTCCAGAGACACCAGCGGATCCACACAGGAGAGAGGCCGTATAAATGTACTGAATGTGGAGGCAGTTTCCCACAGGCAGGGAACCTCCATACACACCAGTGGATCCACACAGGAGGCCGTATAAATGTGCTGAATGTGGAGAGAGTTTTACAGTGTTGGGACCTCCATACACACCAGCGGATCCACACAGGAGAGAGGCTGTGAAAAGGTTAAAAAAGGGCTAAGATGAGGGGATTAAGGAACAGAGCATATCTCCAACCATATAAGGAATTGGTATGAACAATGTCCAGAAGGAAAGTCTGGTGTAGTCGTGGCCAAAGTGCACAAACCGTGAATCACTAACAGGAATGTATTGAGAGATAACGTATGGGGTCACAAGACCAATGCACACAGGTCACAAGAATTTGCACCCAAAGCCAACTGTATGATGAAAGAAATGTATACGTGTAATGCACCTAATTGTAAACAGTAGCCACGACTCAGAACAAAACCTGTATATAAGGCAGGAGATTTTCAACGATCGGGAACATTCATCCCAGGATGGGTGTCTTCCCTGTCAACTTGTAAATAAAGTTGTTTTACTGAACGCACCTCCGGACTCCGAGTGATTGATTGGGAATAAGGCGGACGTCGACCCTTTATATCACAGGGTCCGTCTAGGGGAGAAGAAGCTCTCCCGGTTTACCCTTACAACTTGGCGTAGTCGGCAGGATCTACCGGATGGGCTGAGTAGAGACATTGTCTCCTCGCATCGAAGCTCAGGGCCGGAGATCCAATGAATCAGAGGCGGAGTCGGGATACATGAGTAAAGCAACTTGGGTGCATGCTAGGACATTATAGAAATGATAATGTCTGAATAAGTTGAGGAGCTCGGGTTATATAGGATTGGATATAGGGAAAATCCAATCTAGGCGGAGTTAAAACCGCGTAAGCAGGGAAAGGTCCCTGAAGGTCCGGGTGAGTCCCGGAGGTAGGAAACGAGGGAGGAAACTAGCAAATCCACCCTAAAAGGATGGCGAACAAAAAGGACGCCAAAAGATCTAAACTCCCGTATGAATTTGTATGCGCTAGGTATCGACGGACAACAGTAGGGCATAAGGTAACTTGCCGTATGAATTTGTACGCGATAGTATCGGATAACGGAAATTCTGATAGGGGCGGGGTAAAAAGACCCCGGGGAAGTGAGAAAACCTCACGGAAATTCCCGAGCGGCTAGAAAATGCCTGGGAAAGAAATCGACGGACAAACAGGACGGCGTAACGTAACTTGCCGTATGAATTTGTGCACGATAAGTATGAGAAAGTTAAGGAAAAGATGGTAAAAAAAAAAGGGATATGATGACAAGGTAATAAAAAGAATGGGAAAGGAAGGTGGGATCCTGAATGGCTACCCACAGAGCCACATATCTTCAGCATCTCCTGTTCAACAACAAACAAGCTTTACATGCAAGAATATTAAAACTAATTGGTTCAATTTTTGATCCTGATTTTCTGGATTTATTCCACAGTTGTCTGTACTGGAAAGATCTTGGGGTCAGCAAATGAAACAACCAAAAAGACTGAAAGCAGAAGATACAGTTTCAGAAATAGAGAGAGAAAAGTTTATACGGAAGAAAGGGAACTTTGTGACGATGATTACCTGTGTATGTGCAAATTAACCTATCCATTTCCTCAGGGCAGGAATAATTTATTGGGCGTTTTGGTGTGATGACACATGGCCTTGGTAGGCCGGGGGATTGGTGGAGCAATACAGCATGTCAGAGTGGTGGGACAGGAGTGCAGGCCTGTGTTTGCCCACAAACAGGCACCGATTGTTCTTTTTCATTGAGGAAAAACAATCACAAATATGATCCCCAAACTATTGATAATAATTCTGGAATCTTGTAATAAAATAGAATAGGACTTTCAGTAATTATAAACTAATGGCCCCTGATTATAGGGAATAGCAGCCCCTTGTCTAAGATATTGAAGCATCCTATACCAGCCTGCAGCAGGACCTGGACAACATCCAGGCTTGGGCTGACAAGCGGCAGCTAACATTCAAACTTATGAACAGCAAACAATAACCATCTCCGAAGAATTGACGGTGCAGCCAGAATTAAGTTAGGAGTCAGCATGGTTTGGGAAGGGGTGTGGGAAGAAGATGATGGCCTAACTGAAAGGGCAAATTTGAGAAGTGACACTGTCCCCTAGTGTGATTTGCCTGATAGTTTAGAGGGACTTTTGTTACTGGATATGCAGGTTGAACTTCATTCAAAGAATGAGGAAGCTATAGGAGGTAATTCAGCCTCCTTGTGCAAAATTCCCTTGCTGCCCACTCCTAATCTTATCTGGTGCGGCACAGCCTGGAGATACTGTTGACAGTTTTTGCAATGCTGTTGTTAATTGTGGTCAGTACTCCCTTCTTGGAGTAAAGAACCGAACATGTCGCCCAGAACAAGCCCTTGTATACAACAGAGTGGGGGAAGATCTGACTGGCACTGGGTGTAATTTTCATAGAGGGAAGATGCCCCAAGTGTTTTCCCCAGCTGATAGATCATGGAAATATTGTACTTGTGTGTGGAGACTGAATTGCAATCAAACAATGAGGAAAATCAAATCTACGACAGATAATCTATCCTTTCTCAGTACTAGCACCTTTCACCTTCATGAACACTGAATAATGAATTGAGATCCTGATCCATCTTCAATTTTTATTTTATGTGTTAGTTTGTGAAGACTGCGAGACATTTTTTATTGAAGAATGCCCTGTGCATGGTCCTCCAGTGTTCATAAAGGACACGGTGGTGGAATTCAGTCAGCCAGACAGAGCACGTTTAACCCTTCCGGAGGGTCTCAGCATAGCGACTTCAAAAATTCGAAAAGCTGGTCTTGGTGTATGGAATGAAGGGCAGGTTATTCCCAAAGGCGTTCACTTTGGACCCTATGAAGGAGTAGTATCAAATGAAGAAGCAGAGGCTGTCAGTGGGTATTCATGGGCGGTAAGTGACTACTGTCGTTATCAAGTTCCTTATTTTATAAAAAAGTTCAGGACTTATTGGAATTTATTTTCTATAAATTATCCAAGGTTCCCATTCCTGGTTGCTACTCAGTGAGTCCTACTGGTAAGTAGACAGCGAGTGAAGACAGAATTAATCTTTGCTGTGAGGCCTCTTGTGTTCACTTAGCCTGTCAGCACATGGAAATGTTCACAAATGAAGAACGGATTACTGGGTGTGTTTATTGTAGGGCTGGGAGCAGCCACGGAACTACCCGAACATGACTCACCACCATCAGGAAGCAAGAAAGCAAACATGCTCCTATCTGACTGAAACCCACCAAACACCACCACAGAGGAAACAATTGCAATTCACCCCACTGAGACCAAAGGTGTATCAAAATTCACAGCACCTTCCCCACAGCTGATAGTGTCAGTGCTGAGAGAAAAATCCTCTCACCCCACTGAGGCCATAGCAGACTCCCAACCATTTATAAAAACTCTGCCACCTGCCCCGCCCCCAGCTGAGGCAGCATGTTCACACTCTGAAACAAAATCCCTCACTAGAATTCCTCCCCACCCCCCTGCCAGCTGAGGCAATTATTGAACTCCGTGACCGCGAATTCTGAAGTTTCAGAACTGGCTAGTCAGGCTGGTTTTGCTGAGAAATGGTGGCTGCCTTGCTTTCGGTGGGTCCTGCGGTGGCTGCCAGTTTGCGAGGTCGGTAGTGCTGCTGTTGCCTGCGCATACCCCAGATAGTTAGATGAGACAATTCGTCACATCAATGGGCTGGATTTTCTCAATGGAGACAAGTTGGAGGCGGGACTGTTGCTTGTGTCAATGTCCCATCTCTACCCTCGTCTGACCAACCAGAAGTATTTTCCCCTGATTGACCTTGTTAAGCCCATCCTGCTGGCTCAGCAGGCCAATTAGGGAGGAAGTCACTGACAGAGCACGTCAACGTCAGACGTGCTATCTGTCAAGACTTCTTGAAAGAAAAAATATCAGCGTTTGACAGCTCTGTGAAGCTGTCAAACACTGACATTCTCTAGTTTGATGAGTACTTATGTCCAGGACTCATCAAACCTTTCAATTTGTGGATTTCACATGGCTGTTGGTTCGGAGGATCCAACAGCCAGTCTGTGAAATCGACAAGGAGGATGTCGGGTCTCCCGATCCAGAGAGGATGAGGATGAAGGCTGTAGGAAGAAAACAAGGTAAGTGACCATTTTTTTACACTTGTCACTCACCTTACATACTTACCACTCCACACTTGCACCCATCACTCACCTCTACATCTTACTTCCAGGTACCTCCGACCGCCGAAGACCTCCTCCATGTCACCTCCAACCCGGCGTGGTTCTCCGAGGTCGGGAAGCCTTCAGCTGTGAAGGTAAAATGGCACTAATCCTTTTTTCTGCCTGTTAACAGGCAGTTAAAAGTATTTAATGCCTTTCCCGCCTCCAGGAGACGGGACCTGAAGCAGCACATCTTCCCGCCTCCTGGCACTTCTGCTACTTTACTGGCCGTCCTGCCTCCATGCCTGCCTCCTCGGGGCTTGGAAAATCCAGCCCAATGAGTGTCGAACGCTGGTTTGACACAATATCTGCCATTTTTGACATGCTACTCCATTTTGCATCCTCTCCCTATCACAACCAGCTGACTATATGTTCAGCAGCAGGAAGGACCTCCCAGGTCTGCTATTTAAAGGTATCATCAACAACTTACAGCTGACTTGCTTTTTGATCTGTCCTGGCTCTGGCACAATTTGTGCGGCTGTTTGGAGCTTTCTACAGTTATTTAATGTTGTTGAGGTGACAGGGACCTTGCTACTCATTTAAAGGCTTCTGCTCACACCACTTGCTCCCAGTCATGGGGTCTCTACTTGCAGTCCCCCTCGTGCTCGAGTATGACGGAGATGGAGCGGAGGTCTTCCAAGAGCACTTCTTCTACCTGTGCTTAAGCCAGGAGCAGTGTATTAGGAGGCTCTGCTTCACCAAGGAGGCAGTCACAGAACTCTGCCACCTCCTGCAGCTGAACATGCAGTCTCAGAGCTCAGCGGCTCTCCCAGTGGCCCTGAAGTCACCGTGGCCCTAAATTTTTTCACCAGTCTGGACCAGGAGACATAGCTAACATCTCCCAGTTTGCTGTCCATCGCTGCAACCAGGAAGTCACAAAGCTGTCTACTCCAGGAGAAGGGACTTCATTGTCTTCTCTCCAAACAGAGAGAAGTAGGAGGAGCGTGCATGTGGCTTTGCCAGGCTAGCGGGCTTCCTCATGGTGCAGTGCGGCATCGACTGCACACTTGTGGCTTTGCGGGCACCGCATACCAATCCTGAGATACTCCGTAACTGCAAGGGCTACAACTCACTTAATGTGCACTTGTGGGACCATGTCCAGCACATCATGATGGTGAATGCCCGGTATCGTGGCAGCAGCCATGATTCCTTCATCCTGCACCAGACCGCTTTGCCAGCAGTCTTTGAACCACCACGTCAAACCCGAGGGTGGCTGCTTAGGGACAAGGGCTATCCACTCTGCTCCTGGCTGATGAGTTCCCTCCATAACCATACCAATCATGGCCAACACTCATATAACGACAGCCATGCTGCCATGAGGAGTCTCATCGAGCAGACCATTGAGGTTCTCAAGCAACAGTTCCACTGCCTTGACCGCTCAGGAGGAGCCCTCCAGTACAGGCCGGAGCGGGTTTCCCATTTCGTGGTGGTCTGCTGCATGCTCCACAACTTGTCCACATGAGGGCACAGCCCATGCCACCACGGGTCCATCAAGCCTGTCCCATACAATTGCGATGCCTTGTGTATCACAATATATACACTCCATCCCACCCAAAACCATAAATTACCAAGGCTAATTTGGGAAAGAAAAATCTGGGAAATTCCTTTCCAACCTAACTAGGTGATCGAAACTAGTCCAGGAGATCACTCTGGTCCTGAATTCCCTGCAGTCCCTACCTTCTGTAAGAGGTGATCTCTGCCCCAGCCAGAAACAAGTCCAGCTCTCACTTGAAAGAATTCAGCGAGTCCGTGTCCACCACACGAGACGGCAGCCTGTTCCTGAGGTCCACTATTCTATGGGAAAAGAACCACCTCCTGACAGCTAACCTAGATCTAGCCTTATACAACTTAAATTTGTGACCCCTACTCCTTCCTAACCTATTTAATTGAAACAAACTATCAGCTGGAACACAATCATTCCCTTCACCCCTTCATTATCTTCTGAACCTCAATCAAATTCCCCTTAAGTCTACGCTTCCCTAAAGTGTAGAGTCCCAACTCTTTTAGCCTATCTTGATAACAAAGATGCTATCCTGATAAATAAGAGAGGAGGAGGAGGAGGAAGTGAGCAGGCAGGCAGCACATCCCCGATCCAGATGGGCTGTCCATGAGCACCTCAAGAGACTCTGGTTGCAGTGAGTGAAACCCCAGATCCCCGTTGCTCACCACTTCCCCATCTTACCATCCCTCTGTCACAGAACATCACAGCGTCCTCCTGGGCACAAAGCTGAAATGAGAGCCAGCACAAAACACACATTTCAAACATAATTTATAAATTTATCAAATTCAAATCAAAAGAACAAAGTCAACTAATCACCCTTGTGCATTCCCTTAGTGTCTGTCTTAAGTGTGCCTTTTCCTACTCTAGTGCTCCTACAAAGTGCTCCCCCAGTGGCTGCAGCAGCTGGTGGAAAGCTGCTGACTTTCAGTGGGGAGACTACAGATGGGCCTGCAGGACGACCTTGAGCAGCTCTGGCCCTAGAAAGCCCGGCTATAGACTGTGCCACTTTGGTATGGGCGGCAGAAGTCTGGGCTGGCTGGTGCAAGCGCACTGGCAGGGTGGCAGTGGTGGGAGTACGAATGCTGTCTTCTTGCGAGAGGACAGCAGGTTCTTGCTCCACGGGGCCACTGCCACTCCCTCGGGATGGGGCCTCAGCACTATTAGCCACCTGTTGGAGCACAGATTGCTGGACTGCTGTGACAATCTGCAAGCACTTTTCCACACTCGTAAACCCAGCCACAATGGCATCAGTCTGAGCTTGCGTGGCAACAAGTTGAGACTGCAGGAGAGCAGTCTGCGCTTCCACTGCAGCAGTGAGACGTTGGGTCGCTTCTGTTGTGCTACAATGGAAATGTGAGTTCGCCCATCACACCCAGCATCACGGTTGGGTCAACAAGTTATCTAATTGAGTTGCCTATTATTTCCACCCTGGAAATCATGGGCTCCAAACCCAACGCAAAAACCCATAATATTGGAGCCGGACTCCTCCATGCTGCTTGACACTTACCAGAGGCTCTCTGGCAGGCTTGCCATTACACCAAGCATTTCTGTGTGCATGCCCATCACCCATCTTCTGAAGGCTACCCCATCGAGAATATCATCTGAGTCCTGTGCAGCAGAACTCGTGCATAATCTCATCCTGCGGGGAGCTGGCACCCGAGCTACACTTTCCCCCTGGCTTGGCTGCAGCCCACTCATGCCTGGTGATTCACCACGTGCAGATCCTGCCTCTATACTACCACCTAAAGTACAGGCAGTGCCATTTGCTGAGCTGGTGTCTGCGAGTGTCAGTTCCAGTGCCGCTGTGTCTTCTTCTCCTCCATCACTCTCCTCCTCCAGAACTTCAGAGACAGGCTGGGCTACTGACAGTGCTTGGGTATCTGAAAGGAGAAATGTACAAGGGTCGGGTTGTGTTGAAGTAGGAGGGAAATCCAGATATCCATGCATACACCATCAGCAGCGTGCAAGTGAAAAGAGATTGTGGGATGAGGGATAGTGGGCTGTGAGAAGAAGGATTAGGTATAAGCATTATACCTTTTAGGTATAAGCATTATAATCCATTAATAATCACTATCCAAAAAAGAGCCACCAAATTTTGGAATCACCTACAAATGAGCAATCCCCAATGCTATCACTACGACGCCCTGAAATGCCAAGAGCTGACCATAAAGAAGAATACCCTCAGTCAACTAGTCCTGGGACTCAGTGAAGTAACTACTAACAATACTAACAATAACCAGCCCCAGGACAGTGACAGGGTAACACAAAGAATTCGACCCAACACAATCGTCGCTAAGCAAAAGGAAAAATATCTGACATATTGGGCAGAAACAACAAAAACCCAAAGCAAACTCAATTGCTACTTGGCCCTAAACAGACAATACAACATAGCTGATTACCTGACCATGGTAAAGGATAACAAACTGAGAAGAACCTTGACAAGGTACAGACTTAGCGAACATAGCCTAGCGATCGAAAAAGGCAGACACAGGCAGACCAGGCTGCCAAGAGAGGACAGGATATGCTCTCACTGCAGTCAGGGAGTGGTGGAGACAGAGATGCACTTCCTCACAGCTTGTGGAAAATATCAGGGCATCAGGGAGAATTTCTACCAAAAATTCTCACAAATATGCCCTGATTTCAGAAATCTGAATGACAACCAAAAACTCCCATTCCTACTGGGAGAGGAG
Organism: Somniosus microcephalus; assembly: GCF_052327205.1. Classification (NCBI taxonomy): domain Eukaryota; kingdom Metazoa; phylum Chordata; class Chondrichthyes; order Squaliformes; family Somniosidae; genus Somniosus; species Somniosus microcephalus. The sequence continues at coordinate 225,363,929 of NC_140998.1, read as the reverse complement.
AGAAGCTGTGTAACGCTGGCGGCGCACTATGTTGCAGCTTGCCATGAACAGAGGGACAACCAGTAAGCTAAGAAAAAAAAATATATAAACAATGCGAATGTATATTTATACACTCAGGGATATACCTGTTTATACACTGTATGAATAGAACTGCGTTTATGTGCTGAACCATAAATGTATTTTGATGCTTTGGCAACATAAGATGTAACTTATCATGCCAATAAAGCGATTTAAATTGTAAAATTGTAATAAGCATACCGTCATCATCAGCAATGTTTTTCACTTCCGCGCTCACCACGGACTCTGTCACTGCCCCAACAATTATTGCGAGCTCTACTTCCTTCAAGTCCATGAGGTTCTCAATTCTGACTTACCCTTCTTCTTACTTCTTAGGCGGAACCGAGGATGACTTGCTTCCACATTAAACATGAGTTCTCAGGTGACTGATGAGTCCAATGCAGGACCTGCAGTCTCTGTCACAGGTGGGGCAGACGGTGTTTGCAGGGGCGGGTGGCTGGGGTGCTTGGGTTGACGTGCACTCCTTGTGCTGCCTGCGCTTGATTGCCGCTTCCTCCCGGCGAAGAGACTCTAGGTGTTCAGTGCCTTCCCGGATGCTTCTCCTCCATTTTGTGCGGTCTTGGGCCAGGGATTCCCAGGTGTTGGTGGGGACGTTGCACTTTTTCAAGGAAGCTTTGAGGGTGTCCTTGAAGCATTTCCTCTGCCCACCTGGGGCCCTCTTGCCGTGTCAGAGCTCCGAGTAGAGCGCTTGTTTTGGGAGTCTCGTATCGGGCATGTGGACGATGTGACTTGTCCATCGGAGCTGATCGAGCGTGGTCAAAGCTTCGAGGCTGGGAATGTTGGCCTGAGCGAGAACACTGACGTTGGTGAGCCTATCCTGCCAATGGATTTGCAGGATCTTGCGGAGGCAGCGTTGGTGGTACCTCTCCAGTGCTTTGAGGTGCCTGCTGTAAATGGTCCATGTCTCTGAGGCATACAGGAGGGCGGGTATCACTGCTGCTCTGTAGACCATGAGCTTGGTGCCGGGTTTGAGGTCCTGGTCTTCAAACACTCTCTTCCTGAGGCGACCGAAGGCTGCACTGGCACACTGAAGGCGGTGCTGGACTTCGTCATCGCCGTTTGCCCTTGTTGACAGAACTGCCACCCGATGACCCTTCACCCATCTGCTGGTGCTCCCGGAGGTTGTGCGGCAAGTTGGCCTGCAAGAGAAAGGGAAGTGTCAGTGAGTGTGGTACAATATGTTTGGGTGATGTGCCTGCCATGGTTGAATAGCTGTCAGTTTGTGCAAGGTGTGAGATGTGGCTGTAAGTCTTGCAGCAGTGGTAAGTGTGTGAGGTATGAGTGGTGCTGGCTAGAGATTGTTGGTGGGGGTGTGGTGCATTGAACAGTGTGTGCGATTAATGGCACAGATGGTGGGATATGGTATTTGAAGATGCATTTACTCACCTTGACCAGTCGTGTGAGGTCACTAAACATTTTGCAGCACTGGATCCAACACTCATCATACTGATGGCTTCAGCAGTCTCCACCCACAGCCTTCTTGTGTCCGCGGGCCTCCTGCCCCCTGTTGGTAGAGGACCTGAGGATGTCATAGAACCTCCAGGATCAAGGCCTCCAGTGCCACATCAGAAAATCTCCTTGCCCTTTTTCTTGGCTATTGGGCCATGGTTTTCTCCACAATGACAATGAGGTGTTTGTGCAAAAAAGCACTTCCCCTGTATTAGAGCCTTGAACAAACTTTATTGGCCACTAGACTCCACCCAATATTGGCCCCTGAATCAGCACTAAGACAATCAGCAGCACATTTCAGCGCTACAATCATTATAATGAGCAGGCAGCATGAATTTTATGTGCTGCCTGCGCTACTTTGAACGGGCGTGGGCACATTGTGCTGCCCGCACCTGTTTTTGGGCCTTATCCAATTTCTAGACCTCTGTCTATTGATTCCCCGCTCCTGTTTTTGAGGAATAGAGCCTGTTGGTATTGGGTGACCTTGTAGCTGTTATCATTTTAATCCAATGGCTTTGTACTGGAGCCAAGGTCAACTAAGAATGAGCCTACATTCCAGTCCCTTGTACTTTGTTCATCTTCTGATTAATTTAGTCCTGCTGCTCTAATTCAGGTATTATCCTATTAAAGCAGTTCCAGGAGATTCCCAGAGCCTGCTGTCATTGTATTTATGGACAGAGGTGAGTCAGGCATCACCTCAACCAACTCTCATCATTCCTAGTTTCAGAATGTATTGAACAGTAGTGCTCTGACAATGCAGTAATTCAGGGACGTTTCCCAACTTTACAAAGCTTCCTGAAACTGTTCAGCACCATTATACTATTTTTCGAGCTCCTATGCTACATCATTTCAGTCCCAGCCATCATGCTGATCTGGGCACTCGGATGAAAAGGTATAATCACAGGACACAGGTAAGAGGAAGGTCAATTTTTACTCAAAGAATTGGGAGGCTATGTACTAGAATCTTGCAATACGTGTTAAGCCTAATATAAAGATAAAGTTGCTTTTAAAATTTTTATTAATTCAGTCTTTTTATCAAAACACCTTTCTGCAGATTAGCAAATCCAACAAGGATTTTGAATACATTGATGCGAAGGATGAATCTACATCAAATTGGATGAGGTGAGGGAAGACTGATACCATATAGTGAGGATCACAAGATAGTAACGGATGAAGAAGATCATTTGTCCCATTTCATTTGATCCGCCCAGAACAATATCCCACCCAACAGCCAGTCAGCCTCTCATTCTGGGTGGCTGTGGCCGAGAAAACGAGCCAAAATTCTCAATCAGCTCGAGGCGTTAAATTCAGCAGGAACTCCGGGAAACCCATATTTCTGGATCGCTGCACCTCCCCCACCCCCTGTCAGACACTCCCTCCTTGGAAATATTGGGGCCATTGGGGGAAAAATTCAGTTGTTTGCGCCTCCCGTTAGTGCCTTAAGAGGGCGCTAATGGGGCGCAAAGCAACTAGCGCCCGGGCACGACGATGTTTGCGCCGCTCGCTAAATTAAGCAGACATTTTGCGGCGGCGCTAAACACTACCGCCACGATCTCCTGCGCCGGCAGATAGTGACGTCAGTCGAGTGCGCAACGACCCTTTAGTGCCCCGGACCGGATATTGAGTGGCGCCCCCTGCTTTACCGCCTGCCGCTAGCAATGACAGGTTGAGGGGAGCGTTATGCTGTCAGAAAGGGACTAGGGAAGCGCTATTTAAAGGCGACCGCTTGCTGCCTTTTTTTGTCTGACATTTTTGCACCATGCATTCTGAGAGAGAGAGAGAGACTTCTGGAGAGATTCAACGTTGTGTGAAGGAGTTTTGAGTACTGAGCAGCACTTTGCAGGTTTATTTTGATTTGCCCTTCCTTGCTTCGCCAGCACTCTGAGGTAGCGCCTCGCTCCTCGGCCTTTGCGCCTTAAGACAGGTGTGAAGTGCCTGATTTAGCGCACCAATCACCTCCAGGGGCGATGAAAGCCAAGTTTGCTGTCGGAGGCGATGATTAGCACCAGGCGCTAAACTTTGCTCGTGGCCAATAATGGCGCCCCAAACGGGGCGATACTGAATTTTTTCCCATTATCTTTCGTATCTACACTGAGGGCTAGATTTTCGGAGAGCCGTCAGGCGGGGTTTCAGGCATGTGGAGGGGGGGGGAAATCCCAAATTTGGGGGTCCCGACACCATCCCGCCCAATACCCAGCCCCACGTAAGTTTCAGGGGCGGCGGGTACTCGCCCCGCACTGGGACCCGCCGAAACCAGGCGGGAAGGGATTAGTGCCAATTAACTGCCTATTAACAGGTAGTTAACAGGCATTTTTTAGCCTAATCCCTATTTTGAGGGGTTTCGTGTGGGTTTCCTGATGGCTCCAAATCACGCCAGGTTAGTGAGGCGGGCCGTCGGGTTGAAGTAGTTGGAGGGGTCGCGATATCGGCGCTCAGGTAAGTGATGGGTGCATGAGTGCAAAGGTAAGTGTGTTTGGTGTGTCTAAAGTGTGTAAAGAACTTTTACCTGTACTTATCTTAACAGCCTTTCTTCCTGTAGCCGTCGGGAGCCCATCACTCAGCCGGAACTGAAAGCTGAACGGCTGCGATCTGTCAAAAGTGACAGTCTTCAGCTTTGAGTGCCGGTGACAGTTCTAACTGAGTCTGCGTAGAAGGACTCCGCTTAGAACTCAGAGTGTCAGTGTTTCACAGCTTCAAACAGCTGTAAAACACTGATATTTCATCTGTCAAGAACTCCTGACAGATGAAATTTCAGTCTGTTACGTCACCTGTTGCCGGGTGGCCCTTAATTGGCCTGCTGAGCCCGCTGGGCGGGCTCAACAAGGTCAATCAAGGGAAAATTGCGTCGATTGGCCGGACGTCGAAGTAGGCGGGTCAAAAACCCGAAAGGGGAAGTCCCGCCTTCTTCCCGACAGGTTCGGCAAAATCTACCCTTGAGTGTCCTCTCCTGACAGTATGTTTGAATTTGAAATTTGTCCATGGCTGGGGACATGTTCTCTCATTCTAACTCACTATACTAATATGCTTTACATTCTGTATTCATTTCACAATTTTAACTTATTTTTGGCCACTTAAATATTTGTATGTTATGTTCCAGGTTTGTTAACTGTGCCAGAAAGGAGGAGGAGCAGAACCTTGTAGCCTTTCAGCACTGCGGCAAAATTTATTACAGGACCTGCAAGCCTGTTCCTCCTCGGTGCGAGCTGCTGGTCTGGTATGGTGATGAATATGCCAAGGAACTCGGTATCAAATGGACCACAATGTCGGTGGCAAAACAAGAACCAAAATGTAAGGATTCTGACCAAAATTGGGAACTGTAGCCAAAGTATCATTTGTTTTCTGTTACAGTCTCAAAGGTGTTTGATAAAGTGCGACGTAATAGACTTGTTAGCAAAATTGAAGCCCATGGGACCAAAGGGGGAATGTTAGCGTTGATTCAAAATTGGCCATGAGACAGAAAGCAAAGAGTAGTGCTGAATGGTTGTTTATGAGACTGGAGGGAAGTATACAGTGGTATCCCCCAGGGGTCAGTATTAAGACCCCTGCTCTTTATGATCTGGACTTTGACAATTGGGGGCATAATTTCAATGTTTGCAGATGGCACAAAGCTTGGAAACGTAGTAAACAGTGAAAAGGATAGTAGAAGTTTTCAGGAAGATGTGGATAGACTAATGACATGGGCAGTCACATGGGAGATGAAATTTAATGCAGAGCAGTGTGAAGTGATGCATTTTGGAAGGAAAACTGAGGAGAGGCAACAGACACCTTAGGATTCACATACTCAAATCTTTGAAGGTGGCAGGGCATATTGTTAAGTCTATTAATAAATCATTTGGGACCCTAGGCTTTATCAATAGCGGCATGGAGTACCAACGCAAGGAAATTATGGTAAACCTTTATAAATCACTGTTTAGGCCTCAGCTAGTGTATTGTGCCCAAATCTGTGCACTGCACTTTAGAAGGAATGTCAAAGCCTTAGAGAAGTTGCAAAGGAGATTTACCAGAATCATACCAGGGATGGGAGGCTTCAGTTATCTCATAGTAAAGGATCCTCTGGGAAAGAGTGATCATAATATGATAGAATATCACATTGGGCTTGAGAGTGAAATACTTATGTCTGAACTAGTGTCTTAAACTTAAATAAAGTCAATTACATAGGTATGAGTGGTGTGTTGGCTATGGTAGATTGGGAAATTAGATTAGAAGATCTGATGGTAGATAAACAGTGGCAAACATTTAAAAACATATTCCAATATTCTCAGTGAAGAATTAAAAACTCCTGTTGAAAACTGATCCATCCTTGGCTAACTGAAGAAGTTAAGGATAGTATTGGATTAAAAGAGGCTTATAATGTTACAAAGAATAGTAATAAGCTTTAGGGACCATCAAAGAATGACTAAAACATTGATAAAAAGGGACAAAATAGAATAGGAGAGTAAAGTAGCAAGAAATATAAGAACAGATTGTAAGAGTATCTACAAGTATGTAGAACGGAAGAGAGTAGCAAAATAAGCATTGATCCCTTAGGAGCTGAGACAGGAGAAATTATAATGGGGAATAAGGAAATGGCAGAGACCTTAAACAAATATTTTGTATCTGTTTTCACAGGAGAAGACAAAAAAACATACCAAAAATAGTGGGGCACCAAGGGGCAAATGAAAGGAAGGGAAATGATTAAGAACAGTAGAGAAAAAGTACTTGAGAAAATAATGGGACTGAAAGCCACCACATCCCCTGGACCCCTACATCCTCGGGTTCTACAAGAGATAACTGCAGAGATAGTGGGTGCATTGGTTGTGATTTTCCACAATTCCCTAGATTCTAGAACAGTCCCAGCGGATTGGAAGGTAGCAAATGTAACACCGCTATTCAAGAAAGGAGGGAGAGAGAAAACATAGAACTACCGTCCAATTAGCTTGACATCAATTGTCGAGAAAATGCTGGAATCCATTATTAAGGAAGTGGTAACAGGGCATTTAGAAAATCGTAATATCATTAGGCAGAGTCAACATGGTTTTATGAAAGAGAAATCGTGTTTAACAAATTTATTAGAGTTTTTTGAGGATGTAACTCGCAGGGTAGATTGTAAATTTGGATTTCCAAAAGGCATTCGATAAGGTGCCACATAAAAGGTTGTTATGCAAGATAAGGGCTCATGCGGTTGAGGGTAATTTATCAGCATGGATAGAGGATTGGTTGACGGACAGAAAACAGAGAGTAGGGATAAACGCATCATTTTCGGGTTGGCGGGCTGTAACTAGTGGGGTGCCGCAAGGATCAGTACTTGGGCCTCAGTTATTCACAATTTATATTAATAACTTAGATGAAGGGACCGAGTGTAATGTATCCAGGTTTGCTGACGTTACAAAACTAGGTGGGAAAGTAAGCTGTGAGGAGGGCACAAAGAGCCTGTAAAGGGGTATAGACAGGTTAAGTGAGTGGGCAATAAGGTGGCAGATGGAGTATAATGTGAGGAAATCTGAGGTTATTCAGTTTGGTAGGAAGAATAGAAAAACAGAATATATTTTAAATGGTGAGAAACTATTAAATGTTGGTGTTCAGAAAGATTTAGGTGTCCTCATACAGGAAGCACAGAGTTAGCAAGCAGGTACAGCAAGCAATTAGGATGGCAAATGGCAAGACGGTCTTTATTGCAAGGGGGCTGTAGGACAAGATTAAGGAAGTCTCGCTACAATTGTGCAGGGCTTTGGTGAGACCACACCTGGAGTACTGTGCACAGTTTTGGTCACCTTATCTGAGGAAGGATATACTTGCCTTAGAGGCGGTGCAACAAAGGTTCACTGGATTGATTCCTGGGATGAGCGGGTTATCCTATGAGGAGAGATTGAGTAGATTGAGCCCATACACTGGAGTTTAGAAGAATGAGGGGTGATCTCATTGAAACATATAAGATTCTGAGGGCGATTGTAGGGTAGACTGAGAGGCTGTTTCCCCTGGCTGGACAGTCGAGAACTCGGGGGCAGAGTCTCAGGATAAGGGGTCGGCCATTTAAGACTGAGATGAGGAGGAATTTCTTCACTCAGGGAGTTGTGAATCTTTAGAATTCTCTGCCCCAAAGGGCTATGGATGCTGAGTCATTGAGTATATTCAATGCTGAGATAGATAGACTTTTGGAATCTAGGGGAATCAAGGGATATGGAGATCGGGCGGGAAAGTGGAGTTGAGGTCGAAGATCAGTCATGATCTTATTGAATGGTGGAGAAGGCTTGAGGGGCCGTATGGCCGACTCCTGCTCCTAATTCTTATTGTTCTTATATAATATAACATAAAAACAGAAAATGCTGGCAATGCTCAGCAGGTCAGACAGCATCTGTGGAGAGAGAAACAGAGTTAACGTTTCAGGTCGATGACCCTTCGTCAGAACTCTTATGATCTTATGTTATGTATAGAGACTAAAGAAGCTGGGGTTGTTCTCCTTATAATACTCCTGTGAAGTGCCTTGGGACGTTTTACTACGTTAAAGGTGCTATATAAATATAAGTTGTTGTTGTTATTTATAAAGATACAGTGAGTTTCATTGCACTGTTGGGGCCTCTGCAACTTCCCCTGCTCTTTTATTCAACACTTGCTGTTTAATTTTCTGTCCTGTTTTAAGAAAACTGATTTTCACACTGGTTTATAAAAGTTATTGAAAGAGTATTGATATCTACCTTGTTCCTTGGAGGATTTCAAAGACTGAATGTATGAACCTTGAAATCTTTGGTCGTATTCTTTAAAGGATGTGTTTATTTGCAACACCTAAAGCTCTGATTGGTTCCCTTGGATCACAAGTCCTGATTGCCGATTGGTCCCCTTGGCGGACAAGACACACCCAGCAGTTTCTCTGGAATGTGTAATTAGATCCTCCCAGCCGACGTAATCAGTTACTTTGCAAAGTGTAATTCGAGCCATTCTGACTGCGAACTCCAGACAGAACAGAGCTCACTTGGAACAGACAGGGCTCACCCTCGCGGGTTAAGATCATCTCCCACCCCCCAAACAAGTTCCTGACCCCCTCCCCACCAAACTTCCTGACCTCCTCCCCACCCCACCCAACTTCCTGACCCCGTCACCCCGCCCAACTTCCTGACCTCCTCCTCACCCCGCCCAACTTCCTGACCCCCTCCTCACCCCGCCCAACTTCCTGACCCCCCTCCCCACCCCACCCAACTTCCTGACCCCCTCCCCACCCCACCCAACTTCCTGACCTCCTCCCCACCCCACTCAACTTCCTGACCCCATCACCCCGCCCAACTTCCTGACCTCCTCCCCACCCACCCAACTTCCTGACCCCCTCCCCTCCCCACCCAACTTCCTGACCTCCTCCCCACCCCACCCAACTTCCTGACCTCCTCCCCACCCCACCCAACTTCCTGAACCCCTCCCCACCCCACCCAACTTCCTGACCTCCTCCCCACCCCACTCAACTTCCTGACCTCATCCCCACCCCACCCAACTTGCTGACCTCCTCCCCACCTCACCCAACTTCCTGAACCCCTCCCCACCCCGCCCAACTTCCTGACCCCCTCCCCTGCCCACCCAACTTCCTGACCCCCTCCCCGCCCCACCCAACTTCCTGACCTCCACCCCTCCCTCTCTCTCTCTCCCCTCCCTCTCTCTCTCCCCCTCCCTCGCTCTCTCCCCCCTCCCTCTCTCTCTCCCCCCTCCCTCTCTCTCTCCCCCCTCCCTCTCTCTCTCCCCCCTCCAACCTCCGCTTTCTTTCAGCCTCCCCCCTCTCTCTATGCCTGCTCCCTCTCTCTGCTCCCTCTCTGCCTTTCTCTCTGCCCGAATCTCTCTCCCTCTCTCTCCACCCCACACTCTCTGCCCCACTCTCTCTCTCTCTCTCCCACTCTCTCTCTCTCTCCCGCACTCTCTCTCTCTCCCACTCTCTCTCTCTCTCCCCCACTCTCTCTCTCTCTGTCCCACTCTCTCTCTCTCTCTCTCTCTCTCTGTCCCTCTCTCTCTCTCTGCCCCACTTTCTCTCTCTCTCTCTCTCTCTGCCCCACTCTCTCTCTCTCTCTCTGCCCCACTCTCTCTCTCTCTCTCTCCCACACTCTCTCTCTCTCTGCCCCACACTCTCTCTCTCTCTGCCCCACTCTCTCTCTCTCTCTCCCCCACTCTCTCTCTCTCTGCCCCACTCTCTCTCTCTCTCTGTCCCACTCTCTCTCTCTCTCTCTCTCTCTGCCCACTCTCTCTCTCTCTCTGCCCCACTCTCTCTCTCTCTGCCCCACTCTCTCTCTCTCTCTCTGCCCACTCTCTCTCTCTCTCTGCCCCACTCTCTCTCTCTCTCTCTGCCCCACTCTCTCTCTCTCTCTCTCTGCCCCACTCTCTCTCTCTCTCTGCCCCACTCTCTCTCTCTCTGTCCCACTCTCTCTCTCTCTGCCTCACTCTCTCTCTCTGCCCCACTCTCTCTCTCTCTCTGCCCCACTCTCTCTCTCTCTCTGGGGTGTGGGGTCTGGGACTGGGGGCAGGGCTGTTACTGTGGACTGGGGGTGGGGCTGTTACTGTGGACTGCGGCGGGGCTGTGACTGTGGACTGGGGGCGGGGCTGTGACTGGACTGGGGGCGGGGCTGTTACTGTGGACTGGGGGCGGGGCTGTGGCAGGACTGGGGGCGGGGCTGTGACTGGAATGGGGGCGGGGCTGTTACTGTGGACTGGGGGTGGGGCTGTGTCTGGGGGCTGTGAGCGGGGCTGGGACTGCCCTTTAAATCGCCACACACTATTGATGATTCCCCCCTCACCACTTCATTCACTGGAGGAGGCTCTAAATTCACTATAATAACATCTAAAGAGCCCTGCGTTTACACTGAAATAACCACAAATTGTACTACCAAAAGATACTTCTAGATGATTCATTGCACTGACAATTTCTCTTTCTTCCTTCTCCAACAGGGCAACAAGTGCACGGAGATGAGTGCCATCCTTGCCCACATTGCAATGTTGCTTTTACCACTGCAGATTTTCTTCAGAAACACATCAGAAGACATCCAGAATCCAGTGGACAAATTTCAGCAGGGCAATCTCCTCCTTCCAGCATAAAGTATCTTGCACAACGCAAAAATGGGAAGGGATCGTTCACACAATCTATCCACAGGAGAGAATGTATAAAATCAGGAGATTTCCACCTAGACCAGCAGATCCACACAGGAGAGAGGCCGTATAAATGTGCTGAATGTGGAAAGACTTTCACACAGGCAGGGCACCTCCATGGACACCAGCGGATCCACACAGGAGAGAGGCCATATAAATGTGCTGAATGTGGAAAGAGTTTCACACGGGCAGGGCACCTCCACAAACACCAGCGGATCCACACAGGAGAGAGGCCGTATAAATGTGCTGAATGTGGAAAGTGTTTCACAGATTCAGGGACCCTCCATAGACACCAGCGGATCCACACAGGAGAGAGGCCGTATAAATGTGCTGAATGTGGAAAGAGTTTCACAGTGTCAGGGCACCTCCATACACACCAGCGGATCCACACAGGAGAGAGGCCGTATAAATGTACTGAATGTGGAAAGAGTTTCACAGATTCAGGGCACCTCCATAGACACCAGCGGATCCACACAGGAGAGAGGCCGTATAAATGTGCTGAATGTGGAAAGAGTTTCACAGATTCAGGGACCCTCCATAGACACCAGCGGATCCACACAGGAGAGAGGCCGCATAAATGTGCTGAATGTGGAGAGTGTTTTGTTTACATCTATCAGTTGAAAGCTCACACATGCTTTGAAACCTGCCGTCATTGTGGGGAATTCTTCAAGGATTCAACAGCTTTCAAAATTCACCTGAGAAAATGTTCCGAAACATAATGAAGAGAACGGTAACCAATTTATAATTTGACTAAGTTTAAATATTTCTTTCTATTTGAATGACCTTCAATAACCACTAGTTATCTCAAATATTACTCATATTTATAATTCTTACCTTTCACTCTTTATGATAATATTTGTGTGTGGATTAAGATGGAATATAAGGGTAAATTCCACAATTCCTCGCTCCCAGTGAGGATTGGAGATTTGGGGCTCTGTTGCTGTAGCCTAATGTCTGACCCACTCGTTCTGAAATTGTATCTTCTGACTGGGATTTCAAAATGTTCCCTCTGATATAAACTGCAGCATCTGCAGAATGTGTTTAATCTCCGTGAGTCTTTGTCCCACCGAGCTGTCACAGCCCCTTTATTCTGATGGTGAGAGATCGCTGGGATCGATGCTGTCTTTATGCAGTCTGGTTACATCTGTGTTGGTAAAGGTGCCGATCACAAAATATACTGTGTTAATAAATATAGTGACTGAAAAATTGTTGCCCATGAGATTTCGTGAACAGATGTTCAGTAAAATGTTGTTATTGTAGTTTTCAAAGTTTAAGAAAGTGTCGACAGAAGTTTAAGCAGAAGCTGAATTTGAAAATTGTAAAGTTGGTTGAAACGTGTAATTTATTTGACTCAGGCTCGACAGGCCGAAATGTGATTTAATTTGTATTATTGTGTATTGTATTTAAAATATTTCCATGCAAACTGGTTGCTCTCTGTCTACATTGTCCAAGTAAAATCTATGTTGGTGTACAGAGTTATTCAAACATTATTAAACAAGCAAATTGTGATCTGATTCATTGTCATTGAGCAGTTTATTTAATGCTAATATATTTTAGCCTCTAGCCAGTTATAGATAGCGGTCGAGGGCACAAAATTGTGAAAGATCAATTGTTTTACAAATAGCTCCTGGGCTGGCAGCTCCCGAGGGAGCTCCTTGGCCATCCGTTGCCATCCTTTGCTCTTTCTCCCCCAGTCTTCTCTCTTCTGCTGTTTAAGTTCCCCTGGCTCTAATAGTGGGTGCAACAAAAACACATGATCTGGTCATTATCACATTGCTGTTTGTGGGATCTTGCTGTTCACAAATTGGCTGCTGCATTTCCCACATTACAACAGTGACTCCACTTCCAAAAGTACTTCATTGGCTGAAAAGCGCTTTGAGACGTCCGGTGGTCGTGAAAGGTGCTATATAAATGCAAGTCTTTCTTTTTATTCTGAAAATGACTGAATTGCCTCTGACCCGAGGGGAGTCAGGCGGAACGTTTGTTGGCGGGGTGAGGTGCGCCGGCCGGTGGGTTTAGCGCGGGGACGCAGGCCGGAAGGAAGATGGCGGCGCCCATGTGAGGGGGAAAAGCGGCTTCTTGTTGTTTAAAAGAGGAAGAAAACCGGGTTTAAAAAACCCGCCGGAGCCGCGGAGAAAGAGCCACCCTGGGAGTGGGCACCCGCTAGTCGCCGATAAGGCCCCGGAGTTGGGGTAAGTGGGGCCGGAGAGGCGCCGGGAGCGGGAATGAGTGGGCGGGCTGGGCCCTGGAGACTAGGCCCAGGTCCCCCTCCTCTCCCCTCCCCCAGCCTCAGGCCCAGGACCCACATTCAGCCCAGTTCAACCTGAGCAGCACTTTCACATTCCACTCAAACTTCTCATTCACTTCAACCTCTTACACTTAGTCACACTTAAAAACATTAGCTCCTTTTAACCCCTCTTTAATTTTATTGTAATCTATTTGATTTAAAAAAACATGATCTTAATTTCTTAAATATAAATTTATTTTCTATTTTTTTAAATCTAACCTTATTCAAAGAAAGAAAGACTTGCATTTATATAGCGCTTATCCCTCAACCAACATCACTAGAAAACAGATTATCTGGTCATCATCACATTGCTGTTTGTGGGAGCTTGCTGTGTACAAATTGGCTGCCGCGTTTCCTACATTACATCAGTGACCACACTTCAAAATGCTTCATTGGCGTAAAGCACTTTGGGATGTCTGGTGGTAGTGAAAGGTGCTATATAAATGCAAGTCTTTCTTTTAAATGTACTGGGTCCAGTCCGTGTGGTGAAGGTGCTCCCACAGTGCTGTTAGGGAGGGAGTTCCAGGATTTTGACCCAGCGACGATGGAGGATCGGCCGATGTATCTCCAAGTCAGGATGGTGTGTGACTTCGAGGGGAACTTGGAGGTGATGGTGTTCCAATGCGCCTGCTGCCCTTGTCCTTCTGAGCGGTAGGAACCGGGTCCCGGAGCAGAGACGCACCCAGGGCCCAGTGCAGGAGTGTCCAGGGACTGACCAGGGATGGGACGCTATTGTTCCATAGACAAGAAAGAGATTCGCATTTATATAGCGCCTTTCACATCCTCGGGACATCCCAAAGCTCTTCACAGCCAATGATGTACTTTTTGAAGTGTGGTCACTGTTGTAATGTAGACAACACAGCAGCCAGTTTGCGCACAGCAAGCTCCCACAAACAGTGATGTGATGGGAACACCACCACCTTCAAGTTTCCCTCCAAGTCACACACCATCCCGACTTGGAGATATATCGCTGTTCCTTCATCGTCGCTGGGTCAAAATCCTGGAACTCCCTCCCTAACAGCACTGTAGGAGTACCTTCACCACACGGACTGCAGCGGTTCAAGAAGGCGGCTCACCACCACCTTCTCAAGGGGCAACTAGGGATGGGCAATAAATGCCGGCCTTAACAGCGACGCTCACATCCCATAAATCCATGAATAGATTAAAAATAAGACCAGACCATCTGTTTTTAGTGATTATTGGTTGAGTGATAAATATTAACCCAGGACACCTGGGATAACTTCCCCTGCTCTTGTTCCAATAGAGGCTGCAGAGTCTTTTACGTCCACCTGAGAGGGCAGACGGGGCCTCAGTTTAACGTCTCATCCGAAAGACGGCAGCTCCGACAGTGCGGCACTCCCTCAGTACTGCCCCTCCGACAGTGCGGCGCTCCCTCAGTACTGCCCCTCCGACAGTGCGGCGCTCCCTCAGTACTGCCCCTCCGACAGTGCGGCGCTCCCTCAGTACTGCCCCTCCGACAGTGCGGCGGTCCCTCAGTACTGCCCCTCCGACAGTGCGGCGCTCCCTCAGTATTGCCCCTCCGACAGTGCGGCGCTCCCTCAGTACTGCCCCTCCGACAGTGCGGCGCTCCCTCAGTACTGCCCCTCCGACAGTGCGGCGCTCCCTCAGTACTGCCGCTCCAACAGTGCAGCGCTCCCTCAGCACTGCCCCTCCGACAGTGCGGTACTCCCTCAGTACTGCCCCTCCGACAGTGCGGCGCTCCCTCAGTACTGCCCCTCCGACAGTGCGGCGCTCCCTCATTATTGCGCTGGGAGTGTCGGCCTGGATTATGTACTGAAGTTTGTGGAGTGAGACTCGAATTTTTCCTGCCTCAGCCTCTAAGTGAGCAACGTTTACTTTTGCTACTCTCTTCCTTCCTACATACTTGTCGATGCTCTTACAATCTGTTTTTATATTTCTTGCTACTTTACTCTCATATTCTATTTTCTCCCTTTTTATCAATTTTTGGTCATCTTTTGCTGGTTTCTAAAGCTCTCCCGATCCTCAGACATACTACTATTCTGCACAAGATTATAAGCCTCTTTTAATGTAATAATCTCCTTAACATCTTTAGTTGGCCACGGATGGACCACTTTTCCTGTGGCATGTTTAATTCTCCATGGAATGTATATTCGTTGAGAATATACCTCGAACTCCCTCGCTAACGGCACTGTGGGAGTACCTTCACCACACGGACTGCAGCGGTTCAAGAAGGCCCACCACCACCTTCTCAAGGGGCAACTCGGGATGGGCAATAAATGCTGGCCTTGGCAGCGACGCCCACATCCCATGAATGAATAAATAATACATTAAAATGGTGGGTTGGCAATGTGTCAGCCAGTGGCTCAGTAAGTAGCACCCTCGCCTCTGAGTCAGAAGGTTGTGGGAAGTCCCACTCCAGAGACTTGAGCACAAAAATCTAGGCGGACACTCCAGTGCAGTGACAGGATCGGACAAAGTCAACATGGATTTACAAAGGGTAAATCGTGTTTGAATAATTTACTGGAATTTGTTGAGGATGTAACTGGTAGAATAGATAAGGGAGCTGTGGGTCAGTGATCAGTGTGGGACGGGGTTGATTCGGAGGAAAGCAGAGTAACAGCAGCCTGGGCAGACGGCAGGAAGGAACAAGATAAACGGGGTGTTCGAAGGGAGGAAGTGATTACCTTCTCAGCGTAAAACGAGAGACACCAGCAGAGGGAGATAGTGAGAGGTGTGACTGAGTACAGTGAGTGATACAGAGAGACACCAACAGAGGGAGAGGCCATAAAAGATAACCAAAACCCGCTAGACGCCATAATAACAGAAAAAGAACTTCTTGAAAAACTCAAGGACCTGCGACCAGGAAAAGCTTGCGGGACAGACGGCATACTAAACGAGATGATTAAACACGCAGACGACAAACTGAAACTGGCTATCCTAAAACTCTTCAACTTGGTTCTGAGTGTCGGTTATTTCCCTGACATCTGGAACAAAGGACTCATAACACCCATATACAAAGGTGGGGACAAAATCGACCCAAACAACTATCGAGGCATCTGTGTAAACAGTAACCTGGGGAAGGTATTCTGTAGCATCATAAACAAAAGACTTATAAACTTCCTTGAGGAGCACAATGTCTTGAGTAAAAGCCAAATTGGATTCCTGCCAAACTATAGAACATCCGATCATATCTTCACCCTACAGACCCTAATTGACAAACACGTTCACCATAACAAAAGCAAAATCTACGCATGCTTTGTAGATTTCCAGAAGGCTTTCGACTCCATCTGGCATGACGGCTTATTCCTGAAACATATCGAAAGCGGGGTAGGAGGGAAAACATATGATGTAATTAAATCAATGTATACAAACAATAAATGTGCAGTTAAAATTGGAGACAAACAAACAAAATACTTCCCACAGGGGCGGGGGGGTGACGCAGGGCTCGCCAATCTCACCGACACTCTTTAATATTTACATTAATGGATTGGCAAAACTACTTGAACAATCTACAGCACCCGGCCTCACCCTATATGAATCCAAGGTTAAATTCCTCCTCTATGCCGACGACCTGGTTCTGCTGTCACCAACTAAGGAGGGTCTACAGCAGAACCTGGACCTGCTGGAGTCGTACTGCCAGACTTGGGCCCTGACAATAAATCCCCAAAAAACCAAAGTCCTTGTGTTCCAGCAAAGGTCCAAACAACATGGACCCACAATAAATTTCACAGTAGGAACAACCAAAATTGAACAAACCACTCACTACACATACTTGGGCTTAAAAATCAGTTCTACGGGGAACTTCAAACTGGCTGTGAATGAACTGAAAGAGAAAGCAAGAAGGGCTTTCTATGCCATCAAAAAATCAATCCAAATAGAAATCCCAATTAGCATTTGGCTCAAAATTTTCAAATCAGTAATTGAACCAATTGCACTCTATGGCAGTGAGGTCTGGGGACCACTAACACAACAAGATTTTGCAAAATGGGACAAACACCCAATTGAGATCCTACATGCGGAATTCTGTAAAAGTATCCTCCGGACTCAAAGGAAAACAGTAAACAACGCATGCAGGGCGGAACTAGGCCAATACCCATTAATAATCACTATCCAAAAAAGAGCCACCAAATTTTGGAATCACCTACAAATGAGCAACCCCCAATGCTATCACTACGACGCCCTGAAATGCCAAGAGCTGACCATAAAGAAGAATACCCTCAGTCAACTAGTCCTGGGACTCAGTGAAGTAACTAATAACAATACTAACAATAACCAGTCCCAGGACAGTGACAGGGTAACACAAAGAATTCGACCCAACACAATCGTCGCTAAGCA
The DNA here is from genome assembly GCF_052327205.1 of Somniosus microcephalus. Classification (NCBI taxonomy): domain Eukaryota; kingdom Metazoa; phylum Chordata; class Chondrichthyes; order Squaliformes; family Somniosidae; genus Somniosus; species Somniosus microcephalus. Next base: position 225,346,708 of record NC_140998.1, on the reverse strand, counting down.
AAAGGAAAAATATCTGTCATATTGGGCAGAAACAACAAAAACCCAAAGCAAACTCAATTGCTACTTGGCCCTAAACAGACAATACAACATAGCTGATTACCTGACCATGGTAAAGGATAACAAACTGAGAAGAACCTTGACAAGGTACAGACTTAGCGAACATAGCCTAGCGATCGAAAAAGGCAGACACAGGCAGACCAGGCTGCCAAGAGAAGACAGGATATGCTCTCACTGCAGTCAGGGAGTAGTTGAGACAGAGATGCACTTCCTCACAGCCTGTGGAAAATATCAGGGCATCAGAGAGAATTTCTACCAAAAATTCTCACAAATATGCCCTGAATTCAGAAATCTGACTGACAACCAAAAACTCCCATTCCTACTGGGGGAGGAGAGAAGCTGTGTAACACTGGCAGCACACTATTTTACAGCTTGCCATGAACAGAGGGACAACCAGTAAACTAAGACAAGAGTATATATAAACAAGGCGAATGTATATTTATAAACTCAGGGATATACCTGTTTATACACTGTATGAATGGAACCGCGTTTATGTGTTCAACCATAAATGTATTTTGATGCTTTGGCAACACAAGATGTACCTTATCATGCCAATAAAGTGATTTGTATTGTATTGTATAGTGAGAGGTGTGACTGAGTACAGTGATGCAGAGAGACACCAACAGAGGGAGATAGTGAGAGTGTCTGAGAGAGCCAGACAGAGTGAATACACACGCTGAAGATGGGCTGCTGAATTTTTAGTGTTTTTAGTGTTTAAAGTGGGGAAAAAAAGGTTCATTTCAAGTTTAAAAAGGTTTTAAAGTTAAATTTAGTTCTAGTTAAGTTAGTTTAGTTTTGTTTAGTTAAGTTTAAGTTTAGTTTAGTCTAGATTAAGTAAGGAAGGAAAAGACCGCCAAAGAGACCACCAAAGGAAAACAAAAACCAGAGGAAATTAGAAAAAAAAAGCCAAAGCAATAAAGAAATAAGGGAAGAAATGTACAAACCAAAGAACAGCGGTCGCACGGGGCCACAGCAGCAGCAGAAGCGAGGTGACTCGGCCGCATCGGGAACCGAGGTGAGGTGACTCGACGAAGGCCGCACGGAGACGCAGCGGCAGCCGGAGCGAGGTGACTCGGGGAGGCCGCTTCGGGAAACGAGGCGAGGCGAATCGGGGAGGCCGCACGGAGACGCAGCGGCAGCCGGAGCGAGGTGACTCGGGGAGCCCGAGCGGCGAAAGAGACACGGCCCGATCGGCGGCCGCAGTCCAGCACCCGAGCGACGGCCGCAGTCCAGCACCCGAGCGACGGCCGCAGTCCAGCACCCGAGCGACGGCCGCAGTCCAGCACCCGAGCGACGGCCGCAGTCCAGCACCCGAGCGACGGCCGCAGTCCAGCACCCGAGCGACGGCCGCAGTCCAGCACCCGAGCGACGGCCGCAGTCCAGCACCCGAGCGACGGCCGCAGTCCAGCACCCGAGCGACGGCCGCAGTCCAGCACCCGAGCGACGGCCGCAGTCCAGCACCCGAACGGCGAACGAGGCACAGCCCGAGCGGCGGCTGGGATAGAAAGCCCGGAAAAGGCCCGAGGAGCCAGGCCCAGAGACATCGGAGGAGAAGGGGAGCAACCAGAAGGCTCCCAGAAGCAATCCAAGACTGTGAGTACAGGGCCCAGGGAGGGAGACTGAAGCCAGGGAAAGGCCCGAGGAGCCAGGCCGAGACAGAGGCCCAGAGACCTCTGAGGGGGAGGGGAACAGCCCGAAGGCACCGGGAAACAGCAGCTCACAGACTCAGACCTGAGAAGGGTGAACTCAGGAGCCGAGGCTCAGGGACCACGGGGTCGGAGAGGGGGACTGGGAAAGTTCGCGAACTGGGAGAGGGAAACACCAAACCCGGGGCCCCAGAAAAGCTTATTCTAAGATCAACAATACTTTACCAAAAATGAGCGAATCAGAAGATCCACAACAGCCCCGCTTCCAGATTCCCCCCAACACCGCAAAAAAAGCTATAAAAGCGATCAAGCATGATCAGATGAGAGAAAAACCAGAAACTCTTTTTGCTGACTGTTACAACAATGGGACAAAAAGTAACCTCATTTTCTACTCACATCAGCCAGCGGCTTGGATCACAGCAATAAAATCACACTATACCAATGTTAAGCTAGAAAATACCGCAAATGGGTCCATAATGAAAATTAACACACCAGGAGACAGTTCAACCACGACGGTCAACGCGTACAATACCGGAACAATATTAGTGCAAGGCAACCTCGACAGATTTGCAACGACCTTCAGGACACTGAAAAGATTAACTAAGGGGGGAAGGAACAGCCCCAGAGTGGCCCGCACTCCCCCCAACATTGACAACTTACCAGGAGAAAATCTGCCTGGTCAGGAGGTGAACGAGCCACACAGTTCAAACCAGACACTAACCCCGGGGAACCACAGCCACACGATACAACTGACAAACCCCAGCATAACTACCAGGGAGGAAGCCACACATAGTCCCCCTAACATTCCCAGCTCACCAAGAGAAGAGCAGCATAGCCAGGAAGTGAGTGAGCCTTCCAGGGCCGACCAGCCTAGCCAGGAAGTGAGTGAGCCTTCCAGGGCCGACCAGACACATACCCCGGGATCACACAGACAGATACAACCAAAAGATAAATTTAATCAATTAGAGATAGAGATGGTTAAACTTAGAGAGGAGTTCCTCAAAATGAATGACGAACAAAATCAGGAGAGGGAGAGACACAAGAGAGAGCTGAATCTACTTGAGAACCAGGTGAATCTACTTAGGAATCAGGTGAAAGAGCTGCAGGAAAAAGAAGAGAGCCATAGAGGAGAGATAACACCATTAGACCAGCAACCAGAGGCTAGAGATAAGACAAGACAGAGCCGGACGGAACGGCTGCACTCCCACACGGAACAAAAGCAACAGACACACAATACAAGGGGTGCCACACAAACCGACCAGCATACTGATTCGCAATCTTCCCCCACCACCGTGAAACCACAAGCGAGCCGCTCACAAGAGATACGCACACACCAGACACCCCAGCCCAGCACACACACTATGAGTCCAAGCGAAAGCCACCAGACAGTAAACACAAACAAGGCTGACGTCGTAATACTCATAGACTCAAATGGGAAATTTCTATGGGAGAAAAAGCTTTTCCCTAGAAGTAAAGTAGAAAAGATCTGGTGCCCAACAACAAACAGAGCCATGGGATGGCTGACCAAAGCCAGATTAGGCTCCCCCCAACACATAATAATACACACGGGCACAAATGACCTAAAGGCCCAACAGAAAGAGGTAGCAACATCGCTCAGAGCAATGATTAGGAAGGCAAGCAGTACATTTCCAAACACTAGAATCACTGTTTCCACAATATTGCCGAGAACAGACTTCAACAACAACACAATTCATGAGATAAATGCCAGCATAGCAAGAGACTGCGAATCAAATCACAACGTACACCTGGCCCAACACCCCACCCTCGATGAGGAATGTCTTTACGACCACGTCCACATCCAAAGGCAAAGAATATCGATCTTTGCTAAAGCCCTGAAGGACGTCGCTTTTAACCGGGTCCATACCCAGACTCCAAGAGGACCCCCCCCCCCCGACCACCAGAGATCAGCGGGGTACATATCAGGAACACTACAAAGACCACCAACACACCAACCGAGACCAGAGAGGATCCCCATGCAAAACAACAATATCAGACCTGCACCACTCCTGTCCCACAGGGGAATAGGACCGCTCCCAGCCAGACAGAGGGAGAGATGCACAGGACGTACGCAATACCTCAGACAGAAACAATCCATTAAGAGACAATAAGCAGATGTGCAGCAGCATCTACTTCCGCCTTATGGATCAAGGACTAATTAATAGAAAGAACTGTAACCAAATTGTATTAACTTTTATAGACAACTGAAGTGATCTTTTTTTCCCCCACACTTAGACACGACAAACACGTACCACTCTTTAACCTATCATAGTAAAAGATCAAACTTAACATGAAATCCTTATATATTTCGACCTGGAATATCCAAGGTCTGCGCTCTTCAGTGCGAGACGTGAAGAGTAGGACCCCAGAGTTCATAGATGAAACTAAAGACCTAGATATCATCATTTTACAGGAAACTTGGTATAAAGGAAAAGGACACACTGGCTGTCCCCAAGGGTACACTGAGCTGGTGGTCCCCTCCAATAAATTACCAAGTGTAACCCAAGGCAGAGACTCCGGAGGCATACTGATCTGGTTTAAAACAGAACTTAAGAATTACATCAAATTTATAAAAAAGGGCGAAAACCATATGTGGCTCAAACTTGAGAGGGAGATTATCTCAAACACCCAAGATGTTTACATTTGCGCACTTTATATCCCCCCAATCGATTCCCCGTACTTTAAAGAGGACACCTTCTCCAACATGGAGGGGGAAATTATCCAATACCAGGCCCAGGGGAACGTGTTGATCTGTGGGGACCTCAATTCAAGAACGGGCGAAGAACCAGACTTCACCAATAATCAGGGAAACAATTACATTTTCGGGAATAACCACTTTGACATCCCTTCCCTTCCATACAGGCATAACTGTGACAAGCAGTCAAATACCAATGGAAAACAGCTACTACAGCTCTGTCGAAACCTGGGTCTGTACATTGTCAATGGTAGGTTCACAGGAGACCTCCTAGGAAGATCGACCTATTGCTCACCTCTTGGCTGCAGCACAGTAGACTATATGATTACAGACTTAGACCCATCCTCTTTCAGAGCATTCACAGTCAAACCACAAACAACACTGTCAGATCACAGTCAAATTACTATGTTCCTCAAAAAGACAGAAACAAACAACATAGAAACACAACCCAGTAAACTGTACAACACCAAAAAATCGTACAGATGGGCCAAAAACGACACGGAAAAATACCAGAAAACAATTAGCAATGCATCAACTCAAGCTCTCTTAGACACCTTTCTGGATAACATATACACTCACAATAAAGAAGGCATAAACCGGGCAGTTATTAAACTAAACAATATTTTTGATAATTTGGCAACAAATGCAAACTTGAAAGCTTGCAAGAACAAACCCAAAACAAAAAACTATGAAAAATGGTTTGACCGAGATTGCCATAACATGAGGAAAAAACTTAGAAAAATATCAAACCAAAAACACAGACATCCAGAAAACAAGGAATTACGCCTTATTTATTGTCAGACACTAACACAATACAGAAACACACTCAGAACCAAAAAAGAGCAATATATTAAGAATACACTCAGCTCCATGGAGGAATCCATTGATTCCAATTGTTTCTGGGAAAACTTGAAAACACTACACAAAAAACAACACGACGATTTGGCCATTCAAAATGGGGACACATGGGTAAACCACTTTGAAAAATTATACCAGAAAAACACACTAAGATCAGAGCAACACCAAATATGCCAAAAACTGGAAAAGCTAGAAATGGCCATAAAAGATAACCAAAACCCGCTAGACGCCATAATAACAGAAAAAGAACTTCTTGAAAAACTCAAGGACCTGCGACCAGGAAAAGCCTGTGGGACAGACGGCATACTAAACGAGATGATTAAACACACAGACAACAAAATGAAACTGGCTATCCTAAAACTCTTCAACTTGGTTCTGAGTGTCGGTTATTTCCCTGATATCTGGAACAAAGGACTCATAACGCCCATATACAAAAGTGGGGACAAAATCGACCCAAACAACTATCGAGGCGTCTGTGTAAACAGTAACCTGGGGAAGGTATTCTGTAGCATCATAAACAAAAGACTTATAAACTTCCTTGAGGAGCACAATGTCTTGAGTAAAAGCCAAATTGGATTCCTGCCAAACTATAGAACATCCGATCATATCTTCACCCTACAGACCCTAATTGACAAACACGTTCACCATAACAAAAGCAAAATCTACGCATGCTTTGTAGATTTCCAGAAGGCTTTCGACTCCATCTGGCATGACGGTTTATTCCTGAAACCTATTGAAAGCGGGGTAGGAGGGAAAACATATGATGTAATTAAATCAATGTATACAAACAACAAATGTGCAGTTAAAATTGGAGACAAACAAACAAAATACTTCCCACAGGGGCGGGGGGTGACGCAGGGCTCGCCAATCTCACCGACACTCTTTAATATTTACATAAATGGATTGGCAAAACTACTTGAACAATCTACAGCACCCGGCCTCACCCTATATGAATCCAAGGTTAAATTCCTCCTCTATGCAGATGACCTGGTTCTGCTGTCACCAACTAAAGAGGGTCTACAGCAGAACCTGGACCTGCTGGAGTTGTACTGCCAGACTTGGGCCCTGACAATAAATCCCCAAAAAACCAAAGTCCTTGTGTTCCAGCAAAGATCCAAACATCAGGGACCCAAAATAAATTTCACAGTAGGAACAACCAAAATTGAACAAACCACTAACCACACATACTTGGGCTTAAAAATCAGTTCTACGGGAAACTTCAAACTGGCTGTGAATGAACTGAAAGAGAAAGCAAGAAGGGCTTTCTATGCCATCAAAAAATCAATCCAAATAGAAATCCCAATTAGCATTTGGCTCAAAATTTTCAAATCAGTAATTGAACCAATTGCACTCTATGGCAGTGAGGTATGGGGACCGCTAACTCAACAAGAATTCGCAAAATGGGACAAACACCGAATTGAGATCCTACATGCAGAATTCTGTAAAAGTATCCTCCGGACTCAAAGGAAAACAGTAAACAATGCATGCAGGGCGGAACTAGGCCAATATCCATTAATAATCACTATCCAAAAAAGAGCCACCAAATTTTGGAATCACCTACAAATGAGCAACCCCCAATGCTATCACTACGACGCCCTGAAATGCCAAGAGCTGACCATAAAGAAGAATACCCTCAGTCAACTAGTCCTGGGACTCAGTGAAGTAACTTCTAACACTACTAACAATAACCAGCCACAGGACAGTGACAGCGTAACACAAAGAATTCGACCCAACACAATCGTCGCTAAGCAAAAGGAAAAATATCTGACATATTGGGCAGAAACAACAAAAACCCAAAGCAAACTCAATTGCTACTTGGCCCTAAACAGACAATACAACATAGCTGATTACCTGACCATGGTAAAGGATAACAAACTGAGAAGAACCTTGACAAGGTACAGACTTAGCGAACATAGCCTAGCGATCGAAAAAGGCAGACACAGGCAGACCAGGCTGCCAAGAGAAGACAGGATATGCTCTCACTGCAGTCAGGGAGTAGTGGAGACAGAGATGCACTTCCTCACAGCCTGTGGAAAATATCAGGACATCAGGGAGAATTTCTACCAAAAATTCTCACAAATATGCCCTGAATTCAGAAATCTGAATGACAACCAAAAACTCCCATTCCTACTGGGAGAGGAGAGAAGCTGTGTAACACTGGCGGCACACTATGTTACAGCTTGCCATGAACAGAGGGACAACCAGTAAACTAAGAAATGAATATATATAAACAATGCAAATGTATATTTATACACTCAGGGATATACCTGTTTATACACTGTATGAATAGAACTGCGTTTATGTGCTCAACCATAAATGTATTTTGATGCTTTGGCAACATAAGATGTAACTTATCATGCCAATAAAGCGATTTGAATTGTGAATTGTGAATTGAGAGGTGTGACTGAGTACAGTGATACAGAGAGACACCAACAGAGGGAGATAGAGAGAGGTGTGACTGAGTACAGTGAGTGATACAGAGAGACACCAACAGAGGGAGATAGTGAAAGGTGTAACTGAGTACAGTGAGTGATACAGAGAGACACCAGCAGAGGGAGATAGTGAGAGGTGTGACTGAGCACAGTGAGTGATACAGAGAGACACCAGCAGAGGGAGATAGTGAGAGGTGTGACTGAGTCCAGTGAGTCATACAGAGAGACACCAACAGAGGGAGATAGAGGTGTGACTGAGTACAGTGAGTGATACAGAGAGACACCAACAGAGGGAGATAGAGAGAGGTGTGACTAGAATTAAAATGGGGGGATGGAGCTGTAGAATCCAGGATGGGAGTGAAACGTTCCCTGTTATCCTTTGTGTACTGGGTTCAGGGCGTGGAGAAGTGGTGCAGGGCATGGAAAAGTGGAGAAGGGGTTCAGGGGTGGGGAAGGGTTTGGGAATGGAGAAGGGGTTCAGGGGTGGGAAAGGGTTCAGGGGGTGAGGAAGAGATTCAGGGGGTGGGGAAGGGGTTCGGGAGTGGGGAAGGGGTTCAAGGAATGGGGAAGAGATTCAGAGGGTGGGAAGGGGGTGGGGAAGGGTTCAGGAGTGGAGAAGGTGTTCAGGGGTGGGGAAATTGATCCATGGGGTGGGGAAATGGATTCAAGGGGTGGTGAAGTGGTTCAGGGGTTCAGTAATGTGGTTGACTCTGAACTGCACTCTGAAATGGCCGAGCAAGTCACTCAGTTGTAATCTTATTGTACAAAAAGATACAATAAGAATGAAATAAACAGACAGACCACCCGGCATCGACCCTGGCATCAGGTTAGGACACAACAAAGGCACACCCAGCCCAGTCGATCCTACAAAGTCCTCCTCATTAATATCTGGGGACTTGTGCTAAAATTGGGAGAGCTGTCCCACAGGCTCGTCAAGCAACAGCCTGACGTAGTCATACTCACAGAATCATACCTTTCAGCCAACGTCCCAGATTCCTCCATCACCACAGGGACTGCAGCGGTTCAAGAAGGAGGCTCACCACCACCTTCTCGAGGGCATCTAGGGATGGGCAATAAATGCTGGCCTTGCCAGCGATGCCCAGATCCCAGGAATTAATAAAAGAAAAATTAAAGCTATCCAGAGATAGTTCTGGTGGCCGTATTAAAAAAAAACTGCCAGTTTTGCTCCAGAATCCTGGATGGAAGACTTGTGGTTGTGGGAGATCCCTCTCATTCATCTGGTACTTGCCACAGTGGCCTTTGAAACTTTCAATTGGATGCCTGGCTCTTGAACACGCAGCGACTGGTGGTAGAGATATCGGCAGCAAAGGAAATTTGTATCTAGCATGGCTGTACTGGGCTTTATGGAGCTGTTTTGCCCACTACATCCTTGTTGCAGTTTGATCTAATTGTAGGTGATGTGCCTTGTCCTGCAATCTTGGTCTGGTGAAACACGACTGTCACCAAGTTTCCTCAGAATATGGGTTTCAGGGTGAGGCAGCAGGGCAGCATGTGATCTCAATAAAGGAGAGTGTCGTCAAATGCACATCCGTTATTTGCACTTTCCCAAGCATGTTGGTAATGACACTTTGAATCACATGAGCTCCTGTGAGGTTTATTTTATTTTTTCAAGACAGCAACTTCTGTGAGCAGGACTCAGTGAGTTGCACGCCTTAATGGCAGATTTCTATCGTCTTCTATGTCGTGTGGATAGGGAATGCCTTAGGCTTCACTGCCTTGTTTTGTTTAAGATTGTATTTGGTTCTCACTTGTCTGAGATTACGGCATGAAGGTTCCATCTGGACATCGCTGCAGGAGTTATTCAGGATGCAGGATCCTTGGCCCAGATGTTTCGCCAACAACCTCGCTTCTGTCATAAGGTCTTGAGTGGGGCCATTGTTTTGTTGTATTCATTCACGGGATGTGGGCATCACTGGCAAGGCCCGCATTAATTGCCCTTGAGTGGCTTGCTGGGCCATTAAGAGTCAACCACATTGCTGAGGGTCTGGACTCACATACAGGCCAGACCGGGTAAGGGCGGCAGATTTTCTTCCCTAAAGGACATTAGTGAACAAGCTGAGTTTTTACGACAATCCGGTAGCTTCGTGGTCACAATTACTGATTGTAGAGTCCGCGCCTTAATAACACACGGACTGGACTGCAGGAGAACGATAATAATAGATGTTTACTGCACAGAGAGTCTGCTGAACTGAAAGTACAGAAGCCTGCTACTGCTTTATATACAGGTGTGGTCACTGCTGGTACTACAGCATAAAAGCAGTTCTCTCTTAAAGGTACATACACAACAATTCTTCCCCTTTTAGATAACCAGTACATAACATTCATTTAACAATTGAATAATAACTAATTACAATTACAATTTTCTTTGTACTATATACATCAGCTGAAAGTAAACATTTATAAATTCAGTCTTTGAGGAGGCTTCCTGATCCTGTCTGGATAGCGCCTTTCTCGAGTATACTGTTCTTGCGGCGGAGTCGATTCTGGCTCATTGTCATTGGTTGGTTCGTCAGCTTCCAATACCACTGATTCTGAGATAGACTTCGGTTTCATCACCAGGTGCGCATGCTCGTGGTATGGGTTTGACTTGTTCCTGTGACTCTAGAATCTGGTCAGCATGGCGTCTCACGATGCTCTCTCCAACGTCCACTGTGTACATTAGTGGTCCCTGCCGTGTGCATATCATTCCTGGCTGCCATTTTTCTGTTCGGTAGTCGCGGGCCAAGACTGGTTGCCCTATCTTGAAGCTCCTGGTTGGCCTTTCATTGACGTGCTGGAATTGCTTATTCTCAACATCTCGTCTTATGTTTGGTTTGAGCAAGTCCAGGTGACATCGTAACCCGCGGTTAAAGAACATCATGGCTGGAGATTGGTTGGTGACTGCATGTGTCGCATTTCGGTAAGCGAACAAGAAATTACCCACCTTGTGTTGCAGTGGTATGTTGTCGTTATACATCGCCTTTACTGCTTTTTTAAAGGTTTGAACAAACCTCTCGGCCAATCCATTTGTGGCTGGATGATATGGGGCGGATGTGTAATGTTTCACCCCATTATTCCTCAAAAACATCCGGAAATCCTCGGACACAAACTGTGGTCCATTGTCGGAGCAAATCTGTTCTGGCAAGCCATTCCTGGTGAAGATGATCCATAGGACTGCAATAGTTTTCTCCGTGGTGGTGGAGGACATTTTGATGACCTCTGGCCATTTCGAATGTGCATCCACGGCGATTAAAAACATTGAGTCCATAAATGGACCAGCAAAATCAATGTGTACCTGTTGCCATGGAGATGAGGGCCACTCCCATGGGTGTAGCGGGGCCTGTGGTGGAGCGTTTTGGACTTTCTGGCATCCTGTGCATCTCTTGGTCATTTCCTCGATTTCTTTATCGATTCCCGGCCACCACACAAACGCCCTGGCTAGGCTCTTCATTTTTACCCCTCCCAGATGACCATCATGAAGCTCATTGAGCACTCTATCTCTCAACTTGGGTGGAATTACCACTCGGGATCCGCACATCAAGGTCCCACGGCACACTGACAGCTGTTCTCTCCTTGGCGAGAATGCTGGCAACAGTGAGTCACCATGTGCTGGCCATCCCTTCACCGTCAAATCATAGATCCGAGAGAGTGTCGGGTCATTTAGGGTTTCCTTCTCTATACTTGAGTTTGTAACAGGTAGACATTCGACTATGGTCGAATGGAATATCTCAACAGGGTCCACTGCAGGTGCTTCCTCCACCGTAGGCAGCGGCAGGCGCGACAGCCCATCAGCGTTTCCATGCTGTTTCGTGCCCTTATACTCTATGTCGTATTGATGTGCTCCTAGAAAAAGGGACCATCTTTGCAGCTGTTGCGCCGTCATCACCGGAACGCCCTTCTTTGGGTTAAAAATGGAGACAAGAGGCTGGTGATCAGTCAGTAAGGTGAATTTCTGCCCGTGCAGGTAGTGATTGAACTTCTTCACCCCCCACACCAGGCTGAGGGCCTCCCTGTCAATCTGGGCCTAGGTATGCTCGGCTGATGTTAACGAGCGTGACGCAAAGGCTATTGGCCTCTCTGAACCGTCAAGGAATTTGTGCGACAGCACCGCTCCAATGCCGTAGGGAAATGCATCACATGCCAACCGAATCAGTAGTGATGGATTGTAGTGAGCCAATACTTCTTTTGAAGTAATTAGGCATTTACATTTCTGAAAGGCACGCCTACACTCATCACTCCACTTCCATGCTACTCCAGTTTGCAGCAGGGCGTTCAGCGGGTGCAGAATTGTAGACAAATTTGGCAAGAACTTATGGTAGTAGTTCACCAACCTGAGGAACGACCTCAGTTGTGACACATTTTCCGGCGCTGGAGCCTTGACTACTGCCTCAATCTTGTCTGGGGACTTATGCAACCCCTCTTCATCAATCACGTGGCCACAATACGAGATGTGTTTCCTGAAAAACTCGCATTTGGGGCGGTTGGCTCGTAGTCCATATTCTTGTAATCTAGTGAGCACCTGCTCCAGGTTGGCAAGGTGTTCACTGTCATTTCCGCCCATAACCAGGATGTCGTCCAAATAACACTGGGTCCCCGAGATCCCTTGCAGGACTTGTTCCATCGCCCTCTGCCAAATAGCCGGAGCTGATGCTACCCCAAATACCAGTCGATTGTACTGGTAAAGACCTCTGTGAGTGTTTATCGTGAGGTATTTTCTAGATGATTCATCTACCTCCATTTGTAGATAAGCTTGGGCCAGATCAATCTTCGTAAAGCATTTCCCCCCAGCTGGTGAGGTGAAAATATCCTCTATCCGCGGAAGTGGATATTGTACCGTGTGAAGGACTGGGTTCACAGTAACCTTAAAGTCCCCACAGATGTGAATCTTCTTCGGTTCCCCAGGCGTGCTGCTCAATGATTTCTTCATTACAGGGACGATGGGTGTGTCCCACTCGCTCCAGTCCACCTTGGACAGCACACCCGAACACTCCAGACTCTCCAGCTCTGCTTCAACAGCTGGGCGGATCGCATACGGTACCGGTCTGGCCTTAAAAAAATTTGGGTTTACATTATCTTCAATTTTTATCATTGCCGTTACGCCTTTTAGAGTCCCAAGTCCTTGCTGGAACACCTCTTTCGCATCAGTTAGAATTTTTGACCATCGTCCAGGTGTGGCGTCGTCAACTTTTTTGTCAGCCACAGTTAGTGCCTGAATGGAATGCCAATCCAATTGTATTTTTCGGATCCATTCACGTCCCAATAATGGTGGTCCTCCATCTTGTAGTATATATAGATACAGTTCCTGTGTATCCTTGCCGTTGTATTTAACGGGCACCCTTATTTTTCCTCTGGGGTAGACTTTTTTGCCCCGTATAAGTCTTCAAGAGAATGGATATATCCTTCAAAGGAATGTGTGAGAATAGCCGCTCGTAGTCTCGTCGACTCATGACTGTTAGGGCTGATCCTGTGTCCAATTCCAACTTTACTTGGGACCCTGCTATCACGAGGGTGACCCAAATGGTTTGGTGATCCTCCTTTGCGATCACGTTGTGTAGCTTTAGACAACTTAGTCCCCTGCTCCCGGAGTCATTGTCACTACTCTGGTCTTCTGAACTACCGTCCGTCATCTTTTCTACTTTCTTGTACTTTTCCTTAGTAGTTCTTTTAGTGTTGGTTTTCGTTCCCGACCTGCAGACTCGTGCTATGTGTCCCATTTTTCCACATTGCCTGCATACTTTGTCCTTAGCCCAGCAATCCTTCTGGTCATGGGTTGTTCTGCCGCAGCGATAGCACTTTTCTGCTCCATATGCCATTTCATTAGTGCTATATTCTTGCTGTTTCTGTTGTATTTCCGCAGCTCCCCGTGATGCTGCTTCGTAGGATACTGCAACGCTGAAAGCTTTTTCTAGCGTAAGGTCCTTTTCCGAAAGTAGTCGTTTCTGGGTTCCTTCACTCTGGAGCCCACAGACAAACTTATCCCTTAAGGTATCTGCCAGTCCTGTTCCGAACTGGCAGTGTGTCGATAACTTGCGTAGTTCCGTAAGATAGTCAGCATTACTCTCGTCTTTGTGCTGGTTTTGTTTATGGAACTTGAACCTTTCTGCTATCAGCAGCGGTGTAGGGTTTAGATGTTCCTGTAAGATATTGACAATCTCTTCAAAATTTTTCTCCATTGGTTTAGCTGGGGTAATTAAATTTCGCAATAGGCCGTACGTTCTCGCGACCATCAAATTTAATAATATCGACGCCTTCTTTTCAGCGGCCACCTCATTTGCCCTGCAGTACACTTCAACTCTTTCCACATACGTGGTCCAGTCTTCTATTTCGTTATCGAAAACAGTGATGCTGCCACTCTTCGGCATCTTGGGTGGTTTAAAATGGCGCCTCCCGTGCTTTCCTTCTTCCCCAATGGATTAAAATGGTGCCTCCGCGCTTTTCCTTCTTCCCCAAAGGATTAAAATGGCGCCTCCTGCACTTTTCCTTCTTCCCCTTGCTGCCAATGCTGCTCCTCGCGTTCTAACAGGTAATGGCGGCGCCCCACGGCTTTCTGCGCGTCTCTTTTTCAACGCTGCCCGACTCTTCAGCACCGGCCGCGCCCTGTGCGCTCCACCCTCTCTCTCTCTGTCTTCCCGATGACGCTGCTCGGCCTCCTTACAGAGCCGCTCGCCCGAGCTCTAGCCCGCCGTAGTCCGGGGAGGGTCAGCGCACGACCTGCTACCAGTCCGATTTGCTGGGACACCTTGATTGGAGAACCAGGCCCAGCTCGCCACAGCTTCCCCTGCAACTCTCTGGACTCCGATGGATCACTGGGCGGTTGCCCCCGGTCGACGCCCATTGCTCTGGCTTCGACCTCCAAGAAGCTTCTTCCCAGGGATGGATCCCCGTGAGGTGATGCAGTACTGCAGGTGAGTTCAAACCTGCTCGTTGCCACTGTAGTGTCCGCGCCTTAATAACACACGGACTGCAGGAGAACGATAATAATAGATGTTTACTGCACAGAGAGTCTGCTGAACTGAAAGTACAGAAGCCTGCTACTGCTTTATATACAGGTGTGGTCACTGCCGGTACTACAACATAAAAGCAGTTCTCTCTTAAAGGTACATACACAACACTGATACTAGTTTTTTATTCCAGATTTCTTTACTTAGCTGCCGAGGTGGGATTTGAACTCTTGTCCCCTGTGTTATTAGTCCAGGCCGACAGGATTACTGGTCCAGTAACATTACCAGTATAACACCGTTACCATTAGCTGACAATCTCCAAATGTTCAGCTCCATTCACATCTCCTAAGATATTGTTGCACCCTGTGCCAGCCTACAGCAGGAGCTCGGCAACATCCAGGCCTGGGCTGACAAGTGGCAGCTAACAGTCAAGCTTATCAATGCCAAGCAATGACCAACTCCACTGAGAAAGGACCAGCTACCTCCTGATATTCAACGGTACAGCCATTGCCAAGTTCGCCCGCCATCAGTATCCTGGGAGTTACCATTGCCCAGAAGCTTAACTGGACCTACATATCAACAATGTGGCTACAAGAGCAGGGCAGATGCCGGGTGCTCTGTGATGAGTGACTCATAGCCTGACTCCTCAAAGCCTCTCCACCTTCTACAAGGTGCAAGTCAGGTGGGATTTCAAAATGTTAACATAAGAACATAAGAAATAGGAGCAGGAGTAGGCCATACGGCCCCTCGGGCCTGCTCCGCCATTCAATAGGATCATGGCTGATCTGAATCTAGACTCACGTCCACTTCCCTGCCCTCTCCCCGTAACCCCTAATTCCCTTATCTGCTAGGAAAATGTCTATCTCCATTTTAAATTTATTTAATGTTGCAGCTTCCACAGCTCTCTGGGGTAGCAAATTCCATAGATTTACTACCCTCTGAGTGAAGAAGTTTCTCCTCATCTCAGTTTTGAAAGGGCAGCCCCTTATTCTAAGATTATGCCCCCTAGTTCTAATCTCACCCATCAGTGGAAACATCCTCACCGCATCCACCCGATAACAAGCCCCCTCACAATCTTATATGTTTCGATAAGATCGCCTCATTCTTCTGAACTCCAGTGAGTAGAGTCCCAACCTACTCAACCTTTCCTCATACGTCAACCTCCTCATCTCTGGAATCAACCGAGTGAACCTTCTCTGAACCGCCTCGAGAGCAAGTATATCTTTTCTTAAATATGGAAACCAAAACTGCACGCAGTATTCCAGGTGTGGCCTCACCAATACCCTGTATAACAGCAGCAAGACTTCCCTGTTTTTATACTCCATCCCCCTCGCAATAAAAGCCAAGATTCCATTGGCCTTCCTGATCACCTGCTGCACCTGCATACTAACTTTTTGTGTTTCATGCACCAGGACCCCCAGATCCCTTTGTACTGTAGCACTTTGCAGTTTCTCTCCATTTAGATAATAACTTGCTCTTTGATTTTTTTTCTGCCAAAGTGCATAACCTCACACTTTCGAACATTATATTGCATCTGCCAAATCTCTGCCCACTCACTTAGCCTGTCTATGTCCTTTTCAGGTTTTTTATGTCCTCCTCACTCACTGCTTTCCCTCCCATCTTTGTATCATTGGCAAACTTGGATATGTTGCACTCGGTCCCTTCCTCCAAATCGTTAATATAGATTGTAAAGAGTTGGGGTCCCAGCACTGACCCCTGCAGAACACCACTAGTTACTGATTGCCAGCCCGAGAATGAACCATTTATCCCAACTCTTTGTTTTCTGTTAGATAGCCAATCTTCCACCCATGCCAGTATATTACCCCCAATCCCGTGATTTTTTATCTTGATCAGTAATCTTTTGTGTGGAACCTTGTCAATTGCCTTTTGGAAGTCCAAATACACTACATCCACTGGTTCCCCTTTATCCACCCTGTATGTTACATCCTCAAAGAATTCGAGCAAATTTGTCAAACATTACTTCCCCTTCGTAAAACCATGCTGACTCTGTCCTATTAAATTATGTTTATCCAAATGCTTTGTTACTGTTTCCTTAATAATGGACTCCAACATTTTGCCAACCACAGATGTTAGGCTAACTGGTCTATAGTTTCCAGCTTTTTGTCTACTTCCCTTCTTAAATAAGGGTGTTACATTAGCAGTTTTCCAATCTGCCGGGACCTTTCCTGAGTCCAGGGAGTTCTGGAAAATGATCACCAATGCATCTACAATCCCTACCGCCACTTCTCTCAAGACCCTAGGATGTAGGCCATCAGGTCCGGGGGATTTATCCACCTTAAGTCCCATTATTTTACTAAGTACCATCTCCTTAGTGATTTTAATCGTGTTTAGCTCCTCCCCCCCCCCCATTGCCCCCTGTTTGTCCAGTGTTGGGATATTTTTAGTGTCCTCTACTGTAAAGACTGATACAAAATATTTGTTCAGCGTCTTTGCCATCTCCATGTTCCCCACCACTAGTTTCCCAGTCCCATCCTCTAAGGGACCAACGTTCACTTTAGCCACCCTTTTTCTTTTTATATAGCTGTAGAAACTCTTGCTATCTGTTTTTATATTTTTTGCTAGTTTACTTTCATAATCTATCTTCCCTTTCTTAATTAATCTTTTAGTTATTGTTTGCTGGCTTTTAAATGCTTCCCAATCTTCTATCCTCCCACTAGATTTGGCTAATTTATATGCCCTTGTTTTCAGTCGAATACTATCCTTTATTACTTTACTAAGCCACGGATAGCTGTCTTTTCTTTTACTCCCCTTTTTCCTCAGTGGAATATATTTATCTTGAAAGATGTGAAATATCTCCTTGAATGTAGACCACTGCTCTTGTACCGTCTTACACTTTAATCTGTTTTCCCAGTCCACTTTAGTCAATTCTACTCTCATACCTTCATAGTCTCCTTTATTTAAGCTTAGTACGCTGGTTTGAGATCCAACTCTCTCACCCTCAAACTGAATTTGGAATTCAACCATATTATGGTCACTCATTCCAAGGGGATCCTTTACTAGGACATTTTTTATTAATCCTGTCTCATTACACAGGACCAGATCTAAGATTGCCTGCCCCCTGGTTGGTTCAGTTACATACTGCTCAAGGAACCCATCCCTAATACACTCTATGAACTCTTCCTCAATGCTGCCATGCCCAATTTGATTAGTCCAGTCAATATGAAAGTTAAAATCCCCCATGATTATAGCTGTTCCCTTATTACAAGCCCCAACTATTTCCTGATTTATACTCTGACCAACAGAGTTGCAACTGTTAGCAGGCCTATAGACTACGCCCACTAGTGACTTTTTCCCCTTATTATTCCTTATCTCCACCCAAACTGTTTCACTATCCTGATCCTTTGACCCAATATCATTTCTGACTATTGCAGTGATTCCATCCTTGATTAACATAGCAACCCCACCTCCCTTTCCTTCCTGTCTGTCCTTCCTAATTGTCAAATACCCTGGTATGTTTAGTTCCCATTCATGATTATCTTGCAGCCATGTTTCCGTAATGGCCACCAGATCATACCCATGTGTAGTTATTTGCACCGTCAACTCATCAATTTTGTTACGAATGCTGCGTGCATTCAGATAAAGAACTTTCAAATATGTTTTCTGACAATTTATTCCTGCTTTTACCCCTTTTACTACTTTACCTTCATCATTATACATTCTGTCCCTTCCTGACACGCTCTGGTTTTTAATTCCCCCACTGCTACCTTGCTCTATTGCCTTCTCCGCTGTCATTTTTATTTTTCGCTCTCTTAAAACCTCCCCCCCCTCCACTAATTAGTTTAAAGCCCTCTCTACAGCCCTAGTTATTCGATTCACCAGGATTCTAGTCCCAGCACTGGCCAAGTGAAGTCCGTCCCAACAGAACATCTCTCTCCCGTCCCAGTACTGATACCAGTGTCCCAGGAAGCAAAACCCATTTCTCCCACACCAGTCTTTGAGCCACGCATTTAACTCTCTAATTTTATTTACCCTAGCCAAATTTGCACGTGGCTCAGGTAGTAATCCAGAGATTATTACCCTTGTGGTTCTGCTTTTTAATTTGGCCCCTAGCTGCTCAAACTCCCTCAGCAGAACCTCCTTCCTTGTCCTATCTATGTCATTGGTACCAACGTGGACCACGACAACTGGATCCTCCCCCTCCCACTCCAAGTTTCTCTCCAGCCCAGAGGAGATGTCCTTAACCCTGGCACCGGGCAGGCAACACAGCCTTCGGGACTCTCGCTCTCGGCTGCAAAGAACACTAACGATACTATCCCCTACCACTACAACATTTCTTTTAACTCCCCCCACTTGACTGGCCCCCCACTCCACGGTGCTGTGGCCAGGTTGCTCATCCTCCCCGCAGTCCCTGTTCCCATCCTCACAGGGAGTAAGAGCCTCAAACCTGTTGGACAAGAGCAAGGTCTGCGGCTCCTCCAACACTACCTCCTGGATCCCCGTACCTGCCTCACTTCTAGTCACACCATCCTGACCCTGGCCACGGACTACATCTGAATTAATTAATCTAACTGGTGTGACTACCTCCTGATGCACAGAGTCCAGGTAACTCTCCCCCTCCCTGATGTGTCTCAGTGTTTGAAGCTCGGACTCCAGTTCTTCAACACGGAGCCGGAATTCCTCAAGCAGCCAACACTTACTGCAAATGTGATCACCGTGAACATCAATGGTGTCCACCAGCTCCCACATATTGCAGCAGCAACACATCACCTGATCTCCCATTCTATGTAATTAATTAAATTTATTAATATTATTTTTAAATACCCTCTGCCCCGATTCTAGATGATGAATATCGCACCTTAGAAACTATAAACCACAGAGTTTAAGCTTAAAAAAGAGAGAAATACCTACCAACCAATCACTTACCCGCTTTCTGGTGACGTCACACTTGGATTACTTTTTACCTCTCTCCTTCCCTCTGACTTCGGAGACTGGAGATTGGTAAAAGAGGACAAATGGATGATCCCACTGCAGATAAATGGAGCATTAGTTACATTGAAACTGGACACTGGCAAAAGCAAACTTAATCAGTATGAGTGACATTAAAAACATGAAAGAAAAGCCCAAAATACAGAAAAAGTCAGTACTACTGAAGGACTATAATGGACAGAAAATAGATAGCTTAGGTGTATGCAGACTTAAAGTGACAGTCAAAGACAAAGTGCATCATCTCATGTTTTCTGTTGTGGCTGAAGGACTTGATTCACTACTGGGTGACAAAGCTTGTGAGGACTTAGAACTGGTCAAGAGAGTATACCGTATAAACTGTGCCATAAGCAGACCAGATGACTCGGTGGATTCTGTAGTAAATAATTTCCAGAATGTGTTCAAAGGTTTTGGAGTTCTACCATTCACTTACAAGATCCAGCTAAAGGAGGATGCTCAGCCAGTGGTACATGCTCCACGAAGAGTTCCAGCGCCCCTGCGTGACCAGCTCAAGAATGAACTGGACAGAATGACCACACTAGGAGTCATCAGGAAAGTCGAAGAGCCAACAGACTGGGTTAACTCCATGGTATGTGTAAAGAAAAAGAACAATGATCTAAGAATATGCATGGATCCAAAGGACTTAAATGCAAACATAAAATGTGAACACTACCAGATTCCCAAGCGAGAAGAAATCACCAGTGAAATGTCAGGTGCCAGATAATTTACAAAGCTCGATGCCTCACGAGGATTTTGGCAACTAAAACTGGATGAAGAGAGCACCAAATACTGTACCTTCAACACACCATTTGGCAGGTATTGTTTCCTCAGAATGCCTTTTGGGATAATATCTGCATCTGAAATCTTTCATAGAGTGATGGAACACGCAATTGAAGGTCTGGAAGGAGTTCGTGTCTATGTTGATGACATCATCATCTGGGGCTCTACACTGAAAGAACACAGTGAGAGACTGACTAAAGTGCTACAGAGCATACGCCGGAATGGACTGAAGCTCAACAAAGCCAAGTGTCAGTTTGGCGTCCAGGAAGTCACTTTCCTAGGAGATAATCTATCTGGTAATGGAATAGAGCCAGATATGGAAAAAGTAAACGCCATACTCAAAATGCCCCGACCCACTGACAAAAAAGGAGTGCTACACATCATGGGGATGATAAACTTCATTGGAAAGTTCATTCCTAACTTGTCAGCCAAGACAGCCTGTCTGCGAGATCTGCTACGCAAAACAAATGAGTTCGCATGGACAGAAAGACATGAACAAGAGTGGATAAACCTCAAAACAGTGCTGACAACCACACCTGTACTCACCTTCTTTGACCCAACAAAAAGAATCAAAGTGTCAACGGATGCATCAACAGATGGCCTAGGTGCGGTCTTGCTACAAGCAGAGGGTGAAGATTGGAAGCCTGTTGCCTATGCCTCCAGGTCTATGACTGATACTGAGTGTCGATACGCCCAGATTGAAAAGGAATGTCTAGGCTTGGTAGATGGACTGGAAAAGTTTCATGGCTACATATATGGACTTCCCACCTTCACAGTTGAGACAGACCACAGCCCACTGGTTGCCATCATAAAAAAGAACCTGAATGAGATGTCTCCAAGGATTCAATGACTCATGATGAAGCTGCAAAAATATGACTTTGAACTGATCTACACACCAGGCAAATACATAGTGTTAGCAGATGCACTATCCCGAGCACCCACAATGAGTCATGTGAGCTCTACTGAAGAAGACGTGGATGTTCATGTGAGTATGGTCACTGCTGCGCTGCCCGTGTCAGACACAAAATCAAAGCAAATAGCAGAAGAAACAGTAAAAGATACAGTATTACAAACAGTAATAGAGAACATTCATCATGGTTGGCCAAAAGGTTCCTGTCCAAAATATTTTCACATAAGGTCAGAATTGAGTGTCGCAAGTGGACTATTACTAAAACAGAACAGAATAGTAATTCCACAGGCTCTACGTCAAGACATGCTCAAAAGGATTCATGAGGGACACCTCGGAATTGAAAAATGCAAAAGGAGAGCAAGAGACACTGTTTATTGGCCTGGCATAAATAAGGACATTGAGAACATGATAGGCAAATGTGAGACATGTCAGAAACACCAAAACAAACAAGCAAAGGAACCAATGATAGTAGCTGACATACCAACAGCACCATGGCAAAAGGTTGGTATGGACCTTTTTCATTTAAATGGTAAAGACTATCTAATAGTGATTGACTACTATTCTAACTATCCTGAGATGGCGCTGCTCTCAAGCACCACAGCAAGCAGTGTCATAATGCATGTGAAATCCATCTTCGCCAGACATGGAATTCCCAGGATTGCCGTTAGCAACAATGGTCCGTGCTTCAACTGTAAGGAGTGGCAACAGTTTGCAGCACATTATGACTTTCAACACATCACATCCAGTCCTTTGTATGCTCAGTCAAATGGTAAGGCAGAGAAAGGTGTTCAAGTTCTCAAGCAGCTACTGAAGAAAGCGACAGAAAACAAGTCTGATCCTTATCTCGCCCTGCTGAGCTACTGAGCCTCACCTTTAGACTCTGGTTCTTCACCTGCTGAACTCCTAATGGGTCGCAAGTTGCGTACCATGCTACCCTGCTGTGCAAAAGAAAAGCAGAGTAAGGAACTGAGACAGAGACTTCAACTGTTAAAGCTGAAACAGAAATCATACTATGACAAGTCATCCAAAACTCTTAAACCATTGACAAGGGATGATGTTGTCAGGATTGAGGATCCAGATGCATGGAACAGGAAAGCTACAGTTCTTGAGGAAGTAGGACCAAGGTCATACACTGTTAGAACTGAGGAAGGACAGATTCTCAGGAGGAACCGCCGTTCCCTCCTAAAAACACAAGAGACTATCGAAGAGCAAATCGATGACAATGCCGCAACTGAATCTTGTCACTCACCACCAGAACAATCTAACACAAAAACACATATAGGCTCTCATGAAAACACATCAGACTTACCTGTGCTGAGAAGATCCACACGTGAAGTAAAAAAGCCTGATAGACTTAATCTTTGAGTACAAAGAAAACTACATTGAAAATGTATTGACTGTTGAAGATGTTTATGTTGTTATTGATTGATATTGATTGATACTGATTTTGTTTAACCTCAAAGAAGGGGGATGTAATGATCAGTAACCTGTCATTCTGGAATGGTACACTAGGTGGTGCTGTATGTATATAAGAGTGGGCTACCCATGATGCACTAGGCTACCCACAAGGCAGCAGTCAAGATGGAGGCCTCTACAGATACTGTACCTAGTCCACATGTGCTCAATAAAGTGTCTAGCAAAAGCTAGCTGTTCTTTATAAAAATGACTAGTTATTAATGAACATAACACAGATGATCAGTAAAATGCAGTTATGGTAGTTTTCAAAGTTTAAGAAAGTATCGACGAAAGTTTAAGCAGAAGCTGAATTTGAAAATTGAAAAGTTGTAAGTGTTGAAATGTGTAATTTATTTGACTCAGGCTCGACAGACCAAAATGTATTTTAATTTGTATTATTCAGTGTTGTATTTAAAATATTTCCATGCAAACTGATTGATGTGTGTCTACATTGTCCAAGTAAAATCTATGTTGATGTACAGTGTTATTCAAACATTATTAAACAAGCAAATTGTGTCTGATTCATTGTCATTGAGCAGTTTATTTAACATATTTTAGTCTTTAGCCGGTTATAGATAGCAGCCGAGGGCACAAAATTGTGCTTTGTAAGTCTGAGGCAGTGTTAAAGTGATGAGACGGTTGTGTAATACAATGGCCGGAAATGATATACCGTCCGAATAAATTCTGAAAGATCAGTGCAACTTAATGGCCTCCGATGTCATTTTAAACTCAAGTGAAATGTGAGCGATTTAGGTCGAGCATTTGATCACTGCCTTAAATTCACTAAATACAACCAAATAAAGTCAGTAATGAGCATCAGTGGCCAAGCCCGGGGTCCCAGAACACCACTCCCCAAATACAGACAGTGCTGAGTAAACGGAGGGTGGAAACATAAGATCCCAGAAGAATCGAATGTCACCGGTACAAAAGCGAAGCTCGAACCCGAGCTTGGAAATACCCGAACAGGACGGTGAGTTTTCGTGTCAAAGAAACACTGAACAAAACTCAAAGTAACAGCGACTGTTTCACTCAGGTCCAACTGGCGTCACCTCACTCCAAGTAACACTATTGGCGGGGAGTTTGAGGAAATGACTATCGTCTTATGAATTACATATAAATATTCTATATATATAAAGCGGCTCTTCTATCTGTCTGTCTGTCCGCCTGGTCTCTATACGTTTGGAAGTTACAGAGCATACCGACGCGCGCGTCGCCTCAAAAGAAAGCTTGCGATTCCGGACCGGTCATAGGCGTATTTACGTTTTGGCCGGACAAAAATCCCACCCGCGGTATCCCAAAAACGTTCAGCGTTCCGCTCATTAGCATCTCATTAGCGACCGTGTGACGTCGAGGTCTTCCGACAGTTGAGTGTCGAGTGACTCGACGATTGACCAATCCTACGCTTCGGTGACCTGACCGGTCGACCAATCGGTGCGTGTGTGGGCGGGCCTTATCCTTCTGAACCGAGGTGAGTGGCCGCCATCTTGATTTTCCACGATTTTTTCCCCCACACTTTCTGTGTGTTAGGGAACTAAGGTAAATATTTCAATTATGTGTTAGGCAATTAATTAACAATTTATTTGAGTTTTATATTGTGTTTAGCAACCCCCCCCCTCCTCCTCACCCTCGCGCAGGGGGGACTCGGGGCCTGAAGCTGAAAAAATTTCTCTCTCTCTTTCTTCCCTCTCTCTCTCTCTCTTTCTTCCCTCTCTCTCTCTCCTTCTCCTCTTCCCTCTCTCTCCTTCTCCTCTTCCCTCTCTCCTCTTCCCTCTCTCTCCTCCTCTTCCCTCTCTGTCTCTCTCTACTTCCCCCTCTCAGGTGTCGCGGACGGAGCGCGGGCGCGCCGCCCGAAGTTTCCCGCTCGCTAACGGCCTTGCCGGCTCCCGCGGGCCGCTTGCACTGACCGCGCATGTGCCGCCCGCACTCACCGCGCATGCGCCGCCCGCACTCACCGCGCATGCGCCGCCCGCACTCACCGCGCATGCACCGCCCGCCCGCCCGCCCGCAGCGGCCGTCCATCAGCCGCGCGATACGCGGGGGACCTCAGCAACGGCACCGGACCTCAGGCGCTAGGCAGGGGGAGGGGCCGGAGAGAGGGACAGGTGGGAGGGGGGGAGTGGGAGACAGGGGAGGGGGGGAGTGGGAGACAGGGGACGGGGGGAGAGGGAGACGGGAGGGGGGGAGAGGGAGACAGGGGAGGGGAGGGAGGGAGACGGGAGGGGAGGGAGGGAGGGGAGGGGAGGGAGAGAGGGGAGGGAGGGATAGGACAGGGAGAGGACATGACAGGGAGAGGGGGGACACACAGGGTCAGGGAGACCAAATGCCCCAAAATTGCCCTCGCGCCCCAAAATTGCCCTCGCAACGCGGGGCTCCCCAGCTAGTATCTATATATATAAAGCGGCTCTTCTGTCTGTCTGTCCGCCTGGTCTCTATACGTTTGGAAGTTACAGAGCGTACCGACGCGCGCATCGCCTCAAAAGAAAGCTTGCGATTCCAGACCGGTCATAGGCGTATTTACGTTTCGGCCGGACAAAAATCCCGCCCGCGGTATCCCAAAAACGTTCAGCGTTCCGCTCATTAGCATCTCATTAGCGACCGTGTGACGTCGAGGTCTTCCTACAGTTGAGTGTCGAGTGACTCGACGATTGACCAATCCTACGCTTCGGTGACCTGACTGGTCGACCAATCGGTGCGTGTGTGGGCGGGCCTTATCCTTCTGAAGCGAGGTGAGTGGCCGCCATCTTGATTTTCCACGATTTTTTCCCCCACACTTTCTGTGTGTTAGGGAACTAAGGTAAATATTTCAATTATGTGTTAGGCAATTAATTAACAATTTATTTGAGTTTTATATTGTGTTTAGCAACCACCCCCCCCTCCTCCTCACCCTCGCGCAGGGGGGACTCGGGGCCTGAAGCTGAAAAAATTTCTCTCTCTCTCTCTCTCCTTCTCCTCTTCCCTCTCTCTCCTTCTCCTCTTCCCTCTCTCCTCTTCCCTCTCTCTCCTTCTCCTCTTCCCTCTCTGTCTCTCTCTACTTCCCCCTCTCAGGTGTCGCGGACGGAGCGCGGGCGCGCCGCCCGAAGTTTCCAGCTCGCTAACGGCCTTGCCGGCTCCCGCGGGCCGCTCGCACTGACCGCGCATGCGCCGCCCGCACTCACCGCGCATGCGCCGCACGCCCGCACGCAGCGGCCGTCCATCAGCCGCGCGATACGCGGGGGACCTCAGCAACGGCACCGGACCTCAGGCGCTAGGCAGGGGGAGGGGCCGGAGAGAGGGACAGAGGGGAGTGGGGGAGCGGGGGAGAGGGAGACAGGGGAGGGGAGGGAGAGAGGGGAGGGGAGGGAGGGATAGGACAGGGAGAGGACATGACAGGGAGAGGGGGGACACACAGGGGCAGGGAGACCAAACACCCCAAAATTGCCCTCGCGCCCCAAAATTGCCCTGGCAACGCGGGGCTCGCTAGGCAGGGGGAGGGGCCGGAGAGAGGGACAGAGGGGAGTGGGGGAGGGGTAGGGGGGAGAGGGAGACAGGGGAGTGGAGGGAGAGAGGGGAGGGGAGGGAGGGAGAGAGGGGAGGGGAGGGAGAGAGGGGAGGGAGGGAGAGAGGGGAGGGGAGGGAGAGAGGGGAGGGGAGGGAGGGAGAGAGGGGAGGGGAGGGAGAGAGGGGAGAGAGGGGAGGGGAGGGAGAGAGGGGAGAGAGGGGAGGGGAGGGAGGGAGAGAGGGGAGGGAGAGAGAGAGGGGAGGGGAGGGAGAGAGGGGAGGGAGGGATAGTCACCAAAAGGACATCGAAAGGGATCAAAGAAGGAATCTCATCCTGTGCCTGATCGAAGCATCGCAGCAAACAAAGGAACCAGGTCCCGGAACAGAGACGCACCCAGGGCTCAGTGCAGGAGTGTCCTGGAGGATCCCTGCAGGAGTGTCCAGGGACTGACCAGGGATGGGACGCTATTGTTCCATAGACAACAAAGAGATTCGCAATTATATAGCGACTTTCACATCCTCGGGACATCCCAAAGCTCTTCACAGCAAATGATGTACTTTTTCAAGTGTGGTCACTGTTGTAATGTAGGTAACAGAGCAGCCAATTTGCGCACAGCAAGCTCCCACAAACAGCAATATGTTGGGAACACCACCACCTCCAGGTTTCCCCTCCAAGTCACACACCATCCTGACTTGGAGATATATCGCCGTTTATTCATCGTCGCTGGGTCAAAATCCTGGAACTCCCTACCTAACAGCACTGTGGGAGTACCTTCACCACACAGACTGCAGCGGTTCAAGAAGGCGGCTCACCACCACCTTCCCAAGGGCAGTTAGGGAAGGGCAATAAATGCTGGCCTTACCAGCGACGGCCACATCCCAGGAATGGATTAAAAATAAGACCAGACCATTTGTTTTTATTGATTATTGGTTGAGGGGTAAATATTGGCCCAGGACACCTGGGATAACTTCCCCTGCTCTTGTTCCAATAGAGGCTGCAGAGTCTTCTACGTTCACCTGAGAGGGCAGATGGGGCCTCGGTTTAAAGTCTCATCCGAAAGACAGCACCTATGAAGTTCAGCGCCCCCTCAGTGCTGCCCCTCTGACAGTGCGGCGCTCCCTCAGTGCTGCCCCTCCGACAGTGCGGCGCTCCCTCAGTGCTGCCCCTCCGACAGTGCGGCGTTCCCTCAGTACTGCCCTCCGACAGTGCAGCACGCCCTCAGTGCTGCCCCTCCGACAGTGCGGCGCTCCCTCAGTGCTGCCCCTCCGACAGTGCGGCGCTCCCTCAGTGCTGCCCCTCCGACAGTGCGGCGCTCCCTCAGTGCTGCCCCTCCGACAGTGCGGCGCTCCCTCAGTGCTGCCCCTCCGACAGTGTGGCGCTCCCTCAGTGCTGCCCTCCGACAGTGCAGCACTCCCTCAGTACTGCTCCTCATTTACTCGATCAAAACCCCTCATGATTTTGAACGCCGCTCTTTAGGAGAATGGTTCCAGGGATGAGGGACTTCAGTTATGTGGAGAGACTGGAGGAGCTGGGATTCTTCTCCTTAGAGCAGAGAAGGTTAAGGGGAAGATTGTGTTCAAAATCATAAATGGTTTTGAGAGTAAATGAGGAGAAACTGTGTCCAGTGGTAGAAGGGTCGGTAACCAGAGGACACAGATTGAAGGTGATTGGTTAAAGAACCAGAGGGGAGATGAGATTATTTTTTTTTACACAGCGAGTTGTTGTGATCTGGAATGTGCTGCCCGAAAGGCCGGTGGAAGCAGATTCAATAATAACTTTCAAAAGGGAATTGGATAAATACTTGAAAAGGAAACATTTTCCGGGCTCTGGGAAAGGGCAGGGGAGTGGGTCCAAAGAGCCAGCACAGGCACGATGGGCCGAATGGCCTCCTCCTGCGCTGTATCATTCTATGATTCTGTTAAATCTGCCCTAAACCTTCTCTGCTCGAAGAACAATCCCAGCTTCTCCAATCCTCCACCTCACTGAAGCCATGGGGAGGAGGTTGAGGTAGAGACCATGGCTTCTGTGAAAGGGGGAATTTGAGATCAATATTTGTCAATGGAGAGAGCGGGGCAGTGGGATGGGTTTGGGGATTGCTCGCGTACAGAAGGAGGGCAGGCTGGAGGGGCCGACTGGCCTCTGTCTGTGCTGGGAAGGAGCCTGCGGGTTTGACTGATCGGCCCTTGCTTTCCAGCTGGTGGAGAGGGGGGCCGCGGGGTCTTCGGGGTCGGCCTGTGTCGCGAGCGTCACTCCGCCACGCCCGCGATCTCACCGCGCTGCCCATCGCAAAGCGCCTTGGCGACGCTGCAGTTTGACTGGGGCCCTCCCTGGGCTGTGTGAGACGGGAGCGTCGACCGGGCTTCCTGATCCCGACTGCGATCCAGTGACCTCCTTTGTCCTCCCCTCACCCCTTTCCACCCCCCTCCTCCCTCCCGGCGTGGGTTGAAAGGCCCGCCCGTGTGCGAATGGACACACATGCTGCACCGGTTGCGATGGCCCACATGGTGGATCAGCCCGCTGGATTAAATGGACACCTTGGCATCAGATTTACAAACGCCCTTTCGGCTCTTCTCTTCCCACTCTTGTTCTAAATACCCAGTTGTGAGTGGTTTTTGTACAGAGCACACTCCCCGACCCCCCACCCCACCAGTCCTGCAACCCTGGGCTCCAGGCTACTGACCAATCAGGCGGCTCCGCACAGACCGGGAACTTTCAATCTGCTGCACAGCAAGTCACTGATCCAACTCGCCCCGAGTGAGCCTTTGATTGAAGAAAGAAAGACTTGCATTTCTATAGCGCCTTTCACTACCTCAGGACGTCCCACAGCTCCTTACAGCCAATGAATACTTTTTTTTTGAAGTGTAGTCACTGTTGTAATGTAGGAAACCCGGCAGCCAGTTTGTGCACAGCAAGCTCCCACAAACAGAAATGTGATCATCACCAGATGTTGGTTGAGGGATAAATATTGGCCTTCGGACAGCGGGGAGAACTGCCCTGCTCCTCTTTGAAATAGTGGCTGCGGGATCTTTTATATCCACCTGAGCGGGCAGATGGGGCCTCGGGTTTAACCTCTCATCTGAAAGATGACACCTCTGACAGTGCGACGTTCCCTCATTACTGCCCCTCTGACAATGCGGCGCTCCCTCAGTACTGCCCCTCCGACAGTGCGATGCTCCCTCAATAGTGCCCCTCCGACTGTACGTCGCTCACTCAGTACTGCCCCTCCGACAGTGCGGCACTCCCTCAGTACCGCCCCTCCTATAGTTGCACCCTGCTCTCCTTGACCATTGTCTGTATAGAACCGAGCCCCCGTCATTCAACTCTACTCTACACGAACTTTATTCTTTACCTTTCCCCTTTCAAGGTGCAGTGTGCATGTGGTGGGGGCACTGAATCCAGTGGCACGGGTGCAGACCGAAAAAACATGGTGCTTCATTGTTTTGAACATTGTGTGGGCTGTCTAGGCTGCACCTATTCAAGTGAGTGGGAAGTATACACCATGCTCCTGAAGAGAGCTTTGTAAATGGTGGAGAGACATTGAGGGGGAAAGTGGTGAGTCAATCCTCGCAGAGTACCCAGCCTCTGCCCTGCTCTTTAGTCACTGTGTTGTTACACTTGATACAGTTAAGCTTCTCCGCAATGTTGTCTTTCAAGATGCTGTTGGGTCATTCGACAATGTTGGTGCTGTTGAGGGCCCGGGATGGTCGCTGGGCTTATTCTTGTTCGAGACGGTGATAGTCTAGGAATTAAGCACCGTGAATGTTTTCTACCCCTATTGATGGTGAAGCCAAGTCTTGATGTTGAATCTAACTATTGAAGTTAGTGACTGAGGAAATTCTAACCAATAATCACGTGACCGAGCCTGATAAATATTTTTAACAGAAGGAAACGAGAACTTCCTCTTGCTTCGCTAACTAACACGTTCGGTCATTTCTCTCTGTCCAGTTCAGACTCAACAGCAGCAAGTATGAGGTGTTCCGTTCTCGAGGTCTCCCTTCTACTGGCCGTTCTAAATCCAGGTATGATCTAAAATCACATTCAATCTTATTTTCAGTTGAGTATTGACAATCATAGTCTCCAGCACTGTTGCTTGTGTAGATATATCTGTCCCCATCGGTCTAATGCCTCCGTGTTGGGGTCTCCAAACGGTAGCTGCATTTCAAAGTGGACTTTGCTTATATTCCGTGCGGTATTGGCAAACGTGTAGCAAGAATTATCAAATTAATCACAAAGTTATTTTGAATGTAACAATGACTGACGATATCACTTGTTTGATAAGACTGAGGATCTGTGTAGAAGCGGCATTTGAAACAGCGCGAGGCACAATCAGTTCATGACCCCGCCATTTTCCTTATTCGCTAAGTTTACTAAAACAACACCATCGTTAATAATGGATCAGCAATTCAAACTACCGTAAATTATGCACAGAAATGGCCATCAGTCTCCATGTTAGATTCACTTGCTCCCGCTGGGTGATCGTCTGCTGTTGAAACACGAGAATGAGCAACAGTATTCGACAAAAGACAAGACTGTAGAGAGGGCTTTAAACTAAATACTGGAGGGGGGGATCAGGTGAGCGGGAATTAAAAAATTCAAAGAGAAAGGAGAAGGCAATAGAGCCAGGTATTGATGGGGTAATGGTGGCCAGAGTGTGACAGGAAGGGACAGAACGTATAAACATAAGAGTGCATCAGAAAGTGGGGTCAAAGCACAGGAAAATAGTAAAAAGACAAAATTAAAAGCTCTTTATCTGAATGCACAGCATTCGTAACAAGATAGATGAGTTGATGGCACAAATAGATATACATGGGTATAACCTGATTGCCATTACAGAGACGTGGTTGCAAGGTGACCAAGGCTGGGAACTGAATATTCAGGGGTATTTGACATTTCGGATGGATAGACAGAAGGGAAAAGGAGGTGGGTGGCTCTGTTAATAAAGGATGAGATCAATGCAGTAGTGAGAAATGAAAGTGGCTCAGAAGAGCAAGATGTAGAATCAGTTTGGGTGGAGATAAGAAATAATAAGGGAAAGAAGTCACTGGTGGGCCTAATCTATAGGCCCCCTAACAGCAGCTATACTGTTGGACAGAGTATAAATCAAGAAATAATGGAGGCTTGTAAGAAAGGTACAGCAACAATCATGGGCGATTTTAACCTTCCTATTGATTGGACAAATCAAATTGGCCAAGGCAGCCTCAAGGAAGAGTTCATAGAGTGTATCCGAGATGGTTTCCTAGAACAATACGTTGTGGAACCAACCAGGGAGCAGCCTATCTTAGATCTGGTACTGTGTAATGAGACAGGATTAATAAATTATCTCATAGTAAAGGATCCTTTAGGAAAGAGTGATCATAGCATGGTTGAATTTCAAATTCAATTGGAGGGTGAGAAAGTTGGGTCTCAAACCAGTGTCCTGATCTTAAATAAAGGCAATTACAATGGCATGAGGGCAGAACTGGCTAAAGTGGACTGGGAAAATAGATTAAAGGGTAAGATGGTTGATAAGCAATGGTAGACATTTAAGGAGATATTTCATAACTCTCAACAAAAATATATTCCAGTGAGAAGGAAAGACTTTAAGAGAAGGGAGAACCACTTGTGGCTAACTAAGGAAGTAAAGGATGGTGTCAAATTGAAAACAAAGGCATACAATGTTGCCGAGATTAGGGGAAGGCCAGAGGATTGGGACATTTTTAAAAAACAGCAAAGGATGACTAAAAAAGTAATAAAGAGAGAGAAGCTGGATTATGAGAGTAAACTAGCAAAAAAATATAAACAGATAGTAAGAGCTTCTACAGGTATATAAAAAGGAAGAGAATAGCTAAAGTAAATGTTGGTTCCTTAGAGGATGAGACTGGGGAATTAATAATGGGGAACAGGGAAATGGCAGAGACTTTGAACAAATATTTTGCATCAGTCTTCACGGTAGAAGACACTAAAACCATCCCAATAACACATAATCAAGGGGCTATAGAGAGGGGGAACTTAAAACAATCATTATCACTAATGAAAAAGTACTCGGTAAAATAATGGGACTAAAGGTGGACAAGTCCCCTGGACCTGACGGCCTACATCCTAGGGTCTTAAAAGAAGTGGCTGCAGAGAAAGTGGATGCTTTGGTTGCAATCTACCAAAATTCCCTGGATTCTGGAGAGGTCCCAGCGGATTGGAAAACCGCAAATGTGACGTCCCTATTTAAGAAGGGTGGGAGACAGAAAGCAGGAAACTGTAGACCAGTTAGGCTGGGCCTATACTCATTGGAGTTTAGAAGAATGAGAAGTGATCTTATTGAAACATATAAGATACTGAGGGGGCTCGACAAGGTAGATGCAGAGAAGATGTTTCCCCTCATGGGGGAATCTAGAACTAGGGGGCATAGTTTCAGAATAAGGGGTCACCCATTTAAAACTGAGGTGAGGAGGTATTTCTTCTCTCAGAGGGTCGTGAATCTGTGGAATTCTCTGCCCCAGAGAGCTGTGGAGGCTGGGCCATTGAATATATTTAAGGTGGAGAGAGACAGATTTTTGAACAATAAGGGAGTGAAGGGTTATGGGGAGCAGGCAGGGAAGTGGAGCTGAGCCCAAGATCAGATCAGCCATGATCTCATTAAATTGCGGAGCAGGCTTTAGGGGCCAAATGGCCGACTCCTGCTCCTATTTCTTATGTTCTTATGTTAAGACACAGTTTCAGAGCTCCTGTGATACTGCTGTCTTCAGTGTGCAATCGCTGTATCGGGTCGCTGTGGTTCCGGGCTCCGTTCAGTGAAATGCGGGGGCAATTTATAATTTAAATATTGACATAGATAGAATGATTTGAAAAGTTTCAGCTCACGTTGGACAAGGCTGCACATTGTGCAAAGCGATCTTAGTCCGTGAGGCTCCGCAATATTTACTGAAAAAAGGGAAAAATGGCGTCGAGATGGATTTAAGGAAGTAACTTCTTTACCCAGAGAGTGGTGAGCATGTGGAACTCGCTACCGCAGGGAGTGATTGAGTCTAGATGAATTTAAGGGGAGGCTAGATAAGAATATGAGGGAGAACGGAATAGAGGGTTATGCTGATACACTTAGATGAGGAAGGATGGGAGAAGGCTCAAGTGAAGTATAACCGCTGGCATGGTCTGGTTGGGCCAAATGGCCTGTTTCTCTGCTGTACATTCTATGTAATTCTATGTTGTGGCAACACGCCACCATTGGACATAATCCGCTCGCGGCAGCACGGACAGTTTACGCAAGCGCACTGCCGGCAGCAGCCGCCCCCAGCCGGGGGCCCTTTCCTCCGGCAACTTGTTTCCCGCAGGGACAGGCTGCCGGGAGCACTTCCTTTCTGGGGAGTATTTAAGTGGTTGCGCGGGCTTTTCAAGCTCTCTCTTTGCCATGATGTGAATTAAAGCAGTTGTGTTCCACCAACTCTGGTCTCGACTCCCACGTTTGCCGCGATATCTCAACACTGGTGACCCCGATGCTCAGGACGAATCCTAAGCTAGCATGGCGGATACAAACGCAGTCACGGTTAAACTACCGGACTTTTGGGAGGACCTGGCCGAGGCCTGGTTCATTCAAGCCGAGTCCAGATTCCGGCTGAGAAGCATCACAGTCGACGCCACGAAGTACGACTACCTCGTCGCCTCGCTCACCTACGCCACAGTCCCCAAGGTTTGGGCAGCGCTGCAGGATCCACCAGTGGAAGGCAAGTACAAACATCTGAAGGCCGCACTTCTTAAAAAATTTCAGGCGCCCTCTTACCAGCGCAACTGCCAACTCCTCGACCTCCCAGGCCTTGGTGATGCTTCACTGTCGGACCTGCTTTCCCACATGCTGTCCCTCTCGGACGACAAAAACTCCGGCGCCCTCTTTCGCACGCTTTTCATTCGGCAGCTCCCCGCCAGCATCCACCCGCTCATTGTGGAGTCTGGCTCCACGGACCTGAATGAGATAGCTGAAAAGGCCGACCGGCTGCTCTCCGCGCAGACCGCCCGCGACGTCGCGCCCGACCTCACGGCAATGACCACGCGGTCTCCCCGGCCCACTAGGCCCGACCGCCCTTCCACTCCGGGTCACTGCTACTACCACACCCGTTTTGGCACTAGGGCCCAACGCTGCAAGCCACCGTGCACTTTCAAACCCCCCCCCCGCACCGGCCCCCACGATGGCCGCGGGGCAAAAGGGGCCCCTACTGTACGTCACCGACGACAGCACCAACCGCCGATTCCTGTGCGACACAGGAGCCCAGCACAGCATCACCCCCGCCTCCGCCCTCGAAATCCAACGCGGCGCACGGGGTATCACGCTGGCCGCAGCCAATGGCTCTGACATCCGCACATACGGCACCCGCATGGTCACGCTCGACCTCACAGGCCGCCGCTACCACTGGGAGTTCCTCACAGCC
This sequence comes from Somniosus microcephalus, assembly GCF_052327205.1. Classification (NCBI taxonomy): domain Eukaryota; kingdom Metazoa; phylum Chordata; class Chondrichthyes; order Squaliformes; family Somniosidae; genus Somniosus; species Somniosus microcephalus. The sequence continues at coordinate 225,312,104 of NC_140998.1, read as the reverse complement.
AAGGTCCTCTGCCCACTCATCGGCGCCAACTTCCTACGCGCCCACGGCCTCCTTGTCGACATTCCGAGGCACCGCCTCGTCGACATCAACACTATGGCCCCCATCCCTGGCGCATTCACCCCGGCCCGTTCGGCCGGCCTGACGACCTACTGCCTCGCCAGTGCCACGGACGACTACTCGGCACTTCTAGCCGAGTTTCCCGCCCTCACTAACCCGACCTTTTCGGCCAAAGCCGCCAAACATGGTGTGGAGCACTATATCCCCACCACCGGCCCCCCGGTCTCTGCCCACGCCCGCAGACTCAACCCGGCCAAGCTGGAAATCACGCGGGCCGAGTTCACCACCATGGAGCAACTCGGCATCATCCGCCGCTCCAGCAGCCCTTGGGCCTTGCCCCTCCACATCGCCCCCAAGCCCGGCGGAGGCTGGCGTCCCTGCGGGGACTACCGCCGCCTCAACGACGCCACCACCCCCGACCGATACCCGATGCTGCACATCCAGGACTTCTCGGCCCGACTGGCCGGACGAACCGTCTTTTCCAAGGTCGACCTGGTGCGCGGTTACCACCAAGTCCCCGTACACCCCGCGGACATCCCCAAAACGGCCGTCATCACCCCATTCGGCCTGTTCAAGTTCCTGAGGATGCCCTTCGGCCTCAAGAATGCAGCCCAGGCTTTCCAGCGCCTTATGGACTCAGTCCTCCGGGACCTGAACTTCCTATTCATCTATCTAGACGACATTCTCGTGGCCAGCTCCACCAAACAGGAACACCTCGAACACCTTCGCATCCTGTTCGGGCGCCTAGCCCAACACGGGCTCATCCTCAGCCCGGCGAAGTGCCAATTCGGCCTAGCCGAGATCGATTTTCTCGGCCACCACATCAACCCTGCTGGGGCCGTCCCCCTGCCCAACAAGGTGCAGGCCATCCAGCAATTCCCCCGCCCCAAAACCATCAAGGGCCTCCAGGAGTTCCTCGGGATGGTGAACTTCTACAACAGGTTCATCCCCAGAGCTGCAGCCCTCATGAAGCCCCTATACGACTCCCTCCGAGGTAAATCCGGCAAGATGGCCGTAGCCTGGACCACTGACACGTCAGCCGCCTTCGACGCCACCAAAAACGCGCTCGCCGACGCCACCCTGCTCGCGCACCCGAGGGCCGATGCCCGGGTCGCGCTCACCACCGACGCCTCCGACCATGCGGTCGGAGCCGTGTTCGAGCAGTGGGTCAATGGCGCGTGGCAGCCACTTGCCTTCTACAGCCGCCAACTGCGCCCCCCGGAGGTCAAATACTCTACTTTCGACCGCGAGCTCCTCGCGCTCCACCTGTCGGTCCGCCATTTCAGGTTCCTCCTGGAGGGCCGCCCCTTTACCACGTACGTGGACCACAAGCCGCTCACATACGCGATGGCCAAGCACACCAAACCTGGTCTGCTAGGCAGCAACGCCAGCTCGCGGCCGTGTCCGAGTTTACCACGGACATCCAGCACGTCTCCGGTAGAGACAACATTGTCGCCAACTGCCTTTCCCGTCCCGCCATCTGCGCGAATCACCTAGCGGTCGACTACGCGCAACTAGCAGCGGCCCAGCTCACGGACCCAGACCTCCTCTCGGCGGCTACCAGCCTGCCAGGGCTACGCCTAGCCAAGGTCGCGCACGGGCCTGAAGCCACGGCAGTCACTTGCGACGTCTCACTCGGCCAACCCAGGCCGGTCATCCCTGCAACCTGGCGCCGCCGCATCTTCGACGCGCTCCACGGGCTCTCCCATCCGGGTTCCCGCGCATCTGTCAAACTCCTCTCCCAGCGCTTTGTCTGGCGTGGCCTCAGCAAAGATGTTCAGACTTGGGCCAACACCTGCCTCGCCTGCCAATGGGCTAAGGCACAGCTGCACACAAAAGCACCCCTGGGAGACTTCGAGGTACCCAGCCGCCGCTTCGACCACGTACACGTCAACATCGTCGGTCCTCTGCCGCCATCGCAAGGCCGAAATTATCTCCGCACGATGGTCGACCGCTGCACACGCTGGCCTGAGGCAGTGCCGCTGACCTCCACCACCACAGCCGACATCGCCAGGGCGTTCGTTAACACCTGGGTCGCGAGGTTCGGCGTACCGGCCGACATAACCTCCGACAGAGGCGCCCAGTTCACCTCCGAACTCTGGACGGCCACAGCACGCAACCTCGGGGTGACGCTCCACCGAACCACGGCGTACCACCCGCAGGCCAACGGGCTGTGTGAACGCTTCCACAGGTCACTCAAGGCCTCACTCCGCGCCGGCCTGCAGGACAGTACCTGGACTGACCGACTACCGTGGGTGCTACTAGGCCTATGCACCGCGGTCAAGGAAGACCTCCAGTCCTCAGCAGCGGAGTTAGTCTACGGACAACCGCTGCGCATACCAGGCGAATTCCTCCCGGAGGCTACCACACCTTGGTCGGCCGAATAGCAGCGGATCAACTCTTTCTCTTCCGCTCAACAGTTCGCCCCACTTCCGGTCAACCGACACGGCGAACTCGCACCTCACGTCCCGCCAAACTTACAGCAGGCACGCTTCGTCTTCGTGCGACACGACGCGCACCGCGGACCCCTGCGACCCCCGTACGATGGACCGTACGAGGTACTACAAACCGGAGACAAGGTTTTCAAGCTGCGACTCGGCGACAGGGTCGAAACAGTCTCCATCGACCGACTCAAACCAGCACACACAGAACCAGGGGAACAGGTCCCCGTGGCCCGACCTCCAATTAGAGGCCGTCCCGCCAGCAAGCCAGCACAGCCGGCGGCGAACCGCCCGGCCCCACCAACTAGACCGGTGACCACTCAGAGCCGCTCCGGCAGAACCATTAGACCACCGTCACGACTCGTCCACTCCTCCTAAGCGGATTCTGGATGGAGCTCTGTGGCGACACGCCACCATTGGACATAATCCGCTCACGGCGGCACGGACAGTTTACGCAGGCACACTGCTGGCAGCAGCCGCCCCCAGCCGGGGGCCCTTTCCTCCGGCAACTTGTTTCCCGCAGGGACAGGCTGCCTGGAGCACTTCCTGTCTGGGGAGTATTTAAGTGGTTGCGCGGGCTTTTCAAGCTCTCTCTTTGCCATGATGTGAATTAAAGCAGTTGTGTTCCACCAACTCTGGTCTCGACTCCCACGTTTGCCGCGGTATCTCAACAATGTAACATTTTCAGCCAATAGTCCTGCTTCCTGGTTCGAGCCAAGACCCGCTATTCTCATGCGAGTGGAATCGCATTATGTGATAACACATCAACATTAATTGTAAGATAGCATCGGGGTAACATAGTGGCCAGGGCTGGGGGAGGGGAGCTGACACCAAGCGACTGTCAGCCCCTTAGTTCCACCTCCTCTGACCACACAGGACACAGCTCTCTGCATCTGAAAGGCTCGCAGTGAAGCACAAAGTGTAACAGATGGTTGAATGAGCAACGACTAAAGAAATAAACTGGATGAGGAGACACTGGGATCCGCTCGATGCGAGTGTGGGGAGGGGGTGTGGTGGCGGGGGGATAGTGGCGGGGGGAGGGGCGGTGCAAACAAGTCAAAATTTGCCCGGGAATTTGGCTCCTTCCATCAAAAGGGCAGCACTTCACCAGCGGGGCGGCGCATTGCTCCAAATATGTGAGAGCAACAAAACAAAGGCCCCTCTGGAAGGCAGGGCCGGGGCTGGGAAAGCAGCGGGAAATTTGAAAGCGGGAAATTATTGCGTCAAGTTTAACACCGTCACGTTTACCTGTTTGTTTGGCGTTAATGCATCCACTATTTTAACTGAACATTGATCCCTTTTTCTCCTTGTTTTTTTATTGGTGTAAAGGCTCGGTTTAATTATTGGACAGAGTAATGTCACATCGATGAGCTGAGTGCCTCTACTATAACATATTCAGTTTTCTGTGAGTTAGAGGTCGGCCGGGGGAGAAGTGGAATAAATGGGTTTGGAGGTAACAAAGGCCTGGCTGACGGTTTCAGCAGCAGGTGAGGTGAGGCAGGGCGGAGTCGAGTAACGTTACAGAGGTGGGTGTTGGCGGCCTTGGCGATGGTGAGAATATGGGGCGGGAAACTCAGCTCAGGGTCCAATAGGACACCAAGGTTGTGAAAAGTCAGCTTCAGACTCAGGCAGTGGCCAAGGAGAGGGATGGTGTTGGTGCCCAGGGAACAGAGTTTGTGGGTAAAGGTGGATATTTATCGGGCAGTGGCCAGGGAGAGGGATGGTGTTGGTGCCCAGGGAACAGAGTTTGTGGGTAAAGGTGGATATTTATCGGGCAGTGGCCAGGGAGAGGGATGGTGTTGGTGCCCAGGGAACAGAGTTTGTGGGTAAAGGTGGATATTTATCGGGCAGTGGCCAGGGAGAGGGATGGTGTTGGTGCCCAGGGAACCGAGTTTGTGGGTAAAGGTGGATATTTATCCAATCTCATACAGTCTGGTTTAATATCACACTTTGCTCCCTGTGCAGGTACCACGGGGGATGGAGATGATGGAGATATTCCGGAACTGGTTCTTTCGAACGGGTCCAGCCCGGTTTTGCTGCCTTGTTTCTCCCGGTCTCCGACTCAAATTGATGCGATTCAGTGGACATTTCAACCTGCCTCAGGAGACAATGGGATGGCACTTTGTGCAATTGATAAGAACAACACTGAGTGCAGCTCCCCGCAGTTCCCACATATAACACTGGCTGAGACTGAGGGTTTCAGGACGGGGAATTATTCTCTCTTGTTCACGGCGACAATGGAAGATGCCGGAAATTACGACTGTTTGCTGTATTCTGGACACAAGGAGAAGAAGATGTTAATCCGCCTCATAGTGATCAATGGTGAGTTACTGGAAGCAGTTTATGCTGTAGTTATATGTGTATGATAGTCTCACACAAACTGTTTCACCATTTTCCGTATATCCGCCACTGTTCCGTTAAATTCCGTGCCTTTAAATGCCAACATCTTGACAATTTGTGATGTGGAAAAACGCAGCATTAAAACAGTGTTGCTTTCTTGCTGGGCAGGTTATTGTAGGCCTCGGAAACACTTTCTTGTTCAGTAAATGTAAATTCTCAGCAATTTATTTATCTTTATTGTGAAAACTATGGGAAATCCCACAGTAAAGTCTCAACCGGTAAAGATCAGATCCATTTCCGGAAAATTCCCTCAGCACTTCTGCTCAAATCTCATTGAGGTAGAAACTGACTTCAGTGGAGCTGAATATCGGGCGGCGGGTGTAACAGGCGGACAATACATGACCACACGGTCTACACTGTCGGTTAAAATGAATTTCCAGCCCACAGGCTCGGACTAGTAAGGTCCCAATATGGCGGGCAGGAAATGTGTACATTTGCGACTGAAAGTGCGCCTCCTGACATATTGGGTGAGAACAGGCGAGGGGCATCCTTTGCCAATGCCTGAAACAGGCGTTAGGCTCTTTGCATTTGCTAATTTGAGGCCAATTCTGTAAGATTGGTTTATCATGAGGCGGCCAGGCCCCTCTCCAGATGCACTCTTGGAAACCAGCTCTAGGAATTGCCTGCTACAAAGAAGCAAACTAATGTAAGATCACATATTAAAGGGCCCCATTGCACCTCCCAACACCCCCTCCACGTTGCTCCAAACACGACCTGCTGATCCCGGGACCCCAACATTGAACCCCGCAAATCCTGATCCAGGCCCTGATCCCTGACTTGGCTCAATCCCTGATCCCTGGCTCAGACATCTATCATCAACCCCCAACCATGGCCGTGAACCCGATCCCCGACACATGCCCCCATCCCCGATTCTCGAGTCCGGCCCCAATCTCTGACACTTGAAACAGGCCATGTTCACCGAACGCTGAATCCCGTCCCCAGCTCCGACCCGAGACCCCGGTCTCATCCCCGACCCAGGCACCGACCCCTGAAGCCTGACCAAGGCAGGGATCCCTGAACCTGGTCTTCACCGGCGAGCTGCCTCTGGACGCCCAGCATGTGCCTGCAGCACATTGGTCTGACATTAATGAGGCCCAAGGCCCGATAGGCCTACCTGTTTTGAGGCTGTGCCTTTCTTGATAGAATAGTGATTCTGCACTGTGTAATAGTGGTGAGTTTGAGGAGAAGGAGCCAAAGTGGTTTGCTGCATTGATTTGCGGAGAATGAAGGGAAGCGGGGTGGTTGTATTGTGAGTATTTTGAATAATGATCTTGTTAGTGGTAGAGCTGTGAGCAGGGAGAAAGAGCAGTATCGCTACCTTGACAACTCTCCTGAGGTCATTGAACGTCTTTCAGTGTGGCAGCCATGTGCTGGGATAAACGTTCCTTGCCTTGCTCTCCTCACTGGCGGTGGAGGTGTTTCGGGAACAGGATGTCCCCCCTCCTGTCCACTCTCTGCATTAATGCCACCAACGTGACAATGAAGCAACTTGGGCCCCTAATTGGATCTTTTGCAGCAACGTTATCCCTCTGACAACGTTTCCCGCTGTCTGTAGACAAAGTGCACCTCCCCTTTAAGAGTTGCTGTCTCCCGTTAAGGGTCGGGAGACACACCCGATTTCCGGACCTAACCCGAAACAGGAAAAATGCCACTGAACAGCGAGGGAAGGGCTGGCGGCACGTGTATCATTTTAATGAGTTTCAAGCAGGAATTTAAGGTGGTGCCTGGGACTATGTGACATGACGTGTGCAGCATATGCGCCTGACCCTGTGCGCAAGTATTCGGCCGCGAATGTAGTTCTAGGCCATAATTTAATCTATGGTGTCTTTTGTCAGTTTAACCAGTTATCCTCTTCCCACAGTGTCTGTGATCCCAGCCGGCCCGATTCCCCTGGGAAGCTCCGTAAATCTGACCTGTGAGATGCCCAGGCTGTCCTATTTCAACAGTGTCGATTGGAGCATTGAAAATACCCGAGTAACTTGGAAAGGGATTGAAATCCTGTGGAAACTGAACAATGCGCTGATTCATAAAGACAAGCGGCACAAGTTCGATTTCATAAGTTTAATCATCAATAATTTTCAACTCCCTGATGCGGGATGCTACACATATACTGTAAGATTGAAGAGTGGAAAGATTTGCTCTTATAGTCGTCTCTTGGAGATATCAGGTTGGCCCGCATCTCAAACAAAACTTCCATTTGCCCGCATGATTGATGTCAATATCTCGCCAGTATCACTTGTAGAAAGTGGAGTTGGCAGGCTGCTCTGTCCTGCTTGGTGCTGAGCTGCCCGAGTGCTGTTGTGACTGCACACAGCCGGTTGGCTGGTGAGTCTTTCATTGAACTCTCGACTTGAGCAATGAAGGCAGTGAAAAGGCTTCAAACAGTCAGGAGGTGATCCAAATCACCGCACAGTAACCAGCCTCTGCTGTCCTCCTGGATCCAGAGTGCTCTGTTTAAGCTTCTGGCCAGGATTCTATTAGTTGGTTCAGAAGTTGCAGCACTGCTGAAGGTCATGGGGAGGCGGTGGTCTTTCTGTTGCTTGAGATGGTCGTCAACAGGCACTCCTGTGGTATCAATCGTACCAGCCATTGTCCTGCTGTAAGTGTGAAAGGAGCTGGCCACGGCAGAATGGTCAGCGAATAACCCCACTCCCTATCTTATGACAGAGAAAATGTTACTGACAGAACATCTGGATGGTGGTTGGGCCAAGGATGCCTGCCTGAGTTACCCCAGATGTGAAGTCCTAACGCTGTGATGATTGGCCTCGACACCAGCTGCCATCTTCCTGTGTGTCATCCAAAACTCACTCAGTAGAGTGTTACACCTGACTCCCATTGACATTAGATTTTTTTTCTATGAGGATTTGATGTTGCATCCTGAAGATTGACAGTGCAGCAGCACATGGTGAATGTGGGTTTTTGTACCTTCATACACTTCCCTTGGAGAACAGTGTGCAGCAGTGGAAGGATTCGCAGGCAGATTAACAGTCTGATAGGCCATCACCTGAACATTCCTTCCATGGCTGTAACCATCCTTACACCAGCCAATAGGGAGGTTCGTTCCAGAGGGCGAACTCTTATGGGCTTCCTAATGGAGGTCACTCACACCCACCGGACCCGTGTATCCTACTGGATGTCAAACTAGTGATCCTCTCGCATTGTTCAATCCCATACCACTTCTGACTCAGAGGTGGGAACGCTCCGACCAAAGTCTAGTAACTGCAGGAATGAATCAGGAGATGAGACATTGTAAACCATTCAATGTTGGTATGTATGTGTGAGGCGGGGGTCGGTGAGCTGTAAATACAGTGAAATTTGTACCAGAATTATGGATCCTTTCAACAAATGGGCAACAGTTGATTGCGGGTATTGTGCAATGTTCCAAATCTGTTAGCAATAAACCCAAATGCTCTGTGTAAAGTAGCAGTGGGTGGGAGACTGTTTCTACAGAATCCATTTACACACTGACAGTACCTGACTTATACTTGGGGAGATCCCTGTCCATACATAATCTTGCTGAACTTCGCTCCAAGCAGGTATTTGAAAGCAGGGAGTGAATGTGTCATGTTTATCCCAATGACATTTACCTTCTTTGTAAAACATTGCTATGTCCAGTACTTTAATTGCCGTTTGAGCAGGTCGAAACATCTCCGTGATATTATTGGACAGGGTAATGACAATTAATGAGTTTTCCACCCGTACTTTAACATGGCTGTTTTATGTTGAAACTTTTTCAGTGTTAGTATAACCCTAAGCACATTTCAAAATCTATCCAGAACCTATTGGAAATTTCCTACCATATCTTCACATGCATTGAACCCCAATCACTACCTCCAGAAACACCTAATTGTTCAGTTTGTTCTTAAGCTGCAAATGATGTTGGTAAGACCGTGTTTATTGTCCATCCGTGGTTGCTTCAGGGCAGTAAGATTGAGCCAAGTAGTGTGGGACGGGAGTCCCCTGTAGCCCAGGTCCCTCCCTGAAGGACATGAGTCAACCATTGGGGTTGTTTTTGCAACGACCTTCATCGATAATTTTCAGCCTCAGTATCTATTTTGATCAAATTCTTTTATTTATGTTAATTTGTTGTCATTTTCTGTAGGAACTGCACCTACTTCTCTCGTTACAGATAATCCACTGACAGCAACATCAGGTGAAACTTTAATCTCATGAACTCCACGGTTACTGTTTGTTTACATAAGAAACAGGAGCAGGAGTCGGCCAATCAGCCCCTCGAGCCTGCTCCGCCATTCAATAAGATCTTGGCTGATCCAATCTTGGCCTCAACACCACTTTCCCGCCCGCTCCCCGTACCCCTCGACTCCCTTGTAGTTCAAATGTCTGTCAATCTCCGCCTTGAATATGTTCAGTGACTCCGCCTCCACAGCTCTCCAGGGTCGAGAATTCCAAAGATTCACGACCCTCTGAGAGAAGAAATTCCTCCTCATCTCCGTCTTAAATGGGCGACCCCTTATTCTGAAACTGCTCCCCTAGTTCTAGATACCCCCACTAGGGGAAACATCCTCTCAGCATCCGCACTGTCAATCCCCCTCAGAATCTTATATGTTTCAATAAGATCACTTCTCATTCTTCTAAACTCCAATGAGTATAGGCCCAGCCTGCTCAACCTTTCATCATACGTCAACCCCTTCATCCCAGGAATCAACCTCATGAACCTCCAGTGCAAGTATATCCTTCCTTAAATATGGAGACCAAAACTGTACGCAGTACTCCAGGTGCAGTCTCACTAGCGCCCTGTGAAGTTACATCAACCTTCCCTCAACCTTTTTATACTCCATACCCCTTGCAATAAAGGCCAACACTCCATTAGCCTTCCTAATTACCTGCTGTACCTGCATGCTAACTTTGTGTTTCATGTACTAGGACCCTCAGATCCCGCTGTACCGCAGCATTTTGTAGTCTCGCTCCATTTAAATAATAATTTGCTTTTTCATTCTTCCTTCCAAAGTGGATAACCTCACATTTTCCCACATTATACTCCATCTGCCAAATGTTTGCCCACTCACTTAACCTCTCTATACCCCTTTCCAGACTCCTTGTGTCCTCCTCAAGACTTGCTCACCCACCTATCTTTGTACCATCAGTAAATTTGGCTACAGTACACTCGGCCTCTTCATCCAAGTCATTAATGTAGATTGTAAATAGTTGAGGCCCCAGCACTGATCCCTGTGGCACCCCACTAGTTACTGATTGCCAACTGGAAAATGACCCATTTATCCCGACTCTCTGTTTTCTGTTAGTTAGCCAATCCCCTAACCCTGCTAATATATTATCCCCAACCTGTGCACTCTTATCTTGTGCAGTAACCTTTTATGTGGCACCTTATCAAATGCCTTCTGGAAATCCAAATACACTACATCTACTGGTTCCCCTTTATCCACCCTGTTTTTTACATCCTCAAAGAACTCTAGCAAATTTGTCAAACACGATTTCCCTTTCATAAAACTATGCTGACTTTTCTTGATTGTCTTATGATTTTCTAAATGTCCTGCTATTAGCTCCTTAATAATGGATTCCAGCATTTTCCCAATGACAGAAGTTAGGCTAACTGGCCTATAGTTTCCTGCTTTCTGTCTCCCTCCTTTCTTGAATAGGGGCATTACATTTGCAGTTTTCCAATCCGCTGGGACCTCTCCAGAGTCCAGGGAATTTTGATAGATTACAACCAACGCATTCACTATCTCTGCAGCCACTTCTTTAAGACCCTAGGATGCAGGCCATCAGGTCCAGGGGACTTGTCGACCATTAGCACCATTAGTTTGCCTAGTACTTTTTCTCTAGTGATAGAGATTGTTTAGGTTCCTCTCTCTCTATAGCCCCTTGATTATCTATTCTTATTGGGATGTTTTTAGTGTCTTCTACCGTGAAGACCGAGCCTAAATAATTGTTTAAAGTCTCTGCCACTTCTCTATTTCCCATTATTAATTCCCCAGTCTCCTCCTCGAACGGACCAACGTTTACTTTAGCTACTCTATTCCTTTTTATATACCTGTAGAAGCTCTTACAATCTGTTTTTATATTATTTGGTAGTTTAATCTCGTATTCTAACTTCTCCCACTTAATTTTTTTTAGCCTCTGGCCTACCACTAATCTTCGCAACATTGTATGCCTTTTCTTTCAATTTGATACCATCCTTAACTCCCTTAGTTAGCTCCCACAGCCCATCTGAGGGGGGGGGGCCACCCACACCCACGGACGCAAGTATCCCGCTGGATGTCCACCCAGAATTTATAGTTGGAGCTCCGACTCCACTTGCCGGGACTGTCTGGAGTGGGGTTCGAAACCCTACTCCTTCTGGCCCAGCGGCGGGGATGCTTACTGCTACGCAAAAGGCCCACTCCGCACAAAAGGTGACACCCATACGTTTCCTGCGCCTTTTCCCTCCCCGTGACTGGAGCCCTATGCTGCCACTTGAAAGACCAAGCTATCATCTGCCCTTTTTGCGGCGCCTTTGACTTCTCATTACCAATGATGAGCAGGCGCTGCGCCTCCACCTCCTTGAGGAGATTGCTGAGGTCATCATCAGTTCAATTGTGAGTTCTTTTAATGCCGTGAATTGTGCTCATTCCAGCCATTTCACGTTGCTAATTGGATTGGGCCTTTGGCATAGCTGTAGGATCCCCGCCGCTGGGCCAGATCAGGGTCGGGTTTCGAACCCCGCTCCAGACAGTCCCGGCAAGTGGAGTCAGAGCTCCGGCTCTAAATTCTGGGTTGACATCCAGTGGGATATTTGCGTCCGTGGGTGTGGGTGGCCCCCCCTCCTTGTATAGCGTGTGGGAGCCCGTAAAACCCTCCCGCCATAGGACTAACCGCCCTAATGGCTGGTTCAAAGATGGTTACGGTCACGGAATGAGCGTTAATCATGGCCATAAATCCTTCCACCACTTCATACAGTTCCCCAAAGGGAACACTGTGAAGACACGTATGACGACGACATTGCTAAATAAATAAATGGAATTAAAAAAATTCTTTTAGGGCTTTTAAAAGTCTTTAAATTGCTTTAATTCTGTTTAAAACTACTTCAGATTCTTCAAAATAATGTAAACGTTTTTAAAAGTTTATAAAAGTTACCAAAAGCTTCAAAAAACTTCCAAAAACCTATTTAAACTGCTGCTTTGCATGTAAAAATGCTTAGCAGCTTGGCAGAAACATTGGGGGCGTGTCCTGTTAAACTGAGACCTCAAGGGGCGTGTCTCAGTTGCACAGCGCGCTACAGGCTTCGCGCTGGCTGCACTCCTGGGCGGCGTGACGTCAGACGCTGCCCGGGAGTCAACATTTTAAAACAGCAATTCCAGGCGTCCCTGAAGCTCAATGGCCGGCGCGTCGAGTAAGTGCAGATCGGGGGCTTACACGCGCGGCAAGCCCCCGACTCGAATTTCTGGGCCAATGTATGCCTTTTCTTTCAATTTGATACCATCCTTAACTCCCTTAGTTAGCCATGGTTAGTACATCCTTCTTGTGGAGTCTTTCTTTCTCACTGGAATACACCTTTGCTGTGATTTATGAAATATCTCGTTAAATGTCTGCCACTGCTGATCTACCGTCTTACTCTTTAATCAATTTTCCCAGTCCACTTTAGCCAACTCTGTCCTCATACCATTGTAATTGCCTTTATTTAACTTGAGAACACTTGTTTCAGTCCCAAGTTTCTCACCTTCAAACTGAATTTGAAATTCTACCATGCGATGATCACTCTTTCCTAGGGGATCCTTCACTATGAGATCATTAATTAATCCTGTCTCATTACACATTACCAGATCTAAAATCACCTTCTCCCTGGTTGGTTCCTCAACGTATTGCTCTAAGAAACCATCCCGAATACATTCTATGAACTCATCCTCAAGGCTATCCTTGCCAATTTGATTTGTCCAATCTATATGATGATTAAAATCACCCATGATTATTTCAGTACCTTTCTTACAAGCCCCCATTATTTCTTGATTTATACTCTGCCCTACAGTATAGCTACTGTTAGGGGGCCTATAGACTACTCCCACCAATGACTTCTTACCCTTGATATTTCTTACCTCCACCCAAACTGACTCTACATGTTGAGCTTCTGAGCCAATATAATTCCTCACCACTGCAGTGATCTCATCCTTTATTAACAGAGCTACCCCACCTCCTTTTCCTTTCTGCCTGTCCTTCCGAAATGTTAAATACCCCTGAATATTCAGTTCCCAGCCTTGGTCACCTTGCAACCACATCTCTGTAATGGCTATCAGATCATACCCATTTATTTCTATTTGTACCGTCAACTCATCTATCTTGTTATGAATGCTGCATGCATTGAGATAAAGAGCCTTTAATTTTATCTTATCATTTTTCCTTACTCTGACTCTATTTTCTAGTGCACTCTTACGCATGTACGCTCTGCCCCTTCCTGATGCATTCTGGTTATCGTTACCCCTGTCGTTGCCCTGCACTATTGCCTTCTCCTTTCTATTTGCCTTCCTAAATACCCCTTCACCTGAACCCCTATCATCTATTTCCAGCTTAGCTTTTCTCCCTTCTGCTTGTACCCTCAGGTTCCCATCCCCCTGCCAAGCTAGTTTAAACCCTCCCCAACAGCACTAGCAAAATCCCCCGCGAGGACATTGGGCCCTTTCCCGTTGAGGTTCTACCTGTCTGGCTTGTAGAGGTCCCACCTCCCCCAGAAACGGTTCCAATTCCTCAGGAATCTAAAGCCCCCCTCTGACACCATCTCTCCAGCCACGCATTCATCTGCTCTATCTTCCTATATCTGTACTCACTAGCACGTGGCACTGGTAGTAATCTGGAGATTGTTTGTTACCATCTGGCAGTCAATTACACCTGGGGAAAGATGGGTGAAAAGTCTAACATGATTTGCATTCAACCAAGATTTGCATTCGCGTACCGTCCTGAAGGAAGTTTGTGTGTGGGTGTTAGTAATGAAGTGTGCAGAAAAGGAGGGAAATTCAAAATACACCGCCCCCTAGAGGCCGGAGCAGGGGTGAAGTGGAGGTTAGAAATAAACACTATAATCTTATGCTTTTTTTTAACTACCAATGGCTTGGCACCAGTTTGCCCGAGTGAGCCTTGACTTACTGGTAGCATTGTGGCCTCTGAGCCCAAAGGAGTCGGTTTCCAGCCCAGTTTCCAACAATACTGGAGAGTGGAAATTTGAGATCTGGCTCACAATTCTAGGTTGATTCCAGCCGAATACTCTTTTCTGCTGGGTGTGGGCGTCAGACCCATAAGACTCTCCGGCCTCATCGACTGGAATAAAGATGTTTACGGCCATGGAAAGAATAGACACGTGGCGGCCCGTCAGACTCATAATCCGCCGCCGACAAATCCTTCCACAATGACACACTATTCTACTAGGGAAGAGTGGGGAAAATCTCATTTGTTTCCAACAAGTTTTCATCCAAAGTCAGTCTGTAAAAACACACGTCAAAACTGGCAGAAACCCCGGAGATAAGCTTTAAGCACGAGCCTTATTTCATCCTTCACTGCTACAATCTGTAAAGTGGAGCATTTGATCAGAAAGAGAATGCAGTTCAAATTAAACATGACTGTAAATTTTCGATGATGCATATGAAAGTTGCAATATTTAGTGTAAGCATAAGGACTTCCATTATTAGCCATCTCTGCAGACCACCCCACCCCACCCCAGCACACCCCCCCAGCAGACACCCACCCCCCAGCACACACCACACCCCAACCCCAGCACACACCCCACCCCACCCTCAGCACACACCCCCCCACCCCCCAGCACACACCCCCCACCCCAGCACACACCCCCCCACCCCAGCACACACCCCACCCCACCCCCAGCACACCTCCCCCCCAGCACACCCCCCCAGTACACACCCCACCCCCCAGCACACACCCCACCCCACCCCCAGCACACACCCCCCAGCACACACCCCCCGCACACACCCCACCCCCCCAGCACACACCCCACCGCCCCCCAGCACACACCCCACCCGCCCAGCACACACCCCACCCCCCCAGCACACACCCCACCCCCCCAGCACACACCCCACCCCACCCCCAGCACACACCCCACCCCCCAGCACACGCCACCCCACCCCCCAGCACACGCCACCCCACCCCCCAGCACACACCACACCCACGCCCATCACACACCCCACCCCACCCCCCAGCACACGCCACCCCACCCCCAGCACACACCCCACCCCACCCCAGCACACACCCCACCCCACCCCCAGCACACACCCCACCCCACCCCCAGCACACACCCCACCCACGCCCATCACACACCCCACTCCCAGCACACACCCCACCCCAGCACACACCCCACCCCACCCCCATGGTGTTGCTCACCAAGTGTCAGTGGATACAGTGATACAGGACGCTGGGACGTTGAAACACGACCAACGAGCTGTAAAATGCAACTACTGCATTTCAGCACATCCTTACACTGAGAATTCACATTCTGACGTGACGTGACGGTGGGGAGGAGGTCAGGAAGTTGGGTGGGGAGGTCAGGAAGTTGTTTGGGGGTTGGGAGATGGTCTTCCCCCGCGAGGGTGAGCCCTGTCTGTTCCAAGTGAGCTCTGTTCTGTCTGGAGTACGTAGTCAGAATGGCTCGAATTACACTTTGCAAAGTAACTGATTACGTCGGCTGGGAGGATCTAATTACACATTCCAGAGAAACTGCTGGGTGTGTCTTGTCCTCCAAGGGGACCAACCAGCAATCAGGACTTGTCATCCAAGGGAACCAATCAGAGCTTCTTTAGTCTCTGTACATAACATAAGGACATAAGAGTTCTGACGAAGGGTCATCGACCTGAAACGTTAACTCTGTTTCTCTCTCCACAGATGCTGTCTGACCTGCTGAGCATTGCCAGCATTTTCTGTTTTTATGTTATACTATATAAGACATAATAAGAATTAGGAGCAGGAGTCGGCCATACGGCCCCTCGAGCCTTCTCCACCATTCAATAAGATCATGACTGATCTTCAACCTCAACTCCACTTTCCCGCCCGATCTCCATATCCCTTGGTTCCCCTAGATTCCAAAAGTCTATCTATCTCAGCATTCAATATACTCAATTACTCAGCATCCATAGCCCTTTGGGGCAGAGAATTCTAAAGATTCACAACTCCCTGAGTGAAGAAATTGCTCCTCATCTCAGTCTTAAATGGCCGACCCCTTATCCTGAGACTATGCCCCCTAGTTCTCGACTGTCCAGCCAGGGGAAGCAGCCTCTCAGTCTACCCTACAATCACCCTCAGAATCTTATATGTTTCAATGAGATCACCCCTCATTCTTCTAAACTCCAGTGTATCGGCTCAATCTACTCAATCTCTCCTCATAGGATAACCTGCTCATCCCAGGAATCAATCCAGTGAACCTTTGTTGCACCGCCTCTAAGGCAAGTATATCCTTCCTCAGATAAGGTGACCAAAACTGTGCACAGTACTCCAGGTGTGGTCTCACCAAAGCCCTGCACAATTGTAGCGAGACTTCCTTAATCTTGTACTACAGCCCCCTTGCAATAAAGACCGTCTTGCCATTTGCCATCCTAATGGCTTGCTGTACCTGCTTGCTAACTCTGTGCTTCCTGTATGAGGACACCTAAATCTCTCTGAACACCAACATTTAATAGTTTCTCACCATTTAAAACATATTCTGTTTTTCTATTCTTCCTACCAAACTGAATAACCTCAGATTTCCTCACATTATACTCCATCTGCCACCTTATTGCCCACTCACTTAACCTGCCGATACCCCTTTGCAGGCTCTTTGTGCCCTCCTCACAGCTCACTTTCCCACCTAGTTTTGTAACGTCAGCAAACCTGGATACATTACACTCGGTCCCTTCATCTAAGTTATTAATATAAATTGTGAATAACTGAGGCCCAAGTACTGATCCTTGCGGCACCCCACTAGTTACAGCCTGCCAACCCGAAAATGATGCGTTTATCCCTACTCTCTGTTTTCTGTCCGTCAACCAATCCTCTATCCATGCTGATAAATTACCCTCAACCACATGAGCCCTTATCTTGCATAACAACCTTTTATGTGGCACCTTATCGAATGCCTTTTGGAAATCCAAATTTACTATCTACCCTGCGAGTTACATCCTCAAAAAACTCTAATAAATTTGTTAAACACAATTTCTCTTTCATAAAACCATGTTGACTCTGCCTAATGATATTACGATTTTCTAAATGCCCTGTTACCACTTCCTTAATAATGGATTCCAGCATTTTCTCGACAATTGATGTCAAGCTAATTGGACGGTAGTTCGATGTTTTCTCTCTCCCTCCTTTCTTGAATAGCGGTGTTACATTTGCTACCTTCCAATCCGCTGGGACTGTTCTAGAATCTAGGGAATTGTGGAAAATCACAACCAATGCACCCACTATCTCTGCAGTTATCTCTTGTAGAACCCGAGGATGTTGGGGTCCAGGGGATGTGTTGGCTTTTAGTCCCATTATTTTCTCAAGTACTTTTTCTCTACTGTTCTTAATCATTTCCCTTCCTTTCATTTGCCCCTTGGTGCCCCACTATTTTTGGTATGTTTTTTGTGTCTTCTACTGTGAAAACAGATACAAAATATTTGTTTAAGGTCTCTGCCATTTCCTTATTCCCCATTATAATTTCTCCTGTCTCAGCTCCTAAGGGATCAATGCTTACTTTTGCTACTCTCTTCCGTTCTACATACTTGTAGATACTCTTACAATCTGTTCTTATATTTCTTGCTACTTTACTCTCCTATTCTATTTTGTCCCTTTTTATCAATGTTTTGGTCATTCTTTGATGGTCTCTAAAGCTTATTACTATTCTTTGCAACATTATAAGCCTCTTTTAATCTAATACTATCCTTAACTTCTTCAGTTAGCCAAGGATGGATCAGTTTTCAACAGGAGTTTTTAATTCTCAACGGAATGTATATTCACTGAGAATATTGGAATATGTTTTTAAATGTTTACCACTGTTTATCTACCATCAGATCTTCTAATCTAATTTCCCAATCTACCATAGCCAACACACCACTCATACCTATGTAATTGGCTTTATTTAAGTTTAAGACACTAGTTCAGACATAAGTATTTCACTCTCAAGCCCAATGTGATATTCTATCACATTATGATCACTCTTTCCCAGAGGATCCTTTACTATGAGATAACTGAAGTCTCCCATCCCTGGTATGATTCTGGTAAATCTCCTTTGCAACTTCTCTAAGGCTTCTACATTCCTTCTAAAGTGTAGTGCACAGATTTGGGCACAATACGCTAGCTGAGGCCTAAACAGTGATTTATAAAGGTTTACCATAATTTCCTTGTGTTGGTACTCCATGCCGCTATTGATAAAGCCTAGGGTCCCAAATGATTTATTAGTAGCCTTAACAATATGCCCTGCCACCTTCAAAGATTTGAGTATGTGAATCCCAAGGTGTCTGTTCCTGCACCCACTTTGAAATGTTATCATTTAATTTATGTTGCTTCTCCTCAGTTTTCCTTCCAAAATGCATCACTTCACACTGTTCTGCATTAAATTTCATCTGCCATGTGCCTTCGCATTTCATTACTCTATCTACATCTTCCTGAAAACTTCTACTATCCTTTTCACTGTTTACTATGTTTCCAAGCTTTATGTCATCTGCAAACATTGAAATTATGCCCCCAATTGTCAAAGTCCAGATCATAAATATATATGAGAAAGAGCAGGGGTCCTAATACTGACCCCTGGGGGATACCACTGTATACTTCCCTCTAGTCTCAAACAACCATTCAGCACTACTCTTTGCTTTCTGTCTCATGGCCAATTTTGAATCAACGCTAACATTCCCCCTTTGATCCCATGGGCTTCAATTTTGCTAATAAGTCTATTACGTCACACTTTATCAAACACCTTTGAGACTGTAACAGAAAACAAATGATACTTTGGCTACAGTTCCCAATTTTGGTCAGAATCCGTACATTTTGGTTCTTGTTATGACACCGACATTGTGGTCCATTTGATACCGAGTTCCTTGGCATATTCATCACCATACCAGACCAGCAACTCGCACCGAGGAGGAACAGGCTTGCAGGTCCGGTAATAAATTTTGCCACAGTGCTGAAAGGCTACCAGGTTCTGCTCCTCCTCCTTTCTGGCACAGTTAACAAACCTGGAAGATAACACACAAATATTTAAGTGGCCAAAAATAAGTTAATATTGTTAAATGAATACAGAATGTTTTGCGAGTTAGAATGAGAGAACATGCCCCCAGCCATGGACAAATTTCAATTTCAAACATACTGTCAGGAGAGGACACTCAGTGGGGACCAATCACTTCAGTGTAGATACGAAAGATAATGGCCCCAATATTTCTAAGGAGGGAGTGTCTGACGGGGGGTGGGGGAGGTGCAGCGATCCAGAAATACAGGTTTCCCGGAGTTCCTGCTGAATTTAATGCCTGGAGCTGATTTTAAAAATTGGCTCGTTTTTCCAGCCACAGCCATCTAGAATGAAAGGCTGACTGGCTGTTGGGTGGGATATTGTACTGGATGGATCATATAAAATGGGACAAATGATCTTCTTCATCCGTTACTATCTTGTGATCCTCACAATATGGTATCAGTCTTCCCTCACCTCATCCAATTTGATGTAGATTCATCCTTCGCATCAATGTATTCAAAATCCTTGTTGGATTTGCTGATCAGCAGAAAGGTATTTTGATAATGGATTAATAAAAATTTTAAAAGCAACTTTATCTTTATATTAGACTGTCATAAGGCTTAACACGTATTGCAAGATTCTATTACATCGCCTCCCACGTCTTTGAGTAAAAATTGACCTTCCTCTTACCTGTGTTCTGTGATTATACCTTTTCATCCGAGTGCCCAGTTGAACACGATGGCTGGGACTGAAATGATGTAGCATCAGAGCTTGAAAAATAGTATAATGGTGCTGAACAGTTTCAGGAAGCTTTGTAAAGTCGGGAAAGGTCCCTGAATTACTGTATTGTCAGAGCGCCCAGGATTTGGCAACTGCTGTTCAATGCATTCTGAAACTAGGAATGATGAGAGTTGGTTGAGGTGATGCCTGACTCACCTCTGTCCATAAATACAATGACAGCAGGCTCTGGGAATCTCCTGGAACTGCTTTAATAGGATACCTGAATTAGAGCAGCAGCACTAAATTAATCAGAAGATGAACAAAGTACAAGGGACTGGAATGTAGGCTCATTCTTAGTTGACCTTGGCTCAGTACAAAGCCATTGGATTAAAATGATAACAGCTACAAGGTCACCCAATACCAACAGGCTCTATTCCTCAAAAACAGGAGTGGGGAATCAAGCTAAGAATGCAATAGACAGAGGCCTAGAAATTGGATAAGGCCCAAAAACAGGTGCGGGCAGCACGATGTGCCCACGCCCGTTCAAAGTAGTGCAGGCAGCACATAAAATTCATGCTGCCTGCTCATTATAATGATTGTAGCGCTGAAATGTGCTGCTGATTGTCTTAGTGCTGATTCGGGGGCCAATATTGGGTGGAGTCTAGTGGCCAATAAAGTTTGTTCAAGGCTCTAATACAGGGGAAGTGCTTTTTTGCACAAACACCTCATTGTCATTGTGGAGAAAACCATGGCCCAATAGCCAAGAAAAAGGGCAAGAAGATTTTCTGATGTGGCACTGGAGGCCTTGATCCTGGAGGTTCTATGACATCCTCAGGTCCTCTACCAACAGGGGGCAGGAGGCCCGCGGACATAAGAAGGCTGTGGGTGGAGACTGCTGAAGCTGTCAGTATGATGAGTGTTGTCCGCAGAACCTGGATCCAGTGCTGCAAAATGTTTAGTGACCTCACACGACTGGTCAAGGTGAGTAAATGCATCTTCAAATACCATATCCCACTATCTGTGCCATGAATCGCGCACACTGTTCAATGCACCACACCCCCATCAGTCACCTACCAACAATCTCTAGCCAGCACCACTCATACCTCACACACTTACCACTGCTGCAAGACTTACAGCCACATCTCACACCTTGCACAAATTGCCAGCTATTCAACCATGGCAGGCACACCACCCAAACATATTGTACCACACTCACTGACACTTCCCTTTCTCTTGCAGGCCAAGTTGGCGCACAACCTCCGGGAGCACCAGCAGATGGGTGAAGCGTCATCGGGTGGCAGTACTGTCAACAAGGGCAAACGGCGATGACGAAGTCCAGCACTGCCTTCAGTGTCCAGTGCAGCCTTCGGTCGCCTCAGGAAGAGAGTGTTTGAAGACCAGGACCTCAAACCCAGCACCAAGCTCATGGTCGACAGAGCAGTAGTGATACCCGCCCTCCTGTATGCCTCAGAGACGTGGACCATGTACAGCAGGCACCTCAAAGCACTGGAGAGGTACCACCAATGCTGCCTCCACAAGATCATGAAAATCCATTGGCAGGATAGGCGCACCAACGTCAGTGTTCTCGCTCAGGCCAACATTCCCAGCATCGAAGCTTTGACCACGCTCGATTAGCTCCGATGGACAGGTCACATCGTCCACATGCCCAATACGAGACTCCCAAAACAAGCGCTCTACTCGGAGCTCCAACGCGGCAAGAGAGCCCCAGGTGGGCAGAGGAAACGCTTCAAGGACACCCTCAAAGCCTCCTTGAAAAAGTGCAATGTCCCCACCGACACCTGGGAATCCCTGGCCCAAGACCGCACAAAATGGAGGAGAAGCATCCGGGAAGGTGCTGAACACCTACAATCTCTTCGCCGGGAGCAAGCGGCAGCCAAGCGCAAGCAATGCAAGGAGTGTACGTCAACTCAAGCACCCCAGCCACCCTCCCCTGCAAGCACTGTCTGCCCCACCTGTGACAGAGACTGTAGGTCCTGCATTGGACTCATCAGTCACCTGAGAACTCATGTTTAATGTAGAAGCAAGTCATCCTCAGTTCCCAGGGACTGCCTAAGAAGTAAGAAGAAGGGTAAGTCAGATTTGAGAACCACAAGGACTTGAAGGAAGTAGTGCTCGTAATAATTGTTGGGGCAGTAACAGAGTCCCGTGGTGACCGGGGAAGTGAAAAACATTGCTGATGATGACGGTATGCTTATACCTAATCCTTCATCTCACAGCCCATTATCCCTCATCCTACAATCTCTTTTCACTTGCACGCTGCTGATGGTGTATGCATGGATATCTGGCTTTCCCTCCTACCTCAACACAACCCAACGCTTGTGCATTTCTACTTTCAGATACCCAAGCACTGGCAGCAGCCCAGCCTGTCCCTGAAGTTCTGGAGGAGGAGAGTGATGGAGGAGAAGAAGACACAGCGGCACTGGAACTGACACTCACAGACACCAGCTCAGCAAATGGCACTGCCCGTACTTTAGAGGGTAGTATAGAGGCAGTATCTGCACGTGGTGAATCACCAGGCATGAGTGGGCTGCAGCCAAGCCAGTGGGAAAGTGTAGCTCGGGTGCCAGCTCCCCGCAGGGTGAGATTATGCACGAGTTCTGCTGCACAGGACTCAGATGTTGTTCTCAATGGGGCAGCCTTCAGAAGAAGGGTGATGGGCATGCACACAGAAATGCTTGGTGTAATGGCAAGCCTGCCAGAGAGCCTCTGGTCAGTGTCAAGCAGCATGGAGGAGTCCGGCTCCAATATTATGGGGTTTTGCGCTGGGCTTGGAGCCCATGATTTCCAGGGTGGAAATAATGGACAACTCCATTAGAGAACTTGTGGACCCAACCATGATGCTGGGTGTGATGGGCGAACTCGCATTTCCATTGCAGCACAATGGAAGCGACCCAACGTCTCACTGCTGCAGTGGAAGCGCAGACTGCTCTCCTACAGTCTCAACTTGTTGCCCCGCAAGCTCAGACTGATGCCATTGTGGCTGGGTTTATGAGTGTGGAAAAGTGCTTGCAGATTGTCACAGCAGTCCAGCAATCTGTGCTCCAACAGGTGGCTAATAGTGCTGAGGCCCCATCCCGAGGGAGTGGCAGTGGCCCCGTGGAGCAAGAACCTGCTGTCCTCTCTCAAGAAGACAGCATTCGTACTCCCACCACTGCCACCCTGCCAGTGGCGCTTGCACCAGCCAGCCCAGACTTCTGCCGCCCATACCAAGGTGGTGCAGTCTACAGCCGGGCTTTCTGGGGCCAGAGCTGCTCGAGGTCATCCTGCAGGCCCATCTGTAGTCTCCCCACTGAAAGTCAGCAGCTTTCCACCAGCCATGCTGCAGCCACTGGGGGAGCACTTCGTAGGAGCACTAGAGTAGGAAAAGGCACAGCAAAGGCAGACACTAAGGGAATGCACAAGGGTGATTAGCTGACTTTGTTCTTTTGATTTGATTTTGATAAATTTATAAATTATGTTCGAGATGTGTTTTGCGGTGGCTCTCATGTCAGCTTTGTGCCCAGGAGGACGCTGTGATGTTCTGTGACAGAGGGATGGTAAGATGGGGAAGTGGTGAGCAACGGGGATCTGGGGTTTCACTCACTGCAACCAGAGTCTCTTGAGGTGCTCATGGACAGCCCATCTGGATCGGGGATGTGCTGCCTGCCTGCTCACTTCCTCCTCCTCCTCCTCTCTTATTTATCAGGATAGCATCTTTGTTATCAAGATAGGCTAAAAGAGTTGGGACTGTACACTTTAGGGAAGCGTAGACTTAAGGGGAATTTGATTGACGTTCAGAAGATAATGAAGGGTTGAAGGGAATGATTGTGTTCCAGCTGATAGTTTGTTTCAATTAAATATGTTAGGAAGGACCAGGGGTCACAAATTTAAGTTGTGTAAGGCTAGATCTAGGTTAGCTGTCAGGAGGTGGTACTTTTCCCATAGAATAGTGGACCTCAGGAACAGGCTGCCGTCTCGTGTGGTGGACACGGACTCGCTGAATTCTTTCAAGTGAGAGCTGGACCTGTTTCTGGCTGGGGCAGAGATCACCTCTTACAGAAGGTAGATACTGCAGGGAATTCAGGACCAGAGTGATCTCCTGGACTAGTTTCGATCGCCTAGTTAGGTCGGAAAGGAATTTCCCAGATTTTTCTTTCCCAAATTGGCCTTGGTATTTTATAGTTTTGGGTGGGATGGAATGTATATATTGTGATACACAAGGTATCACAATTGTTTTGGGACAGGCTTGATGGACCCGTGGTGGCATGGGCTGTGCCCTCATGTGGCCAAGTTGTGGAACATGCAGCACACCACCACGAAATGGGAAACCTGCTCCGGCCTGTACTGGAGGGTTCCTCCTGAGCGGTCAAGACAGTGGAACTGTTGCTTGAGAACCTCAATGGTCTGCTCGATGAGACTCCTCATGGCAGTCGTTATATCAGTGCTGGAGACAAGTGGTGAGGTTGTGGAGGGAACTCATCAGCCAGGGGCAGAGTGGATAGCTCTTGTTTCCAAGCAGCCACCCTTGGGTTTGACGTGGTGGTTCAAAGACTGCTGGCACACCGGACTGGTGCAGGTTGAAGGCATCATGACTGCTGCCAGGATACCGGGCATTCACCATCATGATGCACCGGGCGTCGTCGCACAAGAAGTGTACATTAAGTGAGTGGTAGCCTGTGCAGTTACGGAACATCTCAGGATTGGTATGCGGTGCCCGCAAAGCCACATGTGTGCAGTCGATGGCACACTGCACCATGAGGAAGCCCTCTAGCCTGGCAAAGCCACATGCGTGCTCCTCCTACGTCTCTCTGTTCGGAGAGAAGACAATGAAGTCCCTTCTCCTGGAATAGGGAGCCTCTGTGACTTCCTGGTTGCAGCGATGGGCAGCAAACTGGGATAAAAACAGAAAGTCCTGGAAATTCTTCTTCTTCTTAGGCAGTCCCTAGGAATCAAGGATGATTTGCTTCCACATTAAACATGAATTCTCAGGTGACCAATGAGTCCAATGCGGGACCTACAGTCTCTGTCACAGGTGGGGCAGACGGTGGTTGAAGGGGTGGGTGGGTGGGGTGCTTGGGTTGACGTGCACTCCTTGCACTTGGCTTCCGCTTGCTCCAGGTGTTCGGTACCTTCCCGGATGCTTCTCCTCCATTTTGTGCGGTCTTGGGCCAGGAATTCCCATGTGTTGGTGGTGATGTTGCACTTTTTCAAGGAGGCTTTGAGGGTGTCCTTGAAGTGTTTCCTGTGCCCACCTGGGGCTCTCTGGCCGTGTCGGAGCTCCGAGTAGAGCGCTTGTTTTGGGAGTCTCATACCTCAGCAGGTCAAGCAGCATCTGTAGAGAAACAGAGTTAACGTTTCAGGTCAATGACCCAGCAAACTGGGAGATGTTAGCTGTATCTCCCAGTCCAAACTGGTGAAAAAATTCAGGGACACGTTGATTTCAGGGCCACTGGGAGAGCCACTCTGCTCTGAGGCTGCATGTTTGGCTGCAGGAGGTGGCAGAGTTCTGTGACTGCCTCCTTGGTGAATCGGAGTCTCCTAATACACTGCCCCTGGCTTAAGCACAGGTAGAAGTGCTCTTGGAAGACCCTGGGTGGGCAAGACCTCCTGCCCCTCCTCGTCCTCCCTCTGCAAGCACCTTGTCTTCGTCTTTGCTGCCTCCACTCCATCTCCGTCATACTCGAGCATGAGGGGGACTGCAAGTAGAGACCCCATGACTGGGAGCAAGTGGTGGGAGCAGAAGCCTTTAAACGAGTAGCAAGGATTTCTGTCACCTCAGCAACATTAAATAACTGTAGAAAGCTCCAAACAGTCGCACAAACTGTGACAGAGCCAGGACAGATCAAAAAGCAAGTCAGCTGTATGTTGTTGATGATCCCTTTAAATAGCGGTGCTGGGAGGTCCTTCCTGCTGCTGAACGTATGGTCAGCTGGTCGCGATTGGGAGAGGGCGTAAAATGGAGCGGCAATGTCGAAAATGGCAGATATTGTGTCAATCCAACATTCCACACTCATTGACGTCACGATCTGCCTCATCTAAATATCTGGAGTGCGCGCAGGCATCGGCAGCAGTACCGACCTCCCAAAATGGCGGCCATCGCAGGAACCGCCAAAAGCGAGACGGCTGTAGGAGTCTACGTACTCCTAGCAAAAAATACTGAACTCGGAGAGGTTCAACAGAAAAGGTTTAATTGTTGAGGCTGCATGCTGAACACAAAATGGAGTCAGAGACTACACAAAGTACGACTGCCTTTCATCAGTGCACAGCTTCGACTGCTCCTCCGCAGCTCTGGGCTTAACTATGTTGCAGATCGAGTTTCTTAAAGGTGTGATCCTTCTTAAAGGCATGACGCCTGATTTATAGTCCACGGACCGGAAAGCGGATTGTGTCCTTTCTGTGATCAGTACGCCACACAGCTCCCCCCAGAATCTGCTAGTAGGGAGTGTATGAACCGGTGTGGTGGCTTGATGGCATGGCCAGAACGGCTCTTGGCGGTTGGTGTCGGGAGCGGGGCGGTTGGACGCGTCGGGCTCTTAGGCGGTCTGCCCCGTGGTGGGGGTTGGCCCACTTGAACGGGTTCATCGGGCTCTAGGTGTGCCAGCTTGAGCCGGTCGACCGACACCTTGTCAGTTCTGCCGCCCACTTCGAGGAGGAAGAACTTGTTCCCCGTCTGGAGTACCTTGTAGGGTCCGTCATATGGGGGCCGTAGAGGTCCTCGGTGGGCGTCATGGCGCACGAAAACAAATTTGGCCATGTGCAGGCTAGGTGGTGTTGTGTCTGCGTGTTGATAGAGACACTGAAGACAGGAGTAGGTTTCATAGGTGTTTACTAAGCAAAGTCTGGAGGGGAACTAACGGATATAACACAATATACAGGCTTATATAGCCCGAGTGGCCATTACCGGCATTACAGCACACATGGGGCTCTTAAAGGCACATACACTACAATTCCTCCCCTTTTAGCTAACCAGTACATAATATTTTAAGTAATTATTAATTACATGTTATAAGAAAAATAATATACACATTGCTGCAGTTAATTAATTATAAGTCAGTCTCTCTGGAGGCTTCCTGACTCGGTCCGGATAACGCCTCGGTGGTGTAGTAGTTTCTGGTGGTGTAGTAGGTTCTTTTGGCAAGGCTGATTCGGCTTGAATGCCAGTGTTGGGTTCATCGGGTTCCAGTATCACCGGATCGGAGGTAGATATGGGTATCTCTACTTCATCGTTAGGCGTATAGAGTTGTGGTGTAGGTTGTCCCTTTTCGGATGACTCTATGATTTGGTCAGCATGACGCCTTATTATGCTTTCTCCGATGTCCACGGTATACATCAGTGGTCCTAGTCGTGTGCAGATAGTTCCAGGCTGCCATTTCTCGGTACGGTAGTCCCGGGCCAAAACTTGTTGACCTATCTGGAAGGTTCTAGTTGGAATTTTATTCATGCCTTGAAATTGCCGGTTCTCCACGTCCCTTCTGATGTTGGGCTTGATCAAATCCAGCCGGCATCTTAGGCTTCTATTGAAGAACATCATGGCGGGAGTTTGGTTGGTAACCATATGTGTTGCATTCCTGTATGCGAACAAGAAGTTATCCACCTTGTGCTGAAGTTTTATGTCTTCATTACCCATGGCCTTTATGGCCTTCTTGAAGGTCTGGACAAACCTTTCAGCCAATCCATTGGTGGCGGGATGGTATGGGGCGGACGTGTAGTGCTTAACCCCATTGTTTTTTAAGAACTTCCTGAATTCTTTGGACACAAATTGCGGTCCATTATCAGAACAGATCTGTTCCGGCAGCCCATTCCTGGCAAATATGGTCCTTAATACTGTGATGGTTTTTTCCGTGGTGGTGGAGGACATCTTTATTACCTCCGGCCACTTGGAGTGTGCATCAACCGCGATTAAGAACATTGAGTCCATAAATGGACCAGCAAAGTCGATGTGTACCCTTTGCCAGGGAGATGAGGGCCACTCCCATGGATGTAGAGGGGCTTGGGGTGGAGCGTTTTGGACCTTCTGGCATCCTAGGCAGCTCTTGGTCATTTCTTCTATGTCTACATCGATACCTGGCCACCATACAAGCGCTCTGGCTAGGTTCTTCATTTTCACTCCACCCAGATGCCCCTCGTGAAGCTCCTTTAGCACTTTATCCTGGAGTTTGGGTGGAATCACCACTCTGGATCCACACATCAAGGTTCCTCGGCATACTGACAGCTGTTCTCTTCTTTGCGAGAATGCTGGCAACAGTGGTTTGCCATGTGCTGGCCATCCCTTCACCGTTAAGTCGTAGACTCGTGAGAGAGTCGGGTCATTTCTCATTTCCTTTTCAATGGCAGAATTTGTTACTGGTAGACATTCCACTATGGTTAAGTGGAACATCTCCACTGGGTCTACTGTAGGTGCCTCTTCTACCGTTGGCAACGGTAGGTGCGATAAACCGTCAGCATTCCCATGCTGTTTTGATCCTTTGTATTCTATGTTGTATTGGTGTGCCCCTAGAAAAAGGGACCACCTCTGTAGCCTTTGCGCTGTCATAATGGGAACACCCTTTTTAGGGTTGAATATGGAGATGAGGGGTTGATGGTCAGTCAACAAGGTAAATTTTTGTCCGTGTAGGTAATGGTTGAATTTCTTCACTCCCCATACCAGGCTGAGTGCTTCCCTGTCGATTTGGTCATAGTTACGCTCAGTTGAGTTCAATGAGCGTGACGCAAAAGCTATCGGCCGTTCCGAGCCATCAGGGAATTTATGCGATAATACTGCTCCTATGCCGTAAGGGGATGCATCGCACGCCAGTCTGATTGGCAGTGATGGGTTGTAATGAGCCAAAACGTCTTCGGATGTGATTAAGTCTTTGCATTTATGGAAGGCACGGTTACAGTCTTCGTTCCATTTCCAAATCAGTCCTGTTTGTAGAGGTTCATTAAGAGGGTGTAGAAGAGTTGATAAGTTCGGTAAAAATTTATGATAATAATTTATTAATCCCAGGAACGACCTTAATTGTGAAACATTTTCAGGTGCTGGGGCTTTTATAGCCGCTTCAATTTTTTCAGGTGACTTATGCAACCCTTCATTATTAATTATGTGGCCACAATATGATATTTGATTTTGGAAAAATTCGCACTTGGGGCGATTTGCTCGTAGGCCCCGTTCCCTCAGCCTAGTGAGCACCTGCTCCAAATTGGCAAGGTGCTCGTTGTCGTTTTCTCCTGTTACAAGGATGTCGTCTAGGTAGCATTGAGTACCCGGAATCACTTGGAGGACTTGCTCCATAGCTCTTTGCCAGATAGCTGGAGCGGATGCTACTCCGAAAACCAGTCGATTGTACTGGTACAGGCCTTTGTGTGTATTTATCATGAGATATTTTTTAGAGGCCTCTTCAACCTCCATCTGTAGATATGCCTGTGCCAAGTCAATTTTGGTGAAACGTTTCCCTCCGGATAGTGAGGCGAAAATATCTTCTATCCTCGGAAGAGGATACTGTACCGTGTGAAGGACCGGGTTTACCGTCACCTTGAAGTCTCCACAGATGCGAATTTTTCTCTGTTCTTCAGATTTATCATTATTCAATGCTTTCTTCATGACTGGAACGATGGGTGTTGCCCACTCACACAGAATCACAGAATCACAGAAACCCCACAGTGCAGATCGAGGCCATCTCGGCTCATCGAGCCTGCACCGACACACATCCCACCCGATCCCCGTAACCACTGCACCAACACATATCCCACCCTATCCTCGTAACCCCACGTATTTAATCCCCCTAACACTAAGGGTCAATTTATCATAGCCAATCATCCTAACCCGCACATCTTTGGACTGTGGGAGGAAACCGGAGCACCCGGAGGAAACCCACGCAAACACGGGGAGAATGTGCAAACTCCACACAGATAGTCACCCGAGGCCGGATTCGAACCCAGGTCCCTGGCGCTGTGAGGCAACAGTGCTAACCACTATGCCACTCGCTCCAATCTATTTGGGATAATACGCCTGCATTTTCCAAATTCTCCAGCTCTGCCTCGACTGCTGGACGAATTGCGTATGGCACTGGTCTTGCTTTAAAAAACTTGGGAATTGCTGCATCTTCCACTTTTATTGAGGCGGTGATGCCTTTCAAGGTTCCTAGTTTCTCTTGAAACACTTCTTTGGCGTTGGCCAAGATGTCTTTTAATCGTTCAGGTATGACATCATCATCGGTTTTTTTCTTACTGGTCACCGTCAGTGCCTGAATGGAGTGTCAGTCTAAATGTATTTTCCTGATCCATTCACGTCCTAACAGTGGTGGGCCACCATCTTGTAGAATGTATAAATACAACTTTTGTATTTCCTTGCCGTTGTATACAACAGGCACCCTTATTTTTCCTTTGGGGTATACTTTCTGCCCCGTATATGTTTTTAAGATAATGGATGTGTCTTTTAAAGGTATATGTGGAAATAGCCTCTCGTAATCCTGTCGATTTATTACGGTCAGAGCTGATCCTGTATCTAGCTCCATTTTAACTGGGGACCCTGCTATCGTGAGGGTAACCCAAATGGTCTGGTAATCATCTTTGGCAAGTACATTATGTAATTTGAGACAGCTTAGTCTCTTGTTTTCGGAGTCGCTATCGCTCTTCTGGTCTTCGGAGCTACTGTCCGTCATCATTTGTACCTTTCTGTACTTTTCTTTATTGATTTTTTTTTTCCTGTCTGTGGATTTATTTTGTCCAGATCGGCATACCCATGCAATGTGTCCAATCTTTCCGCATTGCCTGCATGCTTTGTCCTTGAACCAGCAGTCCCTCTTGTCATGGGTGGATCTGCCGCAGCGATAACATCTCTCGAAACCCTATGTCATTTCATGGGTGCCGAAGTCCTGTGTCTTTTGTTGTATTTCTGCAGCTCCTCTTGCGGCTGCTTCGTATGATACAGCCATACTGAAAGCCTTGTCCAGTGTTAAATCTTTTTCAGAAAGCAGCCTTTTCTGTGTTCCTTCACTTAAGAGACCACAGACGAATTTGTCTCGAAGATAATCTGCTAGTCCTGCCCCGAATTGGCAGTGTTTTGATAGCTTTCTGAATTCGGTGAGGTAATCAGTGCTACTTTCATTCTTGTGTTGATTTCTCTTGAAGAATTTGAATCGTTCCGCTATCAGCAGCGGTGTTGGGTTTAAGTGCTCCTGTAGGGTATCAACAATTTCTTTAAAATCCTTGTCCTTTGGTTTGGCTGGAGTGATTACATTTCGTAACAGCCCGTATGTCTTTGCGCCCATTAGATTCAGCAGTACTGAAGCTTTTTTTCATCTTCTATTCCATTTGCAGTGCAATATACCTCCACTCTTTCCACATATGTGGTCCAATCCTCTATCTCGCTATCAAAAGCATCAATATTGCCAGACTTAGGCATCTTAGAAAAGATATGGCGCTTCCCGCGCTTTTCTTTCTTTTCTGCAGAAAAGATATGGCGCTTCCCGCGCTTTCCCGCCGCTGCTGCCGATGACAACGCTGTTTCCCGTGGTTTCCGTTCTTTTTTTATTTATTTATTTACAGTTGGAGACTCGTTCCCGCCGGACTTTCTCTCTAGGTCTGAACGCCGACCTGTTTGCAGCGCCGGCCGTCTCCCGAGTGCTCCCTCCCCGTCTGTTACTGCTTGCCTCCGTTTTTGCTGCTTGGCCCAGCTGTAAAACCAGCCGCTGGAGCCCCAGCCTGACGCCCAGGAAGTATTAGCGCAGTACCTGCCACCAGCTTGGCCAGCTGGTGAAACCACAGCTTTTTTCACTTTCTTGATTCTTCTGGACGCCAGAGGAATCGATGTCCTTGAGGTGCTGCCGAATTGCAGGTAAGTCCGTTTCCACTTCATCGCCACTGTTGTGTCTGTGTGTTGATAGAGACACTGAAGACAGGAGTAGGTTTCATAGGTGTTTACTAAGCAAAGTCTGGAGGGGAACTAACGGATATACACAATATACAGGCTTATATAGCCCGAGTGGCCATTACCGGCATTACAGCACACATGGGGCTCTTAAAGGCACATACACTACAGGTGGTACGCAGGTTGCTGGTTCGCTGTGCCGGCTGGTGGGTACCAGAGCGAATTATTGTGCTCGGTTGACGAAAGCGTGGCGTTGCTGGTCAGCTGACCAGGGGGTCATGGCGGTGGGCAGAAACTCTCCGGGTACGCGCAGCGGCTGGCCGTACACGAGTTCCGCCGCCGAGGCTTGCAGGTCTTCCTTGACCGCGGAGTGTAGGCCGAGTAGCACCCACGGGAGGCGGTCGATCCAAGCCTCGTCCTCGAGGCTGGTGCGGAGGGATGCCTTCATGGACCTGTGGAATCGCTCGCACAGTCCATTGGCTTGGGGGTGGTAAGCCGTGGTGCGGTGAACGGCCACCCCGAGGTTTCGGGCGATGGCGGCCCACAGATCAGAGGTGAACTGCGGGCCTCTATCCGACGTCATGTCGGAGGGGACGCCGAACCGAGCGACCCAGGTACCGATGAACGCCCTCGCGATGTCGGCGGCGGTGGTGGACGTCAGTGGAATGGCCTCGGGCCAGCGGGTGGTACGGTCCACGATTGTCAGCAGGTGCGTGTGACCTTGTGATGGCGGCAGGGGGCCGACGAGGTCGATGTGGACGTGGTCGAACCTTCTTTCTGGCACGGTGAACTCCTCGAGTGGGGCTTTGACGTGCTGGTGGATTTTGGCACGCTGGCAAGCTGTGCAGGATCTGGACCAGATGTGCACATCTTTGCGCAGGCCGCGCCAGACAAATCGGTTGGCCACCAGTCTAATGGACGTGCGGGTGCCGGGGTGTGAGAGGTCGTGGACGATGTTGAACTCCCGTTTTCGCCAGGATGTCAGGACTACGGGGTGGGGTTGTGCCAAGGAGGTGTCGCATTTGACTGTGACGGTGGACGGGCCGCAGGCGACGTCGGTCAGTCGCAGCCCTGGGAGGGTTGTGGGCGCGGAGAGCAGATCGGGGTCGGTGCGTTGCTCCGCTGCCAGTTGAGCATAGTCCACTGCCAGGTGGGCGCCGTGGACGGCGGGGCGGGATAGGCAGTCGGCCACCACGTTGTCTTGACCGGAGACGTGCCGGATGTCCGTGGTGAATTCGGACACCGCGGCGAGCTGGCGTTGTTGCCTGGCTGACCACGGGTCCGCAGATTTCGCCATCGTGAATGTCAGGGGTTTGTGGTCGACAAACGCGGGGAAGGGGCGGCCCGCCAGAAGAAATCTAAAATGGCGGACTGCCAGGTACAGTGCGAGGAGCTCGCGGTCAAAGGCGCTGTATTTGGCCTCCGGGGGGCGCAGTTGTTGGCTGAAAAAGGCCAGCGGTTGCCAAGCCCCGTCGACCCACTGTTCGTACACGGCGCCGACCACGTGGTCGGAGGCGTCCGTGGTGAGGGCCACCCTGGCGTTGGGCTGTGGGTGAGCGAGCATGGTGGCGTCGGCGAGCGCCTTTTTGGTCGAGTCGAAAGCGGTCAACATATCCGCCGACCACTCGATCGCCATTCTGTCTTTCTTACCCCGGAGGGCTTTGTATAGGGGCCGCATGAGGGAGGCTGCTCCGGGAATGAAGCGGTTGTAAAAGATGATCATCCCCAAGAACTCCTGGAGGCCTTTGATGGTGGTAGGCCGGGGGAACTGCTGGACGGCTTGCACCTTGGCGGGCAGGGGAATGGCTCCATCCTGCATGATGTGGTGGCCAAGGAATTCGATCCTGCTGAGGCCGAATTGACACTTGGCTGGGCTGATGATGAGCCCGTGCTCACTGAGCCGCTGGAACAGGGTGCGGAGGTGCTCGATGTGTTCCTGCTTAGAGGAACTAGCTACCAGGGTGTCATCCAGGTAGACAAAGAGGAACTTCAGGTCCCGGAGGATCGAGTCCATGAGCCACTGGAAGGCCTGGGCCGCGTTTTTGAGGCCGAAGGGCATTCGGAGGAACTCGAATAGCCCAAAAGGGGTGATTATGGCCGTCTTGGGAACATCTGTGGGGTGGACTGGCACCTGATGGTAACCGCGCACCAGGTCGACTTTGGAGAAGACTGAGTGGCCGGCCAGTCTAGCCGAGAAGTCTTGAATGTGCGGTATGGGGTACCGATCCGGCGTGGTGGCGTCGTTTAGGCGCCGGTAGTCCCCGCAGGGGCGCCATCCCCCGTCGGGTTTGGTGACGATGTGGAGTGGGGAGGCCCAGGGGCTGTTGGAGCGGCGGATGATGCCGAGCTGTTCCATTGTGGCGAACTCGGCCCGTGCGATCTCCAGCTTGGCCGGGTCCAGCCTGCGGGCGTGGGCATACACCGGTGGGCCTGTGGTGGGGATGAAGTGTTCTACCCCGTGCTTAGCAACCTTCGCGGAGAAGGTCGGGTTGGTGAGGGCTGGGAACTCAGCCAGGAGTGCTGAGTAGTCGTCCGTTGAGCGGGCGCGGCACTGCCATGCCATTTCGGCGGGTTGGGGGGGGCCATGGCGCCCGGGATAGGTGACATGGTGTTCATGTCCACGAGGCGGCGCCGAAGCATGTCGACCAACAGGCCGTGGGCGCACAGGAAATCCGCACCAAGGAGTGGGGAAAGCACCTTGGCGGTGATAAACTCCCAGTGGTAGCGGCAGCCTGCGAGGTCGATGGTGACGGTGCGGGTGCCGTACGTCCGGATGTCGGTGCCATTGGCGGCAGCCAGCGCAGGGCCGCGGCCGCCTCGCTGGATCTCGAGGGCGGACGCGGGGATGATGCTGCGCTGCGCGCCCGTGTCGCATAGTAAACGGCGTCCGGAGGCGCTGTCCGTAACGTACAGCAGTGCGCCTGCTTGCCCCACGGCCATCGTGTAGGCCGGTGTGGGGGCGGTTCGAAACGTGCAGGGATGGCTGCAGCGGTGTGCCCGTGCGCCGAACCGGGTATGGAAGTAGCAGTAGCCCTGGGTCGGAGGGCTTGGGGGACGTGGGGGCCTGGGGGGCCTCGTGGCCGAGTTGTGTGGCCGCGCAATAGAGGGTGGAGCGCGCGCCGATGCTGCGGAGGCCAGGTCGGGGGTGACGGCGTGGTTGGAGCTGGTGGACAGGATCTTATCGGCTTCGTCGGCCAGGGCCTCGAGGTCCGTGAGGCTGGACGCCATGATCGCCGGGCGGATGCTGGGAGGTAGTTGGCGGATAAAGAGCGTGCGGAAGAGGGAGCCGGGCGGTTTCTCGTCGGTCAGAGCAAGCATGTGTGAGAGCAAGTCTGACGGCGTGGAGTCACCGAGGCCCGGGAGGTCGAGGAGGTGGCAGTTGCGCAAGAATTGGGAGGCTGTGAATTTTTTAATGAGCGCGGCCTTGAGATGTGCGTACTTGCCTTCCTCCGGAGGGTTTTGTAGTGTTGTCCAGACTTTCGTGATTGTGGAGCTGCCCAGGGAGGCGAGGAGGTAGTCGTACATCGTTGCGTCGGCGGTGATGCCGCGGAGTCGGAATTGCGATTCGGCTTGAAGGAACCAGGCGGTGGCTAGGTTCTCCCAGAACTCCGGCAGCTTCACAGAAACTGCGTTTGTGTCAGCCATGGTTACGCTTAGGAGTCGTCCTGAGCGTCGGGGTCACCAATGTAGGAGTCTATGTACTCCTAGCAAAAAATACAGAACTCGGAGAGGTTCAACAGAAAAGGTTTAATTGTTGAGGCTGCATGCTGAACACAAAATGGAGTCAGAGACTACACAAAGTATGACTGCCTTTCATCAGTGCACAGCTTCGACTGCTCCTCCCCCGCTCTGGGCTTAACTATGTTGCAGATCGAGTTTCTTAAAGGTGTGATCCTTCTGAAAGGCATGACGCCTGATTTATAGTCCACACACCGGAAAGCGGATTGTGTCCTTTCTGTGATCGGCACGCCACACGGCCACCATTTTTAAGCAAAACCGGCCTGAACGGAGAGCGCTAAAACTTCGAAATTCGCGGCCACGGAATTCAATAATTGCCTCAACAGGCGGGCGGGGGGGGGGGAGGAATTCTAGTGAGGGATTTTGTTTCCGAGTGTGAACATGCTGCCTCAGCTGGAGGCAGGGCAGGTGGCAGAGTTTTTATAAATAGTTGGGAGTCTGACTTTGCCTCAGCGCCGTGAGAGGATCTTTGTCTGTGTGGAGAGAGGATTTTTCTCTCAGCACTGACACTATCAGCTGTGGGGAAGGTGCTGTGAACTTTGATACACCTTTGGTCTCAGTGGGGTGAATTGCAACTGTTTCCTCTGTGGTGGTGTTTGGTGGGTTTCAGTCAGATAGGAGCATGTTTGCTTTCTCACTTCCTGATGGTGGTGAGTCATGTTCGGGTAGTTCCGTGGCTGCTCCCAGCCCTACAATAAACACACCCAGTAATACATTCTTCATTTGTGAACATTTCCATGTGTTGACAGGCTAAGTGAACACAAGAGGCCTCACAGCAAAGACTAATTCTGTCTTCACTCGCTGTCTACTTACCAGTAGGACTCACTGAACAGCAACTAGGAATGGGAACCTTGGATAATTTATAGAAAATAAATTCCAATAAGTCCTGAATTTAAAAAAAATAAAATAAGGAACTTGATAACGACAGCAGTCACTTACCGCCCATGAATACCCACTGACAGCCTCTGCTTCTTCATTTGATACTACTCCTTCATAGGGTCCAAAGTGAACGCCTTTGGGAATAACCTGCCCTTCATTCCATACACCAAGACCAGCTTTTCGAATTTTTGAAGTCGCTATGCTGAGACCCTCCGGAAGGGTTAAACGTGCTCTGTCTGGCTGACCGAATTCGACCACCGTGTCCTTTATGAACACTGGAGGACCATGCACAGGGCATTCTTCAATAAAAAATGCCTCGCAGTCTTCACAAACTAACACATAAAATACAAATTAAAGATGGATCAGGATTTCAATTCATTATTCAGTGTTCATGAAGGTGAAGGGGGATAGTACTGAGAAAGGATAGATTACCTATCGTAGATTTGATCTTCCTCATTGTTTGATTGCAATTCAGTCTGCACACACAAGTATGATATTTCTGTGATCTATCAGCTGGGGAAAACACTTGGGGCATCTTCCCTCTATGAAAATTACACCCAGTGCCAGTCAGGTCTTCCCCCACTCTGTTGTATACAAGGGCTTGTTCTGGGCGACATGTTCGGTTCTTGACTCTAAGAAGGCAGTACTGACCACAATTAACAACAGCAATGCAAAAACTGTCAACATTATCTCCAAGCTGTGCCACACCAGATAAGATTAGGAGTGGGCAGGAAGAGAATTTTGCACAAGGAGGCTGAATTACTTCCTATAGGTTATAGCTTCCTCATTCTTTGAATGAATTTCAACCTGCATATCCAGTAACAAAAGTCCCCCTAAACCATCAGGCAAATCACGCTAGAACATAAGAACATAAGAAATAGGAGAAA
Organism: Somniosus microcephalus; assembly: GCF_052327205.1. Lineage (NCBI taxonomy): Eukaryota > Metazoa > Chordata > Chondrichthyes > Squaliformes > Somniosidae > Somniosus > Somniosus microcephalus. The sequence continues at coordinate 225,275,009 of NC_140998.1, read as the reverse complement.
AAAATCTGGGAAATTCCTCTCCGACCCATCTAGGCGATCGAAATTCTTCCAGGGGAAAGTGCCACTTCTCAAATTTGCCCTTTCAGTTATGCCATCATCTTAGCCCCACACCTCTTTTCAAACCATGTTGACACCCAACTTAATTCTGGCTGCATCATCAATTCTTTGGAGATGGTCACTGCTTGCCATTCATAAGTTTGAATGTTAGCTGCCGCTTGTCAGCCCAAGCCTGGATGTTGTCCAGGTCCTGCTGCAGGCTGGTATAGGATGCTTCAATATCTTAGACAAGGGGCTGCTATTCCCTGTAATCAGGGCCATTAGTTTATGGTTATTGAAATTCATATATTTCATGAGAGAATTCCAGAATTATTATCAATATTTTGGGGATCATATTTGTGATTGTTATTCCTTCATGGAAAAATGAAAATCGGTGCCTGTTTGTGGGCAAACAGAGGCCTGCACTCGTGTCCCACCACTCTGACATGCTGTATTGCTCCACCAATCCCCTGGCCTACCAAGGCCCCTGTGTCATCACACCAAAACACCCAATAATTATTCCTGCCCTGAGGAAATGGATAGGTTGCTTTGCACATACACAGGTAATCATCGTCACAAAGTTCCCTTTCTTCAGTGTAAACTTTTCTCTCTCTGTTTCTCAAACAGTATCTTCTGCTTTCAGTCTCTTTGGTGGTTTCCTCATTTGCTGACCCCAAGATCTTTCCAGTACAGACAACTGTGGAATAAATCCAGAAAATCAGGATCAAAAATTGAACCAATTAGTTTTAATATTCTTACATGTAAAGCTTGTTTGTTGTTGAACAGGAGATGCTGAAGATACGTGGCTCCGTGGGTAGCACTCTCACCTCTGAGTCACAAGGTTGTGGGTTCAAGTACCACATCAGGGACTTAAGCACAAAAATCAAGGCGGACACTCCAGTGCAGTGCTGAGGCAGTGCCGCACTGTCGGAGGTGCCGTCTTTCAGATGAGACATTAATCCGAGGCCTCGTCTGCTCTCTCAGGTGGACATAAAAGGTCCCATGGCACTATTTCGAAGAAGAGCAGGGGTGCTATCCCCGGTGTCCCTGACCAATATTTATCCCTCAATCAACATAAAAAACCAGACTATCAGGTCATTATCACATTGCTATTTGTGGGAGTATGCTGTACGCAAATTGGCTGCCATGTTTCCTACATTACAACAGTGATTACACTTCAAAAAGTACTTCATTGGCTGTGAAGCACTTTGAGACGTCCAGTGGTCATGAAAGGCGCTATATAAATGCAAGTCTTTCTTTACATAAATCAGCAAGATATTGCGTTAATCTGATTTGAATGACTACTGGTGTGGTGGCATTATCAACATAGAGCATCTCTTGCTCATTAAAATACCCTCAATTATTCAAAATAGAAATACTTCACTGAAATCCTTTATTCCAGGACAAATACCTTTATTGGATTCACTACGAGCTTCACTTTCACAAACCAAGGTGCTCGTTTCTATTCTGAGCTTTTGAACTGAAACAGTCTCTTCCTTAGCTGAAGCAGTTTCCTCAGTGATGCCTCGGAAAACTTCATCTTCAGCCACTTCGAAATGGGACACAATCTGTGACGGGGTTTTTTGGTTCTGAAATGCAGAATGTGAGAGTGAAAATGTACCTCACAGCACCTGAAGTAGACAATAGCTGCCTCAGGACTCCCTGCATTACAAGTCAAAGCAGTTGTCTGTTGTTCCTCTCCATTAGTTATTGTAGGATATTTAATAAACAGAGCTTCCCAATTACCCAACTGGGGAAATGCAGTTGCTCCCCAGTGTAGTGCTAAGCCACACACATCAGATTCCCTTCTTTGATACTGTACTGTACTGATACTGATCTCAGCAAATATGGTAAACCTATTACATAAACTTCAGCACCCTTTTGCAAGGGAGGGAATAAAATTAGCCAGGATTCAAAATTGAATTTGCCTGGGCTTGTCGTACCACACATGGAGAAAAGTACTTTAGATTCAAACCACTTTGCACACAGAACATTCTTCTTGAAGTAAAAGCTAATTGCTCGTTCATGAAGCATCATAGCTACAGAAGGTTAGTCAGAGACAAGAGCCCGCGAGAGGAAATCAATGGAGGATCTAGAAGCAGATACAATTTCATTTAAAGTATCTGCCATGCTTGTCACCAAAATTAAGGCCGAATGTTTCTTCAGCCCTGCGTCACTGGACATTGTGTTTCTCATATCTAGTTCCCAACATGAGAATTGCAATTCTTGATTACAACAACAGGAAGAGAAACCTTGAGATGTTAGTACAGCAGCAGTGACCAAGGAGTTTTGTCTTCATGAACCAGCTAGATCCATATTATGGAGCATCATGGGCAACATATCAAATTCATACCATTAATTTTCAGATATTTCAAGCTGCTGATTTTCACAGATTTTGGGATGCTGGTGGAGGATTTCTCCACCAACAGCGCTAAGAGACCTTTCCAACTCTCCGAGCCATGAATTTCAAGGACAAGTAACCAAGAATGAAATAGAAATAGGACCAAGTTGCCAGGCACCATGGACTGTAAATTGGGCTCTCATGCAGCAGAATGAAAAAGAAAAATTGTTTGGTAGAAATCTGAGATAAAGACAGAAAATGCTGGAAGTGTGTAGCAGCTCAATTCGTGTCTGAAGGAGAAAGACTGGTTAATGCTTGGGTGGGAACTTGTATCGATATATCCTTCAGATGCTGACAGGCCTGCCGTGATTATCTAGCAGATTATTTTCATCTTGAACTATTAGTCTGTAAGAATTTCTGTTCACTTTGAATTACCTTTCTGGTATTCTCGTTCTTAGTCTTCTTGGTATCTTCATTCTTAAGGAGAGGCTTAAAGAATCTCAACTCTTAAAAAAAGAAAGACATCAGTGTGATTGAGATAATCTCAGCTGTCAGTTTATTTATGTTAACAACATGAAGATTCTAAAAATATCTTGTTTATTCAGGCCCAAAAAAGAATCAACATATTATGCAGATAAAAAGTAAAGAAAACTTACACAAGTATAAGGGAAAATGTGATCAAACAATTTACTTATATTTCCAGCTCTCCAAAACTTCAAAGTAACTGCCTGCTGACAAAAAATATGTAGTAGTTGCTGGACAAACTGGTTATATTCAGGGTGTTAAAAAAGCACATTTAATGCTTTAACAAAGAAAACACATCCAATTTACTTGGTGGGTTTTTCACAAGAAGTTTAGGCGTCCACTCCTCATCCGAGTCACTAGAAACATACACACGGGGTTGGTGCCCACTCCTAGGTCTTGACATGAACACTGGATCTGGTACATTCAATCCTGTGAAAATTAAAATATTCCAATCATCTACAGTTGATAATTGCCTGTATTTAATTTGACTTAACTTACTAACGTAAGGCATCTGTTGAATCGAACCATTTTAGAATAATGTCAGGTAAGAGCAGCACAGAGGCTTTCCTTTCATCAATGGCATCTGGATTTAAATCCAGCCCAGACTGATCAGAGGAAAAGGAGCTTTTATGTTATGTTGGGGAGCTGGGAGCACAGCACTCAGGCCCATGCCCTCTAAGAGTCCTGTTCTCCCAGATTTTTATGCCACTGATCCCTATTGGACCCATTGGAGAGTCCAAAGGAAGATTTACATTTGTGGCAGCTGATGGTCACTCTCAGTACCGAGGGAAAGGAAGGTCCTTGATGGCATCTGAGATGTAGAGCTTTCCTCCCTTATTCCAATATTTACTGTTTTTATCCTTCATTTAGTTTTAATGACAATCATTTAGTAGTTTTGTACAAAAAGTGGGGGGAAAGCCGCACAGGTACAACAGGAGGTGTTCTGATAGTCAGGTGAGATCAAGATCGGCTGCACTGTCCCCATATCACAAGCCTACATACACTCAGACAGGATTTTTTCAAGGCAAGTAAATTAATATTCAGCGAATCACAGGATGGGGGTGCTGCATTTCCTGATATGTGTTCCTGATGTGTGCCAGCAGTTGTGAGATGGAAAATTCCAGCCAAAATATCTAACCACATATGAGGAGAACATCCACTTGGGTGTAATATTGGAAGAATTGTATGGCAGTATGAATCAGAGTGTTCAGGAGAGGAAAAGAGAAATGTTGAAAGCAAGAAAATAATTTATCTTGTACAAACCTACTGCAAGCATGGTTTCATAGTTCTGCTGCACTTTCTTATAACGGATGTCGACCCATTCACTTAGCTCTGCCCAATCGTCTTTGGAAAGATAAATGGCAATGTCTTTCAGCTTCTCTAGAATCTGGAGACATAAAATGAATGTAATTTCTGATACATCTAGGCATTTTATCTGTAATCTTCACAAACTACAATTGTAAGATTAGCTACCCTGTCAGATCTGCCAATCTTTAAAAGAATATCCTCCACACCACTTGAATGTGCCGGCACAGCCAGCCTTTATTGGAAGCCATCAATATCATGGCAGCATGATGTTGAAATGTCTTGAAGGAAAGTTGTCTCAAGACCTTCTACAATCAGTGTTGGTGCTACCATGCTCCAGAGGATGTCTGGAAAGGCAAAACAAAATGGCTAAAAATGATACCACACACCATCCCCTTTTCTAAATTATTCTTCCTCACCTTCTTTATGCTCACATGTAACATTCCAGAGCCAATTGTAGACAAAACCCTTACAGCAGGTTTTTCGGTACTGCTGTTTTTGAGCCAGTTGTTCAAGGACACCCGTAGTGAATGCCTCCGATTCCTCCCCCTCAGTGTGACATTATCCACACTCACCCGAACGTCATAGTCGAGATCAGTCTGGTAACTTCAAGGTACACAGCAAAAGACCATTCAGCAAGTTTCACCATGTTGTTAACTATGGTAGATCTACTCTTTTAACCTCATTTTTCCCATAATTCTTCATTCAATTAATATCCATACAACCCAAGTATCTATCCACTTTTAAATACCTGAATAAATTCTGCATCAATGGCCTCCCGGCTGAAGGGAGACGGCGTCGGGGGACAGGTGAAGACCGCCAAGCGCGGGAAAACCGCCATTTTGTGGGCGGAGGACGACGGCAAGAGCGGGAAGCCGCCATCTTTGATAACAAGTAAACAAAATAAAATCTGAGAAATTGCAAATCTACAATGCCTAAACACGGGAATATTAGCACCTTTGATAGTGACCTCGAAGATTGGGCCATATATGTTGAAAGAGTAAAAAATTATTGTAAGGCCAATAAAATTCGTGACCAAGATAAAGCTCTAACATTATTAAATTTAATGGGTGCGAAGACATACGGGCAATTGAAACACCTGTTATCACCAGATGAACCGACGGATAAGACATTCAATGAGATTGTTACTGTCCTGAAAGATCATCTAAACCCCACGCCGCTGATGCTAGCGGAACGATTTAAATTTTACGACAGAAGGCAGCTACAGCATGAAAGCAATGCTGAATATTTGCTGGAATTGCGTAAATTAGCGAAATATTGCCAGTTTGGAACGGGATTGACAGATGCACTACGAGACAAATTTGTGTGTGGTTTATTTAAACAGGATACACAAAAGCGACTGCTCGAGGAGAATGAGCTGACGCTTGAGAAGGCGGTCACTATGGCAGCAGCACACAAAGCCGCAGCGAGAGGCACGGCAGTAATGCAGCTACGGTCACCGGAGCTCAGTGCACACAAATTGGGTGTGAGTTCTGGCAAATGTTATCGTTGTGGAAAGACAACGCATGATCAGAACCAGTGTTGGTTTAAAAACCAAGAATGTAGAACTTGTGGTAGGCTTGGACATATAGCTAGAGTATGCAGGTCAGGGAAGAAGACCAGCAACAAGAAGTCACCGCAAGGAAAATACGCAAAGGTACACAAGGTGACCGAACAGGAGTCCGATTCAGACGCTAGCAGTAATGAACTGGCTAGCTTAAGCTGTAATGAACTGGCTAGCTTAAGAGTACTCAACGCTGGTAAGGGTGCAGACCTCCAGACAATTTGGGTCACTCTTCAGATAGAAGGAGTCCAAGTAAAACTGGAATTGGACACTGGATCGGCATTGACGGTCATAAATAAGAAAGATTACGGAAAGTTATTCCAACATATTCCCCTACAGGATACGGGGATTATATTGAAAACATACACGGGGCAAAGAGTGTACCCCATCGGGAAAATAGAGGTTGCAGTGGTCCACAAGGGCGAAGACAGTCAAATAATGGACTTATATGTGATATCTGAAGGAGGTCCTCCACTACTAGGACGGGAGTGGATTAGGAAAATGAATATGGACTGGCATTTCCTACAAACAATAACGAGTGAGAACTCGGTGAAGATAGTCGGCCCAGACTCTGGAACGGATGATGGTAAGCCCAACTCAGGTGCAAAAGACAAAGTTTCAGCACAGAATTCCACTGAGCAACAACAACATAGTTTAACTGTGGATTCTGAGTCTGGCAAGTCTACTGATGTGCCCATTTCTGAGGGACACCGGGCTCGAACTCAACTCCATTTCAAACTACAACAGCAATTAGAACAAATGCTTCGCCGTTTTGAGCAAGAGTTGAATGCAACGAAAGAGTTCTTTGATATAGAGTTGGAGAATCTGGAAAGACAACAGAAGCAGCTGATGGAGAAAATGGAGCAGGAGCACACAAAACATCTGATGTCAGAGGAGTTAACGGTCAGCCAACTCCTGCATAGGCTGAAGGACAGGACTCTGAAATGGGAAAAACTTGAACACAAACTTCAATATTCAAACGAAAGGGGTTCGGAGCTCTCAAAGGTTATTGGAAGAGCTGAGGTGGCAACACAGACTGAGATGACTGCAACAGAGCAGTCCTTGGATGCCAAAAGTGCGCTGACTCACGTCAACGTAGAACAACAGACCGCTGAAACAGCTGCTCCGGTAGAGGGATTGAATAGTCCGATCAATCAATCTCCAAAAGAAGTTGAAGTAGTAAAATCTCAAATGAGGTCATTAGTAAACGACTTGCTGGAAGCCCAGAAAAAGCTGGATGAAGAGGTACGCATGAAGAAGTCTCTTCAGGAAAGATGTCTGGACTTGGAACAAAAGCTGGCTAACGCCCAGCTGGGTATGGAGGAAATAGAAGACCCTCTCGCTGGCCTAGATCAGGACGACACCGAATATTACTATGTCCTGTCCTGCCCAACTTGTAACTTCGACTCCCACCATACAGAAATCATGGAGGAGCACCGAAAGTCTACGGAACATCGGGAGAAGGTGGCTCTACTACGGAAAAAGGAGGAAGAGAAGGAGGAACTGCGCATGCAGCTGGCAGCTGACAGTGGAGCCCAGAGAGTCTCCAAGAAGCAGAAAAGGAAAAGTCGAAACAGAAGATGACCCATCTGAACCATTATTACCTCTACCAGATCACACACGTGGTCCCTCCGAACGGAGCCAATTCAGTTCGGAAGTTCAAACTGTTAAATCCATGGAAGGACTATTGAATGAGTCACTCCAGCAATGTGAACCGACTACACCACAGAGATTGAATCTGTGAACTGTTTTCCGCAGAGACTGAATCTGTGATCTGTTTTGACATGAAGTTATCTATGTATCTATGTTATTCTGTTATGTAAACCTGAAGTTATATATGTATATATGTTATTACGTTATGTTAAATGGGGAGATGACTGTAAAGCTAAGAAGGGAGGAATGTTGTGTATATAATATGTGTGCTACTTTGAACCTATGGACAGGACTGCACTACTTGTAGGGCGTAGTGATACGCAGTACCACTCCTGGCCATAGGGGTATAAATAGTACTGTGGGTACTGATCTCCCCTCAGTTCCCGCCTGTGGGCATGAAGTAAAGACCTACGTATAGTCCCTACCTCCAACCAGTAAAGACCTGTTTGAGTTATACGTTTAAGTCTTTGTGTTAATTGTTCAATACAATACACATACTTAACAGTAACTACAAGACTAGGATAAACCTGGTAAGAGAGAAGTTCAGAACGACGGTCACAGCAGGAATTATCAGTACCTGAAATGGTCGCCTGGGGAGAGTAGTAGAGGCAAAAAACAAAAATGAATTAATTTAAGCAGTTAGATATTGTGATAAAGAAATCTTAAGTTTCTACTGGAAGGATAAGTTCGATGGGCCAAATGGTCTCACTGCTCAATACTAATGTTAGTGATCCAATCTAAACACTGGGGAACTCAGCCACTCCCTACTGACAGTATTAATGTGATTGGTATCTTTTGGGACTGAGCAGCTGAATCTTCCCCATCTCAAGTTGTAAACAACACATTTCTCCAGCATTTTCTTTCTGGTTTCCATTTGAAATCTGCCCTCATCTCACCTCCGATTTGCTCTTCTCAGACATGGCCTTGCCCTCTTCACTATCTTCCCTGTCACTCTGAGTTTTGCCCATCCCTTCCTGAGGTTGGCCACCTTATTTACTCAACTTTTCCCTCGGGTTTTTGTGCCCTTCTCGATCCCTCAGTCTTTTCAATGGTTTTGCCCCCGGGACGATTATTTCTTCCTTTTTTCTGTCACCTCACGGGGCTAAAATGAAGCTCAATGTGAGTGAAAGACTTTCCTGTCAGCAGCAGTGTTTAGTTTATGTGACACTAATATCTGAAGCGGTCTTTTCTTCTGACTTTCCCTCAGACTAACACGACCTGAGTCTCTTTCTGACTAAAAGTAACCCTGCCAGCTCCTGGTTTTTCCTCAGAATATTTTTGTTCCTTTTCTTGAGAAATAATTTGTGACCGGATTATTTTTCAGCTGCAATCCCTCAGCATTTGACCTGAAACGTGTGAAGTGAGTGAGTGAGAATGTGCTTTCCCCGCCCGCCCTGTGAAAGGTCCGCCCAGCCTCACACTTCCTCCCCCTCCTGCAGCCTCCCGCTTTCTGCCCGTTGCCAGGCGACGCCGCCTCTATTTATAGCCCCACCTCCCCCGGGGCGGGGCCAACAGCGCTGTGAACAGCGCTGCGGCCAATCAGAGCGCTGCGGCTGAGGGTTGAGCAGGGCGCGAGCGCCGGCGTGACGAGACAGCCCACCTCACGCGCCCAGGGAGGCCGAGCGCGCGCCCTTTGAACCAAGGCCCAAAGACAAAGGGCGGGAATAAGACCCCGCGGGGCCTCGTGTTTGCGTCGCAGCGCCAGGCCCGGCCCCGGCCCCGCCCCCGGGTGAGCGGGGCGACTGTCCGCCACCTTGCTGAAGGATTTCTCCCCAGCTACAAACCCGGGTTACTCCGGCAACCGGCCGCCATCTTGGTGAAGGAATGTGGGACGTCCCCGCGCTGCCATCTTGGTTCAAAGGGGAGGAGGAGGAGGAGGACTGGGCGGGGAAAGCACATTCTCACTCACTTCACATGTTTTAGGGCAAATGCTGAGGGATTGCAGCTGAACAAAAAATAATCCGGTCAAACATTATTTCTGACCAGCAAAGGAAGAAAAAATATGCTGAAGAAAACCCAGGAGCTGGCAGGGTTACTTTTAGTGAGAAAGAGACTCAGGTCGTGTTAGTCTGAGGGAAAGTCAGAAGAAAAGACCGCTTCAGATATTAGTGCCACATAAACTAAACACTGCCGCTGACAGGAAAGCCTTTCACTCACATTGGGCTTCATTTTAGCCCCGTGAGGTGACAGAAAAAAGGAAGAAAAAAGTAGTCCCGGGGGCAAAACCATTGAAAAGACTGAGGGATCGAGAAGGGCACAAAAATTGGAGGGAAAAGTTGAGTAAATAAGGTGGCCAACCTCAGGAAGGGATGGGCAAAACTCAGAGTGACAGGGAAGATAGTGAAGAGGGCAAGGCCATGTCTGAGAAGAGCAAATCGGAGGTGAGATGATGGGAGATTTCAAATGGAAACCAGAAAGAAAATGCTGGAGAAATGTATTGTTTACAACTTGAGATGGGGAAGATTCAGCTGCTCAGTCCCAAAAGATACCAATCACATTAATACTGTCAGTAGGGAGTGGCTGAGTTCCCCAGTGTTTAGATTGGATCACTAACATTAATATTGAGCAGTGAGACCATTTGACCCATCGAAGTTATCCTTCCAGTAGAAACTTAAGATTCCCTTATCACAATATCTAACTGCTTAAATTAATTCATTTTAGTGTTTTTTGCCTCTACTACCCTCCCCAGGCCACCATGTCAGGTACTGATAATTCCTGCTGTGACCTTCGTTCTGAACTTCTCTTTTACCAGGTTTATCCTAGTCTTGTAGTTACAATTTAACTGAAAGTACTGCTGTGGATTTGTCTTTCCTGTTCCATGTATTACCTTCGGTCTGATCAGAGACTGAGCAAATCTCCCGAAACATGAGTGATCTGATCGAGGTGTTTCAAAAGAAGGTCCACCACCATCTTCTCAAGGCAACTAGGGATGGACATTAAAGATGGTCTTGTTAGCACTGACCACATCCTGTGTAATAATTAAAAAGGGAATTGACAGGATAGATGATTTCCAAAAGTAATTTTGCTGATCGTGAAATCTGTAAGAAAGGGACATAAATTTAAAACTAAGCTATTGAAAAGGTAATCCAGGAAAACATTCTTAAAGCAAAATGTTATGGGAATGTGAAATGCACTACCACAGGAGGCCATTGATGCAGATTTAATTCAGTTATTTAAAAGGTGATAGATTCTTGGGTTGTCAGGATATTAAGTGAATGGTGATGGTGGCAAAACATGAATGGGGTTAAAGGGTTTTATCTAACATACTTAACAACATGTTCAGTGGACGATTCCTGTTCCTGTGTTCCCTGAAGTTACGAGACTGATCTCGACCATGACGTTCAGGTGAGTGTGAATAATGTCGCACTGAGCTGAGAGGAATCGGAGGCATTCACTGGGTGTCCTTAAATCGCTCAAAAACAAGTACCGAAATCCTGCTGTAGGTTATTTGGTTGCAATTGGCTGTGGAATGTGCGTGTGCGCTTAAAGAAAGAGAGGAAGAATTATTTTTAAAAGTGGTGGTGAGTGGATTTTTAGACGATGCCCCCAGTCCTTGAATCCCCAACCAGGAGAAATAGTTTCTCTCTATCTACCCTATCTGTTCCCCTTAATACTTTGAAAACTTTGATCAGATCACCCCTTAACCTTCTAAATTCTAGGGAATACAACCCTAATTTGTGTAATCTCTCCTCGTAACTTACCCCTTGAAGTCTGGGTATCATTCTGGTAAACCTATGCTGTCCTCCTTCCAAGGCCAATATATCCTTCCTAAGATGTGGTGCCCAGAACTGCTCACAGTACTCCAGGTGTGGTCTAACCAGGGTTTTGTATCGCTGCAGCATGACTTCTACCCCCTGTACTCTAGTCCTCTAGATATAAAGGCCAGCATTCCATTAGCCTTTTTCATTATTTTCTGCACCTGTTCATGACATTTTAATGATGTTTGTACCTGGACCCCCAAGTCTCTTTGGACCGCCATTGTTTTTAGCTTTTCATCATTTAGAAAGTATCCTGGTCTATCCTTTTTAGGTCCAAAGAGGATAACCTCTCACTTGCCTACATTGAAATCCATTTGCCACAGTTTTGGCCATTAACTTAATCTGTATAATGCTGAGTTATACCACAACCGCAGAGGTTACCACTCGCTAAATGTGCAGTTGGTGTGTGACCATGCTCAGCATATCATGATGGTGAATGCCCAGTATCCTGGCAGCAGTCATGATGCTTTTATTCTGCGCCAGTCCGCTACTCCTTCGGTCTTTGAGACACCAAGACAAACCAGTGGGTGGCTACTGGGCGACAAGGGTTATCTCTTGACCACCTGGTTCGTGACTCCACTGCGCAATCCAACCACCCATTTTTGGAGGCTACCGAATTTCGAGCCCTACCTCTCTTTTAGGGATTGTGGGTGGTTTGTGAAGACCAAAGCTGAAGTAGTAAAACTATGCATCTAACCTCCTCTCTCATTTTCCTGAATGCACTGATTCATGCTTCCTAAGTCTAGGCTGACTTAATGTGCAGCCCTGATGGCATTTCCTAAATGGCTGTTCTTCATGTGTTAGACTCATCATTGTTGGAGAAGATCTGTCCCTTTTTTGTATACACGCAGAGACCCTTTCCACAACTGATTATTAGTTAGCATTTAGTGGGAATCCTGGCTAATTTTATTCCCTCCCTTGCAAAAGGGTGCTGAGGTAAATTGTAATTAGACTTGGGTGTACAGGGCACAATTTGCAGATGACACAGAACTTGGAAGTATACTGAACAGTAAGGAGGATAGTGATAGACTTCAAGAAGATAGACAGCCTGGTGGAATGGGTGGACACGTGGCAGATGAAATTTAATGCAGAAAAGTGCGAAGTGATACATTTTGGAAGGAAGATCAAGGAGAGGCAATATAATGTAAAGGGTACAATTCTAAAGGGGGTGCATGAACAGAGACCTGGGGGTATATGTACACAAATCGTTGAATGTGGCAGGGCAGGTTGAGAACGTGGTTAAAAAAGCATAAGGGATCCTGGGCTTCATAAATAGAGGCATAGAGTACAAAAGCAAGGAAGTTATGATGAACCTTTATAAAACACTGGTTCGGTCTCAACTGGAGTATTGAGTCCAATTCTGGGCACTGCTCTTTAGGAAGGATGCGAAAGCCTTAGAGAATGGTTCCAGGGATGAAGGACTTCAGTTATGTGGATAGACTGGAGAAGCTGGGGTTGTTCTTCTCATTCCAGAGATGGTTGAGATGAGATTTGATAGAAGAGTTCAAATTCATGAGGGGTTTAAACAGAGTAGATAGAGAGAAACATAGAAACATAGAAGATAGAAACTGTTCCCATTGGCGGAAGGGTCGAGAATCAGAGGACACAGATGTAAGGTGATTGGCAAAAGAACCAAAGGCGACATGAGGAAAACTGTTTTACGCAGCGAGTGGTTAGGATCTGGAATTCACTGCCTGAAAGGGTGGTGGAGGCAGATTCATTGTGGCTTTCAATAGGGAATTGGATAAGTACCCGAAGAAAATAAATGTGCAGGGCTCTGGGGAAAGGGCGGGGAGTGGGACTAGCTGAAGTGCTCTTGCAGAGAGCCAGCATGGGCTCGACAGGCCAAATCGCCTACCTCTGTGCTGTAACCATTCTATGATTCTATTAAGTTTACCACATTTGCTGAGATCAGCAAACTTAACAGAGGAGTACGGTATCAAACATGGGAACTTTCTGATATGTGTGGCTCAGTACTACACTGGGGAGCAACTGCATTTATCCAACGGGTAGTTGGGTAGCTTTGTTTATTAAATATTCGAAAACAACTAATGAACAGGAAAAATAGACAAACACTTTGACTTGTACACAATCTCTTTAGTAATACAGGCAGTCTTGAGGCAGCTATTCTTTAATTCAGAAGCGGTGAGAGACAGTTTTACTGTCAAATTCTGCATTTCAGAACCAAAAAGCCCCATCACAGATTGCATCCCAATCAGAAGAGGATAAAGCTGAAGTTTCCAGGGGCTTCACTGAGGACAATGCCTCAGCGATGGAAGAGACAGCTCCAGTTAAAAAGATCAAAAGAGAAACGAGCACCTTGCTTTGTGAAAATGAATCTTGTAGCAAATCCAATAAAGGTATTTGTCCTGGAATAAAGGATTTCAGTTAAGTATTACTATTTTGAATAATTTTTTTTTTTAATGAGGAAGAGATGCTCTATGTTGATAATGTGACCACTACCGTAGTCATTCAAATCAGATTAACACAGTGTCTTGCATTATTATGTAAATGTCTACAGCATCTTCTGTGCAACCAGAAACAAACCTTACATGCAAGAATATTAAAATTAATTGGTTCAATTTTTCTTCATGATATTTTTGATTTATTTCATAGTTGTCTGTACTGGAAAGATCTTGGGGTCAGCAAATGAAGAAACAACCAAAAAGACTGAAAGCAGAAGATACAGTTTCAGAAATAGAGAGAGAAAAGTTGATACTGAAGAAAGGGAACTTTGTGACGATGATTACCTGTGTATGTGCAAAGTAACCTATCCATTTCCTCAGGGCAGGAATAATTTATTGGGCGTTTTGGTGTGATGACACATGGCCTTGGTAGGCCGGGGGATTGGTGGAGCAATGCAGCATGTCAGAGTGGTGGGACAGGAGTGCAGGCCTGTGTTTGCCTACAAACAGGCACCGATTGTTCTTTTTCATTGAGGAAAAACAATCACAAATATGATCCCCAAACTATTGATAATAATTCTGGAATCTTGTAATAAAATAGAACAGGACTTTCAGTAATTATAAACTAATGGCCCCTGATTACAGGGAATAGCAGCCCCTTGTCTAAGATATTGAAGCATCCTATGCCAGCCTGCAGCAGGACCTGGACAAAATCCAGGCTTGGGCTGACAAGCGGCAGCTAGCATTCAAACTTATGAACAGCAAGCAATGACCATCTCCGAAGAATTGACGGTGCAGCCAGAATTAAGTTGGGAGTCAGCATGGTTTGGGAAGGGGTGTGGGGAGAAGATGATGGCCTAACTGAAAGGGCAAATTTGAGAAGTGCCACTGTCCCCTAGTGTGATTTGCCTGATAGTTTAGAGGGACTTTTGTTACTGGATATGCAGGTTGAACTTCATGCAAAGAATGAGGAAGCTATAGGAGGTAATTCAGCCTCCTTGTGCAAAATTCCCTTCCTGCCCACTCCAATCTTATCTGGTGCAGCACAGCCTGGAGATACTGTTGACAGTTTTTGCAATGCTGTTATTAATTGTGGTCAGTACTCCCTTCTTGGAGTAAAGAACCGAACATGTCGCCCAGAACAAGCCCTTGTATGCAACAGAGCGGGGGAAGATCTGACTGGCACTGGGTGTAATTTTCATAGAGGGAAGATGCCCCAAGTGTTTTCACCAGCTGATAGATCATGGAAATATCGTGTGTGTAGACTGAATTGCAATCAAACAATGAGGCAAATCAATCTACGATAGGTAATCTATCCTTTCTCAGTACTAGCACCTTTTACCTTCATGAACACTGAATAATGAATTGAGATCCTGATCCATGTTTAATTTGTATTTTATGTGTTAGTTTGTGAAGACTGCGAGACATTTTTTATTGAAGAATGCCCTGTGCATGGTCCTCCAGTGTTCCTAAAGGACACGGTGGTGGAATTCAGTCAGCCAGACAGAGCACGTTTAACCCTTCCGGAGTGTCTCAGCATAGCGACTTCAAAAATTCGAAAAGCTGGTCTTGGTGTATGGAATGAAGGGCAGGTTATTCCCAAAGGCGTTCACTTTGGACCCTATGAAGGAATAGTATCAAATGAAGAAGCAGAGGCTGTCAGTGGGTATTCATGGGCGGTAAGTGACTACTGTCGTTATCAAGTTCCTTATTTTATAATAAAGTTCAGGACTTACTGGAATTTATTTTCTATAAATTATCCAAGGTTCCCATTCCCAGTTGCTATTCAGTGAGTCCTACTGGTAAGTAGACAGTGAGTGAAGACAGAATTAGTCTTTCCTGTGAGGCCTCTTGTGTTCACTTAGCCTGTCAACACATGGAAATGGTCACAAATGAAGAATGGATTACTGGGTGTGTTTATTGTAGGGCTGGGAGCAGCCACGGAACTACCCGAACATGACTCACCACCATCAGGAAGTGAGAAAGCAAACATGCTCCTATCTGACTGGAACCCACCAAACACCACCACAGAGGAAACAATTGCAATTCACCCCACTGAGTCCAAAGGTGTATTAAAGTTCACAGTGCCTTCCCCACAGCTGATAGTGTCAGTGCTGAGAGAAAAATCCTCTCACACCACTGAGGCCATAGCAGACTCCCAACTATTTATAAAAACTCTACCACCCACCCCGCCCCCAGCTGAGGCAGCATGTTCACACTCTGAAACAAAATCCCTAACTAGAATTCCTCCCCACCCCCCTGCCAGCTGAGGCAATTATTGAACTCCGTGACCGCGAATTCTGAAGTCTCAGCGCTGGCCGGTCAGGCTGGTTTTGCTGAGAAATGGTGGCTGCCTTGCTTTTGGTGGGTCCTGCGGTGGCCGCCATTTTGCGAGGTCGGTAGTGCTGCCGTTGCCTGCGCATGCCCCAGATAGTTAGATGAGACAGATCGTCACATCAATGGGCTGGATTTTCTCAATGGAGACAAGTTGGAGGCGGGACTGTTGCTTGTGTCAATGTCCCATCTCTACCCTCGTCTGACCAACCAGAGGGATTTTCCCCTGATTGACCTTGTTAAGCCCGCCCTGCTGGCTCAGCAGGCCAATTAGCGAGGAAGTCACTGACAGAGCACGTCATCGTCAGACGTGCTATCTGTCAAGACTTGAAAGAAGAATTGTCAGTGTTTGACAGCTCTGTGAGGCTGTCAAACACTGACATTCTCTAGTTTGATGAGTGCTTGTGTTCAATACTCATCAAACCTTTCAATGTGTAGATTTCACATGGCTGTTGGTTCGGAGGATCCAACAGCCAGTCTGTGAAATCGACAAGGAGGATGTCGGGTCTCCCGATCCAGAGAGGATGAAGGCTGTAGGAAGAAAACAAGGTAAGTGACCATTTTTTTACACTTGTCACTCACCTTACATACTTACCACTCCACACTTGCACCCATCACTCACCTCTACATCATATTTCCAGGTACCTCCGACTGCCGAAGACCTCCTCCACGTCACCTCCAACCCGGCGGGGTTCTCCGAGGTCGGGAAGCCTTCAGCTGTGAAGGTAAAATGGCACTAATCCTTTCTTCTGCCTGTTAACAGGCAGTTAAAAGTATTTAATGCCTTTCCCGCCTCCAGGAGACGGGACCCGAAGCAGCACATCTTCCCGCCTCCTGGCACTTCTGCTACTTTACAGTGCCATTTGCTTCTCCTCCATCACTCTCCTCCTCCAGAACTTCAGAGTCAGGCTGGGCTGCTGAAAGTGCTTGGGTATCTGAAAGGAGAAATGCACAAGGGTCGGGTTGTGTTGAGGTAGGAGGGAAAGCCAGATATCCATGCATACACCATCAGCAGTGTGCAAGTGAAAAGAGATTGTGGGATGAGGGATAGTGGGCTGAGAGAAGAAGGATTAGGTATAAGCATACCGTCATCATCAGCAATGTTTTTCACTTCCCCGCACTCCACGGACTCTGTCACTGCCCCAACAATTATTGCGAGCACTACTTCCCTCAAGTCCATGAGGTTCTCAATTCTGACTTGCCCTTCTTCTTACTTCTTAGGCAGTCCCTGGGAACCGAGGATGACTTGCTTCCACATTAAACATGAGTTCTCAGGTGACTGATCAGTCCAATGCAGGACCGACAGTCTGTGTCACAGGTGGGGCAGATGGTGGTTGCAGGGGCGGGCAGGTGGGTGGGGTGCTTGGGTTGACGTACACTCCTTGCGTTGCTTGCGCTTGGCTGCCGCTTGCTCCCGGCGAAGAGATTCTAAGTGTTCAGCACCTTCCCGGATGCGTCTCCTCCATTTTGTGTGGTCTTGGGCCAGGGATTCCCAGCTGTCGGTGGGGACATTGCACTTTTTCAAGGAGACTTTGAGGGTGTCCTCGAAGCATTTCCTCTGCCCGCCTGGGGCTCTCTTGCCGTGTCGGAGCTCCGAGTAGAGCGCTTGTTTTGGGAGTCTCGTATCGGGCATGTGGACGATGTGACCTGTCCATTGGAGCTGATCGAGCGTGGTCAAAGCTTCGATGCTGGGGATGTTGGCCTGAGCGAGAACACTAACGTTGCTGCGCCTATCCTGCCAATGGATTTACAGGATCTTGCGGAGGCAGCATTGGTGGTACCTCTCCAGTGATTTAAGGTGCCTGCTGTAAATGGTCCATATCTCTGAGGTATACAGGAGGACGGGTATCACTACTGCTCTGTAGACCATGAGCTTGGTGCTGGGTTTGAGGTCCTGGTCTTCAAACACTCTCTTCCTGAGGCGACCGAAGGCTGCACTGGCACACTGAAGGCGGTGCTGGACTTTGTCATCGCCGTTTGCCCTTGTTGACAGAACTGCCACCCGATGACCCTTCACCCATCTGCTGGTGCTCCCGGAGGTTGTGCGGCAAGTTGGCCTGCAAGAGAAAGGGAAGTGTCAGTGAGTGTGGTACAATATGTTTGGGTGATGTGCCTGCCATGGTTGAATAGCTGTCAGTTTGTGCAAGGTGTGAGATGTGGGTGTAAGTCTTGCAGCAGTGGTAAGTGTGTGAGGTACAAGTGGTGCTGGCTAGAGATTGTTGGTAGGTGACTGATGGGGGTGTGGTGCATTGAACAGTGTTTGCGATTCATGGCACAGATAGTGGGATATGGTATTTGAAGATGCATTTACTCACCTTGACCAGTCGTGTGAGGTCACTAAACATTTTGCAGCACTGGATCCAGGTTCTGCGGAGAACACTCATCATACTGACGGCTTCAGCAGTCTCCACCCACAGCCTTCTGGTGTCCGCGGGCCTCCTGCCCCCTGTTGGTAGAGGACCTGAGGATGTCATAGAACCTCCAGGATCAAGGCCTCCAGTGCCACATCAGAAAATCTCCTTGCCCTTTTTCTTGGCTATTGGGCCATGGTTTTCTCCACAATGACAATGAGGTGTTTGTGCAAAAAAGCACTTCCCCTGTATTAGAGCCTTGAACAAACTTTAGTGGCCACAAGACTCCACCCAATATTGGCCCCCCGAATCAGCACTAAGACAGTCAGCAGCACATTTCAGCGCTACAATCATTATAATGAGCAGGCAGCATGAATTTTATGTGCTGTCTGCACTACTTTGAACGGGCGTGGGCACATCGTGCTGTCCGCGCCTGTTTTTGGGCCTTATCCAATTTCTAGGCCTCTGTCTATTGCATTCTTAGCTTGATTCCCCACTCCTGTTTTTGAGGAATAGAGCCTGTTGGTATTGGGTGACCTTGTAGCTGTTATCATTTTAATCCAATGGCTTTGTACTGGAGCCAAGGTCAACTAAGAATGAGCCTACATTCCAGTCCCTTGTACTTTGTTCATCTTCTGATTAATTTAGTGCTGCTGCTCTAATTCAGGTATTATCCTATTAAAGCAGCTCCAGGAGATTCCCAGAGCCTGCTGTCATTGTATTTATGGACAGAGGTGAGTCAGGCATCACCTCAACCAACTCTCATCATTCCTAGTTTCAGAATGCATTGAACAGCAGTTGCCAAATCCTGGGCGCTCTGACGATACAGTAATTCAGGGACCTTTCCCGACTTTACAAAGCTTCCTGAAACTGTTCAGCACCATTATACTATTTTTCAAGCTCCTATGCTGCATCATTTCAGTCCCAGCCATCGTGTTGAACTGGGCACTCGGATAAAAAGGTATAATCACAGAACACAGGTAAGAGGAAGGTCAATTTTTACTCAAAGACGTGGGAGGCGATGTAATAGAATCTTGCAATACGTGTTAAGCCTTATGACAGTCTAATATAAAGATAAAGTTGCTTTTAAAATTTTTATTAATCCATTATCAAAATACCTTTCTGCAGATCAGCAAATCCAACAAGGATTTTGAATACATTGATGCGAAGGATGAATCTACATCAAATTGGATGAGGTGAGGGAAGACTGATACCGTATAGTGAGGGTCACAAGATAGTAACGGATGAAGAAGATCATTTGTCCCATTTTATATGATCCATCCAGTATAATATCCCACCCAACAGCCAGTCAGCCTTTCATTCTAGGTGGCTGTGGCTGGAAAAACGAGCCAATTTTTAAAATCAGCTCTAGGCATTAAATTCAGCAGGAACTCCGGGAAACCTGTATTTCTGGATCGCTGCACCTCCCCCACCCCCCGTCAGACACTCCCTCCTTAGAAATATTGGGGCCATTATCTTTCGTATCTACACTGAAGTGATTGGTCCCCACTGAGTGTCCTCTCCTGACAGTATGTTTGAAATTGAAATTTGTCCATGGCTGGGGGCATGTTCTCTCATTCTAACTCGCGAAACATTCTGTATTCATTTAACAATATTAACTTATTTTTGGACACTTAAATATTTGTGTGTTATCTTCCAGGTTTGTTAACTGTGCCAGAAAGGAGGAGGAGCAGAACCTGGTAGCCTTTCAGCACTGTGGCAAAATTTATTACCGGACCTGCAAGCCTGTTCCTCCTCGGTGCGAGCTGCTGGTCTGGTATGGTGATGAATATGCCAAGGAACTCGGTATCAAATGGACCACAATGTCGGTGTCATAACAAGAACCAAAATGTACGGATTCTGACCAAAATTGGGAACTGTAGCCAAAGTATCATTTGTTTTCTGTTACAGTCTCAAAGGTGTTTGATAAATTGCGACGTAATAAACTTATTAGCAAAATTGAAGCCCATGGGATCAAAGGGGGAATGTTAGCGTTGATTCAAAATTGGCCATGAGACAGAAAGCAAAGAGTAGTGCTGAATGGTTGTTTGAGACTAGAGGGAAGTATACAGTGGTATCCCCCAGGGGTCAGTATTAGGACCCCTGCTCTTTCTCATATATATTTATGATCTGGACTTTGACAATTGGGGGCATAATTTCAATGTTTGCAGATGACATAAAGCTTGGAAACATAGTAAACAGTGAAAAGGATAGTAGAAGTTTTCAGGAAGATGTAGATAGAGTAATGAAATGCGAAGGCACATGGCAGATGAAATTTAATGCAGAACAGTGTGAAGTGATGCATTTTGGAAGGAAAACTGAGGAGAAGCAACATAAATTAAATGATAACATTTCAAAGTGGGTGCAGGAACAGACACCTTGGGATTCACATACTCAAATCTTTGAAGGTGGCAGGGCATATTGTTAAGGCTACTAATAAATCATTTGGGACCCTAGGCTTTATCAATAGCGGCATGGAGTACCAACACAAGGAAATTATGGTAAACCTTTATAAATCACTGTTTAGGCCTCAGCTAGCGTATTGTGCCCAAATCTGTGCACTACACTTTAGAAGGAATGTAGAAGCCTTAGAGAAGTTGCAAAGGAGATTTACCAGAATCATACCAGGGATGGGAGACTTCAGTTATCTCATAGTAAAGGATCCTCTGGGAAAGAGTGATCATAATGTGATAGAATATCACATTGGGCTTGAGAGTGAAATACTTATGTCTGATCTAGTGTCTTAAACTTAAATAAAGCCAATTACATAGGTATGAGTGGTGTGTTGGCTATGGTAGATTGGGAAATTAAATTAGAAGATCTGATGGTAGATAAACAGTGGTAAACATTTAAAAACATATTCCATTATTCTCAGTGAATACACATTCCATTGAGAATTAAAAACTCCTGTTGAAAACTGATCCATCCTTGGCTAACTGAAGAAGTTAAGGATAGTATTAGATTAAAAGAGGCTTATAATGTTGCAAAGAATAGTAATAAGCTTTAGAGACCATCAAAGAATGACCAAAACATTGATAAAAAGGGACAAAATAGAATAGGAGAGTAAAGTAGCAAGAAATATAAGAACAGATTGTAAGAGTATCTACAAGTATGTAGAACGGAAGAAAGTAGCAAAAGTAAGCATTGATCCCTTAGAAGCTGAGACAGGAGAAATTATAATGGGGAATAAGGAAATGGCAGAGACCTTAAACAAATATTTTGTATCTGTTTTCACAGTAGAAGACACAAAAAACATACCAAAAATAGTGGGGCACCAAGGGGCAAATGAAAGGAAGGGAAATGATTAAGAACAGTAGAGAAAAAGTACTTGAGAAAATAATGGGACTAAAAGCCAACACATCCCCTGGACCCCTACATCCTCGGGTTCTACAAGAGATAACTGCAGAGATAGTGGGTGCATTGGTTGTGATTTTCCAAAATTCCCCAGATTCTAGAACAGTCCCAGCGGATTGGAAGGTAGCAAATGTAACACCGCTATTCAAGAAAGGAGGGAGAGAGAAAACATAGAACTACCGTCCAATTAGCTTGACATCAATTGTCGAGAAAATGCTGGAATCAATTATTAAGGAAGTGGTAACAGGGCATTTAGAAAATCGTAATATCATTAGGCAGAGTCAACATGGTTTTATGAAAGAGAAATCGTGTTTAACAAATTTATTAGAGTTTTTTGAGGATGTAACTCGCAGGGTAGATTGTAAATTTGGATTTCCAAAAGGCATTCGATAAGGTGCCACATAAAAAGTTGTTATGCAAGATAAGGGCTCATGCGGTTGAGGGTAATTTATCAGCATGGATAGAGGATTGGTTGACGGACAGAAAACAGAGAGTAGGGATAAACGCATCATTTTCGGGTTGGCAGGCTGTAACTAGTGGGGTGCCGCAAGGATCAGTACTTGGGCCTCAGTTATTCACAATTTATATTAATAACTTAGATGAAGGGACCGAGTGTAATGTATCCAGGTTTGCTGACGTTACAAAACTAGGTGGGAAAGTAAGCTGTGAGGAGGACACAAAGAGCCTGCAAAGGGGTATAGACAGGTTAAGTGAGTGGGCAATAAGGTGGCAGATGGAGTATAATGTGAGGAAATCTGAGGTTATTCAGTTTGGTAGGAAGAATAGAAAAACAGAATATTTTTTAAATGGTGAGAAACTATTAAATGTTGGTGTTCAGAGAGATTTAGGTGTCCTCATACAGGAAGCACAGAGTTAGCAAGCAGGTACAGCAAGACATTAGGATGGCAAATGGCAAGACGGTCTTTATTGTAAGGGGGCTGTCGGACAAGATTAAGGAAGTCTCGCTACAATTGTGCAGGGCTTTGGTGAGACCACACCTGGAGTACTGTGCACAGTTTTGGTCACCTTATCTGAGGAAGGATATACTTGCCTTAGAGGCGGTGCAACAAAGGTTCACTGGATTGATTCCTGGGATGAGCGGGTTATCCTATGAGGAGAGATTGAGTAGATTGAGCCTATACTCTGGAGTTTAGAAGAATGAGGGGTGATCTCATTGAAACATATAAGATTCTGAGGGCGATTGTCGGGTAGACTGAGAGGCTGTTTCCCCTGGCTGGACAGTCGAGAACGAGGGGGCAGAGTCTCAGGATAAGGAGTCGGCCATTTAAGACTGAGATGAGGAGGAATTTCTTCACTCAGGGAGTTGTGAACCTTTAGAATTCTCTGCCCCAAAGGGCTATGGATGCTGAGTCATTGAGTATATTCAATGCTGAGATAGATAGACTTTTGGAATCATGGGGAATCAAGGGATATGGAGATCGGGCGGGAAAGTGGAGTTGAGGTCGAAGATCAGTCATGATCTTATTGAATGGTGGAGAAGGCTCGAGGGGCCGTATGGCCGACTCCTGCTCCTAATTCTTGTTATGTCTTATATAATGCAACATAAAACCAGAAAATGCTGGCAATATTCAGCAGGTCAGACAGCATCTGTGGAGAGAGAAACAGAGTTAACGTTTCAGGTCGATGACCCTTCGTCAGAACTCTTATGTCCTTATGTTATGTATAGAGACTAAAGAAGCTCTGATTGGTTCCCTTGGATGACAAGTCCTGATTGCTGATTGGTCCCCTTGGAGGACAAGACACACCCAGCAGTTTCTCTGGAATGTGTAATTAGATCCTCCCAGCCGACGTAATCAGTTACTTTGCAAAGTGTAATTTGAGCCATTCTGACTACGTACTCCAGACAGAACAGAGCTCACTTGGAACAGACAGGGCTCACACTCGCGGGGGAAGACCATCTCCCATCCCCCAAACAACTTCCTGACCTCCCCACCCAACTTCCTGACCTCCTCCCCACCCCGCCCAACTTCCTGACCTCCTCCCCACCCCGCCCAACTTCCTGACCTCCTCCCCACCGTCACGTCACGTCAGAATGTGAATTCTCAGTGTAAGGATGTGCCGAAATGCAGTAGTTGCATTTTACAGCCAGTTGGTCGTGTTTCAACGTCCCAGCGTCCTGTATCACTGTATCCACTGACACTTGGTGAGCAACACCATGGGGGTGGGGTGGGGTGTGTGCTGGGAGTGGGGTGTGTGCTGGGAGTGGGGTGTGTGATGGGCGTGGGTGGGGTGTGTGCTGGGGGGGTGGGGTGGGGTGTGTGATGGGCGGGGGTGGGGTGTGTGCTGGGGGGGTGGGGTGTGTGCTGGGGGGTGGGGTGGCGTGTGCTGGGGGGTGGGGTGGGGTGTGTGATGGGCGTGGGTGGGGTGTGTGCTGGGGGGGTGGGGTGGCGCGTGCTGGGGGGTGGGGTGGCGTGTGCTGGGGGGTGGGGTGTGTGCTGGGGGTGGGGTGGGGTGTGTGCTGGGGGGGTGGGGTGTGTGCTGGGCGGGTGGGGTGTGTGCTGGGCGGGTGGGGTGTGTGCTGGGGGTGGTGGGGTGTGTGCTGGGGGGGTGGGGTGTGTGCTGGGCGGGTGGGGTGTGTGCTGGGGGTGGTGGGGTGTGTGCTGGGGGGGTGGGGTGTGTGCGGGGGGGGTGTGTGCTGGGGGTGGGGTGGGGTGTGTGCTGGGGGGTGGGGTGTGTGCTGGGGGGGTGTGCTGGGGGTGTGTGCTGGGGGGGAGGTGTGCTGGGGGTGGGGTGGGGTGTGTGCTGGGGTGGGGGGGGTGCTGGGGTGCTGGGGGGTGGGGTGGGGTGTGTGCTGGGGGGTGGGGGGGGTGTGTGCTGGGGGGTGGGGTGGGGTGTGTGCTGGGGGGTGGGGGGGGGGGTGTGCTGGGGGGTGGGGTGGGGTGTGTGCTGGGGGGTGGGGTGGGGTGTGTGCTGGGGTGGGGGTGTGTGCTGGGTGCTGGAGGGTGTGTGTGCTGGGGGGTGGGGTGGGGTGTGTGCTGGGGGGTGGGGTGTGTGCTGGGGGTGGGGGTGTGTGTGTGCTGGGGGTGTGTGCTGGGGGTGGGGCGGGGTGTGTGCTGGGGGGTGGGGTGGAGTGTGTGCTGAGGGGGTGGGGGGGTGTGTGCTGGGGGTGTGGCAGGGGGTGCTGGGGGGGTGTGTGCTGGGGGTGGGGTGGGGTGTTTGCTGGGGGTGGGGCTGTGTGTGCTTGGGGTGGGGTGTGTGCTGGGGTGGGGGTAGGTGCTGTGGGGTGGGGTGTGTGCTGGGGGTGTGTGTGCTGGGTGGGGGTGGGGTGGGGTGTGTGTTGGGGGGTGGGGTGTGTGCTGGGGGGTGGGGTGTGAGCTGGGAGGTGGGGTGGGGTGTGTGCTGGGGGGGTGGGGGGTGCTGGGGGGGTGGGGTGGGGTGTGTGCTGGGGGGGTTTGTGTGCTGGGGGTGGTGGGGTGTGTGCTGGGTTGGGGTGGGGTGTGTGCTGGGGGGGTGGGGTGTGTGCTGGGGGGGTGGGGTGGGGTGTGTGCTGGAGGGTGGGGTGGGGTGTGTGCTGGTGGGGTGGGGTGTGTGCTGGGTTGGGGTGGGGTGTGTGCTGGGGGGGTGTGTGCTGTGGGGGTGGGGTGGGGTGTGTGCTGGAGGGTGGGGTGGGGTGTGTGCTGGGGGGGTGGGGTGTGTGCTGGGGGGCGGGGGGTGTGCTGGGTGGGGGTGGGGTGTGTGCTGGGGGTGTGGGGTGTGTGCTGGGGGGGTGGGATGTGTGCTGAGGGGTGGGTTGTGTGCTGAGGGGTGGGGTGTGTGCTGGGGCGGTGGGGTTGGGTGTGTGCTGGGGGTGTGCTGGGGTGTGTGCTGGGGGTGGGGGGTGTGTGTGCTGGGGGTGTGTGTGCTGGGGGGGTGGGGGTGGGGTGTGTGCTGGGGGGGTGGGGTGTGTGCTGGGGGGTTGGGGGGTGTGCTGGGGGGTGGGGTCACGTGTGTGCTGGGGGGTGGGGTGGGGGGTGTGCTGGGGTGTGGGGGTGTGTGTTGGGGGGTTGGGGGTGTGTGCTGGGGTGGGGTGGGGTGTGTGCTGGGGGATGGCGTGGAGTGTGTGCTGGGGGGGTGGAGGAGGGTGTGTGCTGGGGGTGTGGGGGGTGTGTGCTGAGGGGTGGGGTGGGGTGTGTGCTGGGGTTGGGGTGTGGTGTGTGCTGGGGGGTGGGGGGATGCTGGGGGGTGGGCTGTGTGCTGGGGTGGTCTGCAGAGATGGCTAATAATGGAAGTCCTTATGCTTACACTAAATATTGCAACTTTCATATGCATCATCGGAAATTTACACAGTCATGTTTAATTTGAACTGCATTCTCTTTCTGATCAAATGCTCCGCTTTACAGATTGTAGCAGTGAAGGATGAAATAAGGCTCGTGCTTAAAGCTTATCTCCGGGGTTTCCGCCAGTTTTGACGTGTGTTTTTACAGACTGACTTTGGATGAAAACTTGTTGGAAACAAATGAGATTTTCCCCACTCTTCCCTAGTAGAATAGTGTGTCATTGTGGAAGGATTTGTCGGCGGCGGATTATGAGTCTGACAGGCCGCCAAGTGTCTATTCTTTCCATGGCCGTAAACATCTTTATTCCAGTCGATGAGGCCGGAGAGTCTTATGGGTCTGACGCCCACACCCAGCAGAAAAGAGTATTTTGCTGGAATCAACCTAGAATTGTGAGTCAGATCTTAAAATTCCACTCTCCAGTATTGTTGGAAACTGGGCTGGAAACCGACTCCTTTGGGCTCAGAGGCCACAATGCTACCAGTAAGTCAAGGCTCACTCGGGCAAACTGGTGCCAAGCCATTGGTAGTTAAAAAAAAAGCATAAGATTATAGTGTTTATTTCTAACCTCCACTTCACCCCTGCTCCGGCCTCTAGGGGGCGCGCTATTGTTGAATTTCCCTCCTTTTCTGCACACTTCATTTCTAACACAAACTTCCTTCAGGACGGTACGTGAATGCAAATCTTGGTTGAATGCAAATCATGTTAGACTTTTCACCCATCTTTCCCCAGGTGTAATTGACTGCCAGATGGTAACAAACAATCTCCAGATTACTACCAGTGCCACGTGCTAGTGAGTACAGATATAGGAAGACAGAGCAGATGAATGCGGGCTGGAGAGATGGTGTCAGAGGGGGGGCTTTAGATTCCTGAGGAATTGGAACCTTTTCTGGGGGAGGTGGGACCTCTACAAGCCAGACAGGTAGAACCTCAACGGGAAAGGGCCCAATGTCCTCGCGGGGGATTTTGCTAGTGCTGTTGGGGAGGGTTTAAACTAGCTTGGCAGGGGGATGGGAACCTGAGGGTACAAGCAGAAGGGAGAAAAGCTAAGCTGGAAATAGATGATAGGGGTTCAGGTGAAGGGGTATTTAGGAAGGCAAATAGAAAGGAGAAAGCAATAGTGCAGGGCAACGACAGGGGTAACAATAACCAGAATGCATCAGGAAGGCGCAGAGCGTACATGCGTAAGAGTGCACCAGAAAATAGAGTCAGAGTAAGGAAAAATGGTAAGATAAAATTAAAGGCTCTTTATCTCAATGCACGCAGCATTCATAACAAGATAAATGAGTTGACGGTACAAATAGAAATAAATGGGTATGATCTGATAGCCATTACAGAGATGTGGTTGCAAGGTGACCAAGGCTGAATATTCAGGGGTATTTAACATTTCGGAAGGACAGGCAGAAAGGAAAAGGAGGTGGGGTAGCTCTGTTAATAAAGGATGAGATCACTGCAGTGGTGAGGAATGATATTGGCTCAGAAGCTCAACATGTAGAGTCAGTTTGGGTGGAGGTAAGAAATATCAAGGGTAAGAAGTCATTGGTGGGAGTAGTGTATAGGCCCCCTAACAGTAGCTATACTGTAGGACAGAGTATAAATCAAGAAATAATGGGGGCTTGTAAGAAAGGTACTGAAATAATCATGGGTGATTTTAATCATCATATAGATTGGACAAATCAAATTGGCAAGGATAGCCTTGAGGATGAGTTCATAGAATGTATTCGGGATGGTTTCTTAGAGCAATACGTTGAGGAACCAACCAGGGAGAAGGCGATTTTAGATCTGGTAATGTGTAATGAGACAGGATTAATTAATGATCTCATAGTAAAGGATCCCCTAGGAAAGAGTGATCATAGCATGGTAGAATTTCAAATTCAGTTTGAAGGTGAGAAACTTGGGACTGAAACAAGTGTTCTAAAGTTAAATAAAGGCAATTACATTGGTATGAGGACAGAGTTGGCTAAAGTGGACTGGGAAAATTGATTAAAGGGTAAGACGGTAGATCAGCAGTGGCAGACATTTAAGGAGATATTTCATAAATCACAGCAAAGGTGTATTCCAGTGAGAAAGAAAGACTCCACAAGAAGGATGTACTAACCATGGCTAACTAAGGGAGTTAAGGATGGTATCAAATTGAAAGAAAAGGCATACATTGGCCCAGAAATTTGAGTCGGGGGCTTGCCGCGCGTGTAAGCCCCCGATCTGCACTTACTCGACGCGCCGGCCATTGAGCTTCAGGGACGCCTGGAATTGCTGTTTTAAAATGTTGACTCCCGGGCAGCGTCTGACGTCACGCCGCCCAGGAGTGCAGCCAGCGCGAAGCCTGTAGCGCGCTGTGCAACTGAGACATGCCCCTTGAGGTCTCAGTTTAACAGGGCACGCCCCCAATGTTTCTGCCAAGCTGCAAACATTTTTACATGCAAAGCAGCAGTTTAAATAGGTTTTTGGAAGTTTTTTGAAGCTTTTGGTAACTTTTATAAACTTTTAAAAACGTTTAGATTATTTTGAAGAATCTGAAGTAGTTTTAAACAGAATTAAAGCAATTTAAAGACTTTTAAAAGCCCTAAAAGATTTTTTTTAATTCCATTTATTTATTTAGCAATGTCGTCGTCATACGTGTCTTCACAGTGTTCCCTTTGGGGAACTGTATGAAGTGGTGGAAGGATTTATGGCCATGATTAACGCTCATTCCGTGACCGTAACCATTTTGAACCAGCCATTAGGGCGGTTAGTCCTATGGCGGGAGGGTTTTACGGGCTCCCACAAGCTATACAAGGAGGGGGGGCCACCCACACCCACGGACGCAAATATCCCACTGGATGTCAACCCAGAATTTAGAGCCGGAGCTCCGACTCCACTTGCCGGGACTGTCTGGAGCGGGGTTCAAAACCCTACCCTGATCTGGCCCAGCGGCGGGGATCCTACCGCTATGCCAAAGGCCCAATCCGATTAGCAACGTGAAATGGCTGGAATGAGCACAATTCATGGCATTAAAAGAACTCACAATTGAACTGATGATGACCTCAGCAATCTCCTCAAGGAGGTGGAGGCGCAGCGCCTGCTCATCATTGGTAATGAGAAGTCAAAGGCGCCGCAAAAAGGGCAGATGATAGCTTGGTCTTTCAAGTGGCAGCATAGGGCTCCAGTCACGGGGAGGGAAAAGGCGCAGGAAACGTATGGGTGTCACCTTTTGTGCGGAGTGGGCCTTTTGCGTAGCAGTAAGCATCCCCGCCGCTGGGCCAGAAGGAGTAGGGTTTCGAACCCCACTCCAGACAGTCCCGGCAAGTGGAGTCGGAGCTCCAACTATAAATTCTGGGTGGACATCCAGCGGGATACTTGCGTCCGTGGGTGTGGGTGCCCCCCCCCCCCTCAGATGGGTTGTGGGAGCCCGTAAAACCCTCACGCCATAAGACTAACCACCCTAATGGCTGGTTCAAAGATGGTTATGGTCACGGAATGAGCGTTAATCACGGCCATATATCCTTCCACCACTTCATACAGTTCCCGAAAGGGAACTGTGTGAGGATACGTACGACGATGACCTCTTGCGCAATGCACCTCCTTGGACCCTCAGTCGCAGATGCGAGGGGGCAAATCGTGCAATTGTTAAATTTTTCATTTTATTGACATGTAAAATGTTGGCCCAGTAATTCCCTTCCAAATGCGCGAGTACGGTCGGGGTACTTACGCGTCTGGCCGGAGGAAATGCCGGTTTTCAGCATGCACAGCGCATGCGGGGAAAACCGGCATTTCCTGTCCTCTGAACGAAGGGGTTCAGAGGCAGAACGCGTGCGCAGTAAAATTCGCTGCTTTCATTCATGCTTTCAGTGAGGTCAAGTCCTTACAACTTACACATGAAAAAAGCATGGGTACAGTTGCTCCAGAGGCTGCGGAGGAAGATATTTCTTATTGTGGAGCTTCTGAAAGTATGTATGTCTGTATATATTCCTTTGCGTGTTATGTATATATTCCTTTACTTATGTGTATGAATGTATTATTTAATTATGACTTTCAGAGAAAGTAACTTATTGAAAAATCATAATTAAAAACATACATTCATACACATAAGTAAAGGAATATAAAGCATACATACATATACGTAAAGGAATATATGCGGACATACATACATAATTACTTATTACTGATGAAAAGTTTCTTTCTTAAAAGTGCTGGAAATGTTACATTACTCATTTTAGAACACTCATTTTCACATTCAATTCACACAGCCACAATTGCTCTTTCTACCTACCGTTCTGAAAACCCGTTTAAAAAAAAAAAAATTTTAACTTTAAAACTTACTTAAAATTTCTTAAAATAACTTCCCTCCCTTTCCCAAACAAAAATATTGCCTTTCAGAAGCTCCACGATAAAATATATCTTCCTCCGCAGCCTTGGAACAACTTTACACATGCTTTTTTCAAGTGTAACTTGTAAGGACTTACCCTCACTGAATCCATGAATGAAATCGACGAAGTTCACTGCGCAAGCGCTGCCTGTGCAGTCGCACGCGCTGTGCCTCTGAACCCCTTCGTTCCGAGGACTGGAAATGCTGGCGTTCCCCGCATGCGCTGTGCATGCTGAACGCCGGCATTTCCAACGGCCAGATGCGTGAGTACCCAGACCGTACTCACGCATTTGGTCACGAATTTCTGGCCCAATGTTGCGAAGATTAGTGGTAGGCCAGAGGCTAAAAAAAATTAAGTGGGAGAAGTTAGAATACGAGATTAAACTACCAAATAATATAAAAACAGATTGTAAGAGCTTCTACAGGTATATAAAAAGGAATAGAGTAGCTAAAGTAAACGTTGGTCTGTTCGAGGAGGAGACTGGGGAATTAATAATGGGAAATAGAGAAATGGCAGAGACTTTAAACAATTATTTAGGCTCGGTCTTCACGGTAGAAGACACTAAAAACATCCCAATAAGAATAGATAATCAAGGGGCTATAGAGAGAGAGGAACTTAAACAATCTCTATCACTAGAGAAAAAGTACTAGGCAAACTAATGGTGCTAATGGTTGACAAGTCCCCTGGACCTGATGGCCTGCATCCTAGGGTCTTAAAGCAGTGGCTGCAGAGATAGTGAATGCATTGGTTGTAATCTATCAAAATTCCCTGGACTCTGGAGAGGTCCCAGCGGATTGGAAAACTGCAAATGTAATGCCCCTATTCAAGAAAGGAGGGAGACAGAAAGCAGGAAACTATAGGCCAGTTAGCCTAACTTCTGTCATTGGGAAAATGCTGGAATCCATTATTAAGGAGGTAATAGCAGGACATTTAGAAAATCATAAGACAATCAAGAAAAGTCAGCATAGTTTTATGAAAGGGAAATCGTGTTTGACAAATTTGCTAGAGTTCTTTGAGGATGTAAAAAACGGGGTGGATAAAGGGGAACCAGTAGATGTAGTGTATTTGGATTTCCAGAAGGCATTTGATAAGGTGCCACATAAAAGGTTACTGCACAAGATAAGAGTGCACAGGTTGGGGATAATATATTGGCCCAGTAATTCCGTTCCAAACGCGTGAGTACGGTCGGGGTACTCACGCGTCTGGCCGGAGGAAATGCCGGTTTTCAGCATGCACAGCGCATGCGGAGAAAACCGGCATTTCCTGTCCTCTGAACGAAGGGGTTCAGAGGCACAGCGCGTGCGCCGTGAACTTCGTCGATTTCATTCATGGATTCAGTGAGGTTAAGTCCTTACAACTTACACATGAAAAAAGCATGTGTAAAGTTGCTCCAGAGGCTGCGGAGGAAGATATATTTTATCGTGGAGCTTCTGAAAGGCAATATTTTTGTTTGGGAAAGGGAGGAAAGTTATTTTAAGAAATGCTGAGGTAAGTTTTAAAGTTTAATTTTTTTTTTTTAAACGGGTTTTCAGTACTGTAGGTAGAAGGAGCAATTGTGGCTGTGTGAATTGAATTTGCTGTGTTTATTAAATGTGAAAATGACTGTTCTAAAATGAGTAATGTAACATTTCCAACATTTTTAAGAAAGAAACTGTTCATCAGTAATATATTCTTTTAAGTAATTATGTATGTATGTCTGTATATATTCCTTTACGTATATGTATATATTCCTTTACTTATGTGTATGAATGTATGTATTTAATTATGATTTTCCAATAAGTTACTTTCTCTGAAAGTCATAATTAAATACATACATTCATACACATAAGTAAAGGAATATATACATACATATACGCAAAGGAATATATACAGGCATACATACATAATTACTTAAAAGAATATATTACTGATGAAAAGTTTCTTTCTTAAAAATGTTGGAGTCATTTTCACATTTAATAAACACAGCAAATTAAATTCAAATAGCCACAATTGCTCCTTCTACCTACAGTACTGAAAACCCGTTTTAAAAAACAAAAATAAACTTTAAAACTTACCTCAGCATTTCTTAAAATAACTTTCCTCCCTTTCCCAAACAAAAATATTGCCTTTCAGAAGCTCCACGATAAAATATATCTTCCTCCGCAGCCTCTGGAGCAACTGTACTCATGCTTTTTTCATGTGTAAGTTGTAAGGACTTAACCTCACTGAAAGCATGAATGAAACCGGCGAATTTTACTGCGCACGCGCTGCCTGTGCAGTCGCACGCGTTCTGCCTCTGAACCCCTTTGTTCAGAGGACAGGAAATGCCGGTTTTCCCCGCATGCGCTGTGCATGCTGAAAACCGGCATTTCCTCTGGCCAGACGCGTGAGTACCCCGACCGTACTCACGTGTTTGGAACGGAATTACTGGGCCGTTCATTTTACATGTCAATAAAATGAAAAATTTAACAATTGCATGATTTGGCCCCTCGCATCTGCGACTGAGGGTCCAAAGAGGTGCATTGCGCAAGAGGTCATCGTCGTACGTATCCTCACACTGTTCCCTTTCGGGAACTGTATGAAGTGGTGGAAGGATTTCTGGCCACGTTAACGCTCCTTCCATGACCATAACCATCTTCATACCAGCCATTAGGGTGGTTAGTCCTATGGCGTGAGGGTTTTACGGGCTCCCACAACCTATCTGAGGGGGGGGGGCCACCCACACCCGCGGACGCAAGTATCCCGCTGGATGTCCACCCAGAATTTATAGTTGGAGCTCCGACTCCACTTGCCGGGGCTGTCTGGAGCGGGGTTCGAAACCCTACTCCTTCTGGCCCAGCGGCGGGGATGCTTACCGCTACGCAAAAGGCCCACTCCGTGCAAAAGGTGACACCCATACGTTTCCTGCGCCTTTTCCCTCCCCGTGACTGGAGCCCTATGCTGCCACTTGAAAGACCAAGCTATCATCTGTCCTTTTTGCGGCGCCTTTGACTTCTCATTACCAATGATGAGCAGGCGCTGCGCCTCCACCTCGTTGAGGAGATTGCTGAGGTCATCATCAGTTCAATTGTGAGTTCTTTTAATGCCGTGAATTGTGCTCATTCCAGCCATTTCACGTTGCTAATCTGAGTGGGCCTTTGGCATAGTGGTAGCATCCCCGCCGCTGGGCCACACGGCGTAGGGTTTCTAACCCCGCTCCAGACAGTCCCGGCAAGTGGAGTCGGAGCTCCGGCTCTAAATTCTGGGTAGACATCCAGTGGGATATTTGCGTCCGTGGGTGTGGGTGGCCCCCCCCCTCGTATAGGTTGTGGGAGCCCGTAAAACCCTCCCGCCATAGGACTAACCACCCTAATGGCTGGTACAAAGATGGTTACGGTCACGGAATGAGCGTTAATCACGGCCAGAAATCCTTCCACCACTTCATACAGTTCCCCAAAGGGAACAGTGTGAAGACACGTACGACGATGACGTTGCTAATTAAATAAATGGAATGAAAAAAATGCTTTCAGGGCTTTTAAAAGTCTTTAAATCGCTTTATTTCTGTTTAAAACTACTTCAGATTCTTCAAAATAATGTAAATGTTTTTAAAAGTTTATAAAAGTTACCAAAAGCTTCTTAAAAATACCAAAAACCTATTTAAAATGCTGCTCTACATGTAAAAATGCTTTGCAGCTTGTGCGAAACATTGGGGGCGTGTCCTTTTAAAATGAGACCTCAAGGGGCGTGTCTCTCTTGCACTGCGCGCTCCAGGCTTCGCACTGGCTGCACTCCTGGGCGGCGTGACGTCAGACGCTGCCCGGGAGTCAACATTTTAAAACAGCAATTCCAGGCGTCCCTGAAGCTCAACGGCCGGCGCGTCGGGTAAGTGCAGATCGGGGGCTTGCACGCGCGGCAAGCCCCCGACCCGAATTTCTGCCCCATTAGCATGGTTAGGGGATTGGCTAACTAACAGAAAACAGAGAGTCGGGATAAATGGGTCATTTTCCAGTTGGCAATCAGTAACTAGTGGGGTGCCACAGGGATCAGTGCTGGGGCCTCAACTATTTACAATCTATATTAATGACTTGGATGAAGAGGCCGAGTGTACTGTAGCCAAATTTGCTGATGGTACAAAGATAGGTGGGTGAGCAAGTCTTGAGGAGGACACAAGGAGTCTGGAAAGGGGTATAGAGAGGTTAAGTGAGTGGGCAAACATTTGGCAGATGGAGTATAATGTGGGAAAATGTGAGGTTATCCACTTTGGAAGGAAGAATGAAAAAGCAAATTATTATTTAAATGGAGCGAGACTACAAAATGCTGCGGTACAGCGGGATCTGAGGTTCCTAGTACATGAAACACAAAGTTAGCATGCAGGTACAGCAGGTAATTAGGAAGGCTAATGGAATGTTGGCCTTTATTGCAAGGGGTATGGAGTATAAAAAGGTTGAGGGAAGGTTGATGTAACTTCACAGGGCGCTAGTGAGACTGCACCTGGAGTACTGCGTACAGTTTTGGTCTCCATATTTAAGGAAGGATATACTTGCACTGGAGGTTCATGAGGTTGATTCCTGGGATGAAGGGGTTGACGTATGACGAAAGGTTGAGCAGGCTGGGCCTATACTCATTGGAGTTTAGAAGAATGAGAAGTGATCTTATTGAAACATATAAGATTCTGAGGGGGATTGACAGGGTGGATGCTGAGAGGATGTTTCCCCTAGTGGGGGTATCTAGAACTAGGGGGGCACAGTTTCAGGATAAGGGGTCGCCCATTTAAGACGGAGATGAGGAGGAATTTCTTCTCTCAGAGGGTCGTGAATCTTTGGAATTCTCGACCCTGGAGAGCTGTGGAGGCGGAGTCACTGAACATATTCAAGGCGGAGATTGACAGACATTTGAACTACAAGGGAGTCGAGGGGTACGGGGAGCGGGCGGGGAAGTGGTGTTGAGGCCAAGATTGGATCAGCCAAGATCTTATTGAATGGCGGAGCAGGCTCGAGGGGCTGATTGGCCGACTCCTGCTCCTGTTTCTTATGTAAACAAACAGTAACCGTGGAGTTCATGAGATTAAAGTTTCACCTGATGTTGCTGTCAGTGGATTATCTGTAGCGAGAGAAGTAGGTGCAGTTCCTACAGAAAATGACAACAAATTAACATAAATAAAAGAATTTGATCAAAATAGATACTGAGGCTGAAAATTATCGATGAAGGTCGTTGCAAAAACGACCCCAATGGTTGACTCATGTCCTTCGGGGAGGGACCTGGGCTACAGGGGACTCCCGTCCCACACTACTTGGCTCAATCTTACTGCCCTGAAGCAACCACGGATGGACAATAAACACGGTCTTACCAACGTCATTTGCAGCTTAAGAACAAACTGAACAATTAGGTGTTTCTGGAGGTAGTGATTGGGGTTCAATGCATGTGAAGATATGGTAGGAAATTTCCAATAGGTTCTGGATAGATTTTGAAATGTGCTTAGGGTTATACTAACACTGAAAAAGCTTCAACATAAAACAGCCATGTTAAAGTACGGGTGGAAAACTCATTAATTGTCATTACCCTGTCCAATAATATCACGGAGATGTTTCGACCTGCTCAAACGGCAATTAAAGTACTGGACATAGCAATGTCTTACAAAGAAGGTAAATGTCATTGGGATAAACATGACACATTCACTCCCTGCTTTCAAATACCTGCTTGGAGCGAAGTTCAGCAAGATTATGTATGGACAGGGATCTCCCCAAGTATAAGTCAGGTACTGTCAGTGTGTAAATGGATTCTGTAGAAACAGTCTCCCACCCACTGCTACTTTACACAGAGCATTTGGGTTTATTGCTAACAGATTTGGAACATTGCACAATACCCGCAATCAACTGTTGCCCATTTGTTGAAAGGATCCATAATTCTGGTACAAATTTCACTGTATTTACAGCTCACCGACCCCCGCCTCACACATACATACCAACATTGAATGGTTTACAATGTCTCATCTCCTGATTCATTCCTGCAGTTACTAGACTTTGGTCGGAGCGTTCCCACCTCTGAGTCAGAAGTGGTATGGGATTGAACAATGCGAGAGGATCACTAGTTTGACATCCAGTAGGATACACGGGTCCGGTGGGTGTGAGTGACCTCCATTAGGAAGCCCATAAGAGTTCGCCCTCTGGAACGAACCTCCCTATTGGCTGGTGTAAGGATGGTTACAGCCATGGAAGGAATGTTCAGGTGATGGCCTATCAGACTGTTAATCTGCCTGCGAATCCTTCCACTGCTGCACACTGTTCTCCAAGGGAAGTGTATGAAGGTACAAAAACCCACATTCACCATGTGCTGCTGCACTGTCAATCTTCAGGATGCAACATTCTATTGAGAATAACATCAAATCCTCATAGAAAAAAAATCTAATGTCAATGGGAGTCAGGTGTAACACTCTACTGAGTGAGTTTTGGATGACACACAGGAAGATGGCAGCTGGTGTCGAGGCCAATCATCACAGCGTTAGGACTTCACATCTGGGGTAACTCAGGCAGGCATCCTTGGCCCAACCACCATCCAGATGTTCTGTCAGTAACATTTTCTCTGTCATAAGATAGGGAGTGGGGTTATTCGCTGACCATTCTGCCGTGGCCAGCTCCTTTCACACTTACAGCAGGACAATGGCTGGTACGATT
Organism: Somniosus microcephalus; assembly: GCF_052327205.1. Classification (NCBI taxonomy): domain Eukaryota; kingdom Metazoa; phylum Chordata; class Chondrichthyes; order Squaliformes; family Somniosidae; genus Somniosus; species Somniosus microcephalus. The sequence continues at coordinate 225,238,134 of NC_140998.1, read as the reverse complement.
GATACCACAGGAGTGCCTGTTGACCATCTCAAGCAACAGAAAGACCACCGCCTCCCCATGACCTTCAGCAGCGCTGCAACTTCCAAACCAACTAATAGAATCCTGGCCAGAAGCTTAAACAGAGCACTCTGGATCCAGGAGGACAGCAGAGGCTGGTTACTGTGCGGTGATTTGGATCACCTCCTGACTGTTTGAAGCCTTTTCACTGCCTTCATTGCTCAAGTCGAGAGTTCAATGAAAGACTCACCAGCTGACCGGCTGTGTGCAGTCACAACAGCACTCGGGCAGCTCAGCACCAAGCAGGACAGAGCAGCCTGCCAACTCCACTTTCTACAAGTGATACTGGCGAGATATTGACATCAATCATGTGGGCAAATGGAAGTATAGTTTGAGATGCGGGCTAACCTGATATCTCCAAGAGACGACTATAAGAGCAAATCTTTCCATTCTTCAATCTTACAGTATATGTGTAGCATCCCGCATCGGGGAGTTGAAAATTATTGATGATTAAACTTCTGAAATCGAACTTGTGCCGCTTGTCTTCATGAATCAGCGCATTGTTCAGTTTCCACAGGATTTCAATCCCTTTCCAAGTTACTCGGGTATTTTCAATGCTCCAATCGATACTGTTGAAATAGGACAGCCCGGGCATCTCACAGGTCAGATTTACGGAGCTTCCCAGGGGAATCGGGCCGGCTGGGATCACAGACACTGTGGGAAGAGGATAACTGGTTAAACTGACAAAAGACACCATAGATTAAATTATGGCCTAGAACTGCATTCGCGGCCGAATACTTGCGCACAGGGTCAGGCGCACATGCTGCCCACGTCATGTCACATAGTCCCAGGCACCACCTTAAATTCCTGCTTGAAACTCATTAAAATGATACACGTGCCACCAGCCCTTCCCCCACTGTGCAGTGCCATTTTTCCTGTTTCGGGTTAGGTCCGGAAATCGGGTGTGTCTCCCGACCCTTAACGGGAGACAGCAACTCTTAAAGGGGAGGTGCACTTTGTCTACAGACAGCGGGAAACATTGTCAGAGGGATAACGTTGCTGCAAAAGATCCAATTAGGGCCCCAAGTTGCTTCATTGTCACGTTGGTGGCATTAATGCAGACAGTGGACGGGAGGAGGGACATCCTGTTCCCGAAACACCTCCACCGCCAGTGAGGAGAGCAAGGCAAGGAACGTTCATCCCAGCACATGGCTGCCACACTGAAAGACGTTCAATGACCTCAGGAGAGTTGTCAAGGTAGCGATACTGCTCTTTCTCCCTGCTCACAGCTCTACCACTAACAAGATCATTATTCAAAATACTCACAATACAACCACCCCGCTTCCCTTCATTCTCCGCAAATCAATGCAGCAAACCACTTTGGCTCCTTCTCCTCAAACTCACCACTATTACACAGTGCAGAATCACTATTCTATCAAGAAAGGCACAGCCTCAAAACAGGTAGGCCTATCGGGCCTTGGGCCTCATTAATGTCAGACCAATGTGCTGCAGGCACATGCTGGGCGTCCAGAGGCAGCTCGCCGGTGAAGACCAGGTTCAGGAATCCCTGCCTTGGTCGGGCTTCAGGGGTCGGTGCCTAGGTCGGGGATGAGACTGGGGTCTCGGGTCGGAGCTGGGGACGGGATTCAGCGTTCGGTGAACATGGCCTGTTTCAAGTGTCAGAGATTGGGGCCGGACTCGAGAATCGGGGATGGGGGCATGTGTCGGGGATCGGGTTCACAGCCATGGTTGGGGGTTGATGATAGATGTCTGAGCCAGGGATCAGGGATTGAGCCGAGTCAGGGTTCAGGGCCTGGATCAGGATTTGCGGGGTTCAATGTTGGGGTCCCGGGATCAGCAGGTCGTGTTTGGAGCAACGTGGAGGGGGTGTTGGGAGGTGCAATGGGGCCCTTTAATATGTGATCTTACATTAGTTTGCTTCTTTGTAGCAGGCAATTCCTAGAGCTGGTTTCCAAGAGTGCATCTGGAGAGGGGCCTGGCCGCCTCATGATAAACCAATCTTACAGAATTGGCCTCAAATTAGCAAATGCAAAGAGCCTAACGCCTGTTTCAGGCATTGGCAAAGGATGCCCCTCGCCTGTTCTCACCCAATATGTCAGGAGGCGCACTTTCAGTCGCAAATGTACACGTTTCCTGCCCGCCATATTGGGACCTTACTAGTCCGAGCCTGTGGGCTGGAAATTCATTTTAACCGACAGTGTAGAACGTGTGGTCATGTATTGTCCGCCTGTTACACCCGCCGCCCGATATTCAGCTCCACTGAAGTCAGTTTCTACCTCAATGAGATTTGAGCAGAAGTGCTGAGGGAATTTTCCGGAAATGGATCTGATCTTTACCGGTTGAGACTTTACTGCGGGATTTCCCATAGTTTTCACAGTAAAGATAAATAAATTGCTGAGAATTTACATTTACTGAACAAGAAAGTGTTTCCGAGGCCTACAATAACCTGCCCAGCAAGAAAGCAACACTGTTTTAATGCTGCGTTTTTCCACATCACAAATTGTCAAGATGTTGGCATTTAAAGACACGGAATTTAACGGAACAGTGGCGGATATACGGAAAATGGTGAAACAGTTTGTGTGAGACTATCATACACATATAACTACAGCATAAACTGCTTTCAGTAACTCACCATTAATCACTATGAGGCGGATTAACATCTTCTTCCCCTTGTGTCCAGAATACAGCAAACAGTCATAATTTCCGGCATCTTCCATTGTCGCCGTGAAGAAAAGAGAATAATTCCCCGTCCTGAAACCCTCAGTCTCAGCCAGTGTTATATGTGGGAACCGCGGGGAGCTGCACTCAGTGTTGTTCTTATCAATTGCACAAAGTGCCATCCCATTGTCTCCTGAGGCAGGTTGAAATGTCCAGTGAATCGCATCAATTTGAGTCGGAGACCGGGAGAAACAAGGCAGCAAAACCGGGCTGGACCCGTTCGAAAGAACCAGTTCCGGAATATCTCAATCATCTCCATCCCCCGTGGTACCTGCACAGGGAGAAAAGTGTGATATTAAACCGGACTGTATGAGATTGGATAAATATCCACCTTTACCCACAAACTCTGTTCCCTGGGCACCAACACCATCCCTCTCCCTGGTCACTGCCCGATAAATATCCACCTTTACCCACAAACTCTGTTCCCTGGGCACCAACACCATCCCTCTCCCTGGCCACTGCCCGATAAATATCCACCATTACCCACAAACTCTGTTCCCTGGGCACCAACACCATCCCTCTCCCTGGCCACTGCCCGATAAATATCCACCTTTACCCACAAACTCTGTTCCCTGGGCACCAACACCATCCCTCTCCCTGGCCACTGCCTGAGTCTGAAGCTGACTTTTCACAACCTTTGCGTCCTATTGGACCCTGAGCTGAGTTTCCCGCCCCATATTCTCACCATCGCCAAGGCCGCCAACACCCACCTTTGTAACGTTACTCGACTCCGCCCTGCCTCACCTCACCTGCTGCTGAAACCGTCAGCCAGGCCTTTGTTACCTCCAAACCCATTTATTCCACTTCTCCCCCGGCCGACCTCTAACTCGCAGAAAACTGAATATGTTATAGTAGAGGCACTCAGCTCATCGATGTGACATTACTGTGTCCAATAATTAAACCGAGCCTTTACACCAATAAAAAAACAAGGAGAAAAAGGGATCAATGTTCAGTTAAAATAGTGGATGCATTAACTCCAAACAAACAGGTAAACGTGACGGTGTTAAACTTGACGCAATAATTTCCCGCTTTCAAATTTCCCGCTGCTTTCCCAGCCCCGGCCCTGCCTTCCAGAGGGGCCTTTGTTTTGTTGCTCTCACATATTTGGAGCAATGCGCCGCCCCGCCGGTGAAGTGCTGCCCTTTTGATGGAAGGAGCCAAATTCCTGGGCAAATTTCGACTTGTTTGCACCGCCCCTCCCCCCGCCACTATCCCCCCGCCACCACACCCCCTCCCCACACTCGCATCGAGCGGATCCCAGTGTCTCCTCATCCAGTTTATTTCTTTAGTCGTTGCTCATTCAACCATCTGTTACACTTTGTGCTTCACTGCGAGCCTTTCAGATGCAGAGAGCTGTGTCCTGTGTGGTCAGAGGAGGTGGAACTAGGGCTGACAGTCGCTTGGTGTCAGCTCCCCTCCCCCAGCCCTAGCCACTATGTTACCCCGATGCTATCTTACAATTAATGTTGATGTGTTATCACATAATGCGATTCCACTCGCGTGAGAATAACAGGTCTCGGCTCAAACCAGGAAGCAGGACTATTGGCTGAAAATGTTACATAGAATTACATAGAATGTACAGCAGAGAAACAGGCCATTCGGCCCAACCAGACCATCCCGGCGGTTATACTTCACTTGAGCCTTCTCCCATCCTTCCTCATCTAAGTGTATCAGCATAACCCTCTATTCCGTTCTCCCTCATATTCTTATCTAGCCTCCCCTTAAATGCATCTAGACTCAATCACTCCCTGCGGTAGCGAGTTCCACATGCTCACCACTCTCTGGGTAAAGAAGTTACTTCCTTAAATCCATCTCGACGCCATTTTTCCCTTTTTTCAGTAAATATTGCGGAGCCTCCCGGACTCAGATCACTTTGCACAATGTGCAGCCTTGTCCAACGTGAGCTGAAACTTTTCAGATCATTCTCTCTATGTCAATATTTAAATTATAAATTGCCCCCGCATTTCACTGAACAGAGCCCGGAACCACAGCGACCTGATACAGCGATTGCACACTGAAGACAGCAGTATCACAGGAGCTCTGAAACTGTGTCTTAACATAAGAACGTAAGAAATAGGAGCAGGAGCCGGCCATTTGGCCCCTAAAGCCTGCTCCGCAATTTAATGAGATCATGGCTGATCTGATCTTGGGCTCGGCTCCACTTCCCTGCCCGCTCCCCATAACCCTTCACTCCCTTATTGTTCAAAAATCTGTCTCTCTCCACCTTAAATATATTCAATGACCCAGCCTCCACAGCTCTCTGGGGCAGAGAATTCCACAGATTCACGACCCTCTGAGAGAAGAAATACCTCCTCACCTCAGTTTTAAATGGGTGACCCCTTATTCTGAAACTATGCCCCCTAGTTCTAGATTCCCCCATGAGGGGAAACATCTTCTCTGCATCTACCTTGTCGAGCCCCCTCAGTATCTTATATGTTTCAATAAGATCACCTCTCATTCTTCTAAACTCCAATGAGTATAGGCTCAACCTAACTGGTCTACAGTTTCCTGCTTTCTGTCTCCCACCCTTCTTAAATAGGGACGTCACATTTGCGGTTTTCCAATCCACTGGGACCTCTCCAGAATCCAGGGAATTTTGGTAGATTGCAACCAAAGCATCCACTTTCTCTGCAGCCACTTGTTTTAAGACCCTAGGATGTAGGCCGTCAGGTCCAGGGGACTTGTCCACCTTTAGTCCCATTATTTTACCGAGTACTTTTTCATTAGTGATAATGATTGTTTTAAGTTCCCTCTCCCTATAGCCCCTTGATTATGTGTTATTGGGATGGTTTTAGTGTCTTCTACCGTGAAGACTGATACAAAATATTTGTTCAAAGTCTCGGCCATTTCCCTGTTCCCCATTATTAATTCCCCAGTCTCATCCTCTAAGGGACCAACATTTACTTTAGCTATTCTCTTCCTTTTTATATACCTGTAGAAGCTCTTACTATCTGTTTATATTTTTTTGCTAGTTTACTCTCATAATCCAGCTTCTCTCTCTTTACTACTTTTTTAGTCATCCTTTGCTGTTTTTTAAAAATGTCCCAATCCTCTGGCCTTCCACTAATCTCGGCAACATTGTATGCCTTTGTTTTCAATTTGATACCATCCTTTACTTCCTTAGTTAGCCACAAGTGGTTCTCCCTTCTCTTAAAGTCTTTCCTTCTCACTGGAATATATTTTTGTTGAGAGTTATGAAATATCTCCTTAAATGTCTACCATTGCTTATCAACCATCTTACCCTTTAATCTATTTTCCCAGTCCACTTTAGCCAGTTCTGCCCTCATGCCATTGTAATTGCCTTTATTTAAGATCAGGACACTGGTTTGAGACCCAACTTTCTCACCCTCCAATTGAATTTGAAATTCAACCATGCTATGATCACTCTTTCCTAAAGGATCCTTTACTATGAGATAATTTATTAATCCTGTCTCATTACACAGTACCAGATCTAAGATAGGCTGCTCCCTGGTTGGTTCCACAACGTATTGTTCTGGGAAACCATCTCGGATACACTCTATGAACTCTTCCTTGAGGCTGCCTTGGCCAATTTGATTTGTCCAATCAATAGGAAGATTAAAATCGCCCATGATTGTTGCTGTACCTTTCTTACAAGCCTCCATTATTTCTTGATTTATACTCTGTCCAACAGTACAGCTGCTGTTAGGGGGCCTATAGATTAGGCCCACCAGTGACTTCTTTCCCTTATTATTTCTTATCTCCACCCAAACTGATTCTACATCTTGCTCTTCTGAGCCACTTTCATTTCTCACTACTGCACTGATCTCATCCTTTATTAACAGAGCCACCCACCTCCTTTTCCCTTCTGTCTATCCATCCGAAATGTCAAATACCCCTGAATATTCAGTTCCCAGCCTTGGTCACCTTGCAACCACGTCTCTGTAATGGCAATCAGGTCATACCCATGTATATCTATTTGTGCCCTCAACTCATCTATCTTGTTACGAATGCTGTCCATTCAGATAAAGAGCTTTTAATTTTGTCTTTTTATTATTTTTCTGTGCTTTGACCCCACTTTCTGATGCACTCTTATGTTTATACGTTCTGTCCCTTCCTGTCACACTCTGGCCACCATTACCCCACCAATACCCGGCTCTATTGCCTTCTCCTTTCTCTTTGAATTTTTTAATTCCCGCTCACCTGATCCCCCCCCCAGTATTTAGTTTAAAGCCCTCTCTACAGTCTTGTCTTTTGTCGAATACTGTTGCTCATTCTCGTGTTTCAACAGCAGACGATCACCCAGCGGGAGCAAGTGAATCTAACATGGGGACTGATGGCCATTTCTGTGCATAATTTACGGTAGTTTGAATTGCTGATCCATTATTAACGATGGTGTTGTTTTAGTAAACTTAGTGAATAAGGGAAATGGTGGGGTCATGAACTGATTGTGCCTCGCGCTGTTTCAAATGCCGCTTCTACACAGATCCTCAGTCTTATCAAACAAGTGATATCGTCAGTCATTGTTACATTCAAAATAACTTTGTGATTAATTTGATCATTCTTGCTACGCGTTTGCCAATACCGCACGGAATATAAGCAAAGTCCACTTTGAAATGCAGCTACCGTTTGGAGACCACAACACGGAGGCATTAGACCGATGGGGACAGATATATCTACACAAGCAACAGTGCTGGAGTCTATGATTGTCAATACTCGACTGAAAATAAAATTGAATGTGATTTTAGATCATACCTGGATTTAGAACGGCCAGTAGAAGGGAGACCTCGAGAACGGCACACCTCATACTTGCTGCTGTTGAGTCTGAACTGGACAGAGAGAAATGACCGAACGTGTTAGTTAGCGAAGCAAGAAGTTCTCGTTTCCTTCTGTTAAAAATATTTATCAGGCTCGGTCACGTGATTATTGGTTAGAATTTCCTCAGTCACTAACTTCAATAGTTAGATTCAACATCAAGACTTGGCTTCACCATCAATAGGGGTAGAAAACATTCACGGTGCTTAATTCCTAGACTATCACCGTCTCGAACAAGAATAAGCCCAGCGACCATCCCGGGCCCTCAACAGCACCAACATTGTCGAATGACCCAAGAGCATCTTGAAAGACAACATTGCGGCGAAGCTTAACTGTATCAAGTGTAACAACACAGTGACTAAAGAGCAGGGCAGAGGCTGGGTACTCTGCGAGGATTAACTCACCACTTTCCCCCTCAATGTCTCTCCACCATTTACAAAGCTCTCTTCAGGAGCATGATGTATACTTCCCACTCACTTGAATAGGTGCAGCCTAGACAGCCCACACAATGTTCAAAACAATGAAGCACCATGTTTTTTTGGTCTGCACCCGTGCCACTGGATTCAGTGGCCCCACCACATGCACACTGCACCTTGAAAGGGGAAAGGTAAAGAATAAAGTTCATGTAGAGTAGAGTTGAATGACTGGGGCTCGGTTCTATACAGACAATGGTCAAGGAGAGCAGGGTGCAACTGTCGGAGGGGCGGTACTGAGGGAGCATCGCACTGTTGGAGGGGCAGTACTGAGTGAGCGACGTACAGTCGGAGGGGCACTATTGAGGGAGCGTCGCACTGTCAGAGGGGCAGTACTGAGGGAGTGCCGCACTGACAGAGGGGCAGTACTGAGGGAGCGCCGCACTGTCGGAGGGGCAGTACTGAGGGAGTGCCGCACTGACAGAGGGGCAGTACTGAGGGAGCGTTGCACTGTCGGAGGGGCAGTACTGAGGGAGCGCCGCACTGTCGGAGGGGCAGTACTGAGGGAGCGCTGCACTGTCGGAGGGGCAGTACTGAGGGAGCGCTGCACTGTCGGAGGAGCAGTACTGAGGGAGCGCCGCACTGTCGGAGGGTCAGTACTGAGGGAGCGCTGCACTGTCGGAGGGGCAGTACTGAGGGAGTGCCGCACTGTCGCAGGGGCAGTACTGAGGGAGTGTCGCACTGTCGGAGGGTCAGTACTGAGGGAGCGCCGCACTGTCGGAGGGTCAGTACTGGGAGCGCCGCATTGTCGGAGGGGCAGTAATGAGGGAACGTCGCACTGTCAGAGGTGTCATCTTTCAGATGAGAGGTTAAACCCGAGGCCCCATCTGCCCGCTCAGGTGGATATAAAAGATCCCGCAGCCACTATTTCAAAGAGGAGCAGGGCAGTTCTCCCCGCTGTCCGAAGGCCAATATTTATCCCTCAACCAACATCTGGTGATGATCACATTTCTGTTTGTGGGAGCTTGCTGTGCACAAACTGGCTGCCGGGTTTCCGACATTACAACAGTGACCACACTTCAAAAAAAAGTATTCATTGGCTGTAAGGAGCTGTGGGACGTCCTGAGGTAGTGAAAGGCGCTATAGAAATGCAAGTCTTTCTTTCTTCAATCAAAGGCTCACTCGGGGCGAGTTGGATCAGTGACTTGCTGTGCAGTGGATTGAAAGTTCCCGGTCTGTGCGGAGCCGGCCGATTGGTCAGTAGCCTGGAGCCCAGGGTTGCAGGACTGGTGGGGTGGGGGGCCGGGGAGTGAGCTCTGTACCAAAACCACTCACAACCGGGTATTTAGGACAAGAGTGGGAAGAGAAGAGCCTAAATGATGTTTGTAAATCTGACGCCAAGGTGTCCATTTAATCCAGCGGGCTGTTCCACCATGTGGGCCATCGCAACCGGTGCAGCATGTGTGTCCATTCACACACGGGCGGGCCTTTCAAACCACGTCGGGAGGGAGGAGGGGGGTGGAAAGGGGTGAGGGGAGGATGAAGGAGGTCACTGGATCGCAGTCGGGATCAGGAAGCCCGGTCGACGCTCCCGTCTCACACAGCCCAGGGAGGGCCCCAGTCAAACTGCAGCGTCGCCAAGGCGCTTTGCGATGGCCAGCGCGGTGAGATCGCGGGCGTGGCGGAGTGACGCTCGCGACACAGGCCGATTCTGAAGACCCCGCGGCCCCCCCCCTCCACCAGCTGGAAAGCAAGGGCAGATCAGTCAAACCCGCAGGCTCCTTCCCAGCACAGACAGAGGCCAGTCGGCCCCTCCAGCCTGCCCTCCTTCTGTACGCGAGCAATCCCCAAACCCATCCCACTGCCCCGCTCTCTCCATTGACAAATATTGATCCCAAATTCCCCCTTTCACAGAGGCCACGGTGTAGGGGGTTTTTTCCTGCTCTCTTGCCCGTTCTGGCCTCCTGCCAGGCTTCGTGCAAGAATTACCCTTGAGTGGTTTGACCCACTCCCCCTACGGTTCTAGACCTTGGACTTAGATGCAGAGAACAGTAGTGCAGAGAAAGGACTCAATAGACCAGGCTGAATAGCATGAAATGGATGCTTTTATTTTTAAACAGTTTGAAGCATTACAAAATACATGTCATAGGCACAGATTAAAGTAACTACAATCATGCACAAATTTATGAACTTGACTCTATGGAAATGGGGAACACACGGCACATCGTAAAAGGGGAAACACATTACGATTTCCCTTAACTCCCTCCCCTATACCTAAACTAAGTTTCGACCTGGGGAACCTGGGATCATGCTCACCATTCTCGAAATCGCGAGAAAGGGGGTTCGCAGCCTTTTTGGCACCGCTTTCCGTCGTCACGTGGATTTGGAAACTTCTGGCGCAGTCGATATTCTCTCTCTCTCTCTCTCTCTCGAGGCGATGGGGTAGACACAGCCTCGATGAGCGCTTGTCAAGGTTGAAGATCAGCTACAAGCTGTTGTCGATTTTGGTTCATGGAGCAGACCAACAACCAGATGGGATGTTGAGACACGGAAGTGTCAGGCCCGGACTGCCTTTTTCTCTCCGGCCTAGTCGGTTCTCCAGAGGGTTTCTTCGTCGGCCTGGGTCGTCGATGATCTCCCGACCCCAGTACCCGGGCCACCCTCGTCGTCTTCTCGTCGTGGCCGAGCCTTGTTTGGCTGAACACCGGCCACGTTGTCTTTTCACCGAAGCCGTCCGCCTTTAAAAAGACGAAACGCCTTCATCGATTCCGCAACTACCGAAGTGGAAGAGGCGCCGATCCTGGCACCGTCCGTCCCTCGTTCGTTCCTTGTAGGCGAAGTCCTTGAAGAAAAGTCTGAAGTCGTCCAAGAAGAAGAAGCAGCCGCTGTTAAGTATGTGTATTGTATTGAACAATTAACACAAAGACTTAAACGTATAACTCAAACAGGTCTTTACTGGTTGGAGGTAGGGACTGCACGTAGGTCTTTACTTCATGCCCACAGGCGGGAACTGAGGGGAGATCAGTACCCACAGTACTATTTATACCCCTATGGCCAGGAGTGGTACTGCGTATCACTACGCCCTACAAGTAGTGCAGTCCTGTCCATAGGTTCAAAGTAGCACACATATTACATACACAACATTCCTCCCTTCCTAGCTTTACAGTCATCTCCCCATTTAACATAACGTAATAACATATATACATATATAACTTCAGGTTTACATAACAGAATAACATAGATACATAGATAACTTCATGTCAAAACAGATCACAGATTCAGTCTCTGCGGAAAACAGTTCACAGATTCAATCTCTGTGGTGTAGTCGGTTCACGTTGCTGGAGTGACTCATTCAATAGTCCTTCCATGGATTTAACAGTTTGAACTTCCAAACTGAATTGGCTCCGTTCGGAGGGACCACGTGTGTGATCTGGTAGAGGTAATAATGGTTCAGATGGGTCATCTTCTGTTTCGACTTTTCCTTTTCTGCTTCTTGGAGACTCTCTGGGCTCCACTGTCAGCTGCCAGCTGCATGCGCAGTTCCTCCTTCTCTTCCTCCTTTTTCCGTAGTAGAGCCACCTTCTCCCGATGTTCCGTAGACTTTCGGTGCTCCTCCATGATTTCTGTATGGTGGGAGTCGAAGTTACAAGTTGGGCAGGACAGGACATAGTAATATTCGGTGTCGTCCTGATCTAGGCCAGCGAGAGGGTCTTCTATTTCCTCCATACCCAGCTGGGCATTAGCCAGCTTTTGTTCCAAGTCCAGACATCTTTCCTGAAGAGACTTCTTCATGCGTACCTCTTCATCCAGCTTTTTCTGGGCTTTCAGCAAGTCGTTTACTAATGACCTCATTTGAGATTTTACTACTTCAACTTCTTTTGGAGATTGATTGATCGGACTATTCAATCCCTCTACCGGAGCAGCTGTTTCAGCGGTCTGTTGTTCTACGTTGACGTGAGTCAGCGTACTTTTTGCATCCAAGGGCTGCTCTGTTGCAGTCATCTCAGTCTGTGTTGCCACCTCAGCTCTTCCAATAACCTTTGAGAGCTCCGAACCCCTTTCGTTTGAATATTGAAGTTCGTGTTCAAGTTTTTCCCATTTCAGAGTCCTGTCCTTCAGCATATGCAGGAGTTGGCTGACCATTAACTCCTCTGACATCAGACGTTTTGTGTGCTCCTGCTCCATTTTCTCCATCAGCTGCTTCTGTTGTCTTTCCTGATTCTCCAACTCTATATCAAAGAACTCTTTCGTTGCATTCAACTCTTGCTCAAAACGGCGAAGCATTTGTTCTAATTGCTGTTGTAGTTTGAAATGGAGTTGAGTTCGAGCCCGGTGTCCCTCAGAAATGGGCACATCAGTAGACTTGCCAGACTCAGAATCCACAGTTAAACTATGTTGTTGTTGCTCAGTGGAATTCTGTGCTGAAACTTTGTCTTTTGCACCTGAGTTGGGCTTACCATCATCCGTTCCAGAGTCTGGGCCGACTATCTTCACCGAGTTCTCACTCGTTATTGTTTGTAGGAAATGCCAGTCCATATTCATTTTCCTAATCCACTCCCGTCCTAGTAGTGGAGAACCTCCTTCAGATATCACATATAAGTCCATTATTTGACTGTCTTCACCCTTGTGGACCACTGCAACCTCTATTTTCCCAATGGGGTACACTCTTTGCCCCGTGTATGTTTTCAATATAATCCCCGTATCCTGTAGGGGAATATGTTGGAATAACTTTCCGTAATCTTTCTTATTTATGACCGTCAATGCCGACCCAGTGTCCAATTCCAGTTTTACTTGGACTCCTTCTATCTGAAGAGTGACCCAAATTGTCTGGAGGTCTGCACCCTTACCAGCGTTGAGTACTCTTAAGCTAGCCAGTTCATTACAGCTTAAGCTAGCCAGTTCATTACTGCTAGCGTCTGAATCGGACTCCTGTTCGGTCACCTTGTGTACCTTTGCGTATTTTCCTTGCGGTGACTTCTTGTTGCTGGTCTTCTTCCCTGACCTGCATACTCTAGCTATATGTCCAAGCCTACCACAAGTTCTACATTCTTGGTTTTTAAACCAACACTGGTTCTGATCATGCGTTGTCTTTCCACAACGATAACATTTGCCAGAACTCACACCCAATTTGTGTGCACTGAGCTCCGGTGACCGTAGCTGCATTACTGCCGTGCCTCTCGCTGCGGCTTCGTGTGCTGCTGCCATAGTGACCGCCTTCTCAAGCGTCAGCTCATTCTCCTCGAGCAGTCGCTTTTGTGTATCCTGTTTAAATAAACCACACACAAATTTGTCTCGTAGTGCATCTGTCAGTCCTGTTCCAAACTGGCAATATTTCGCTAATTTACGCAATTCCAGCAAATATTCAGCATTGCTTTCATGCTGTAGCTGCCTTCTGTCATAAAATTTAAATCGTTCCGCTAGCATCAGCGGCGTGGGGTTTAGATGATCTTTCAGGACAGTAACAATCTCATCGAACGTCTTATCCGCCGGTTCATCTGGTGATAACAGGTGTTTCAATTGCCCGTATGTCTTCGCACCCATTAAATTTAATAATGTTAGAGCTTTATCTTGGTCACGAATTTTATTGGCCTTACAATAATTTTTTACTCTTTCAACATATATGGCCCAATCTTCGAGGTCACTATCAAAGGTGCTAATATTCCCGTGTTTAGGCATTGTAGATTTGCAATTTCTCAGATTTTCTTTTCTTTACTTGTTATCAAAGATGGCGGCTTCCCGCTCTTGCCGTCGTCCTCCGCCCACAAAATGGCAGTTTTCCCGCGCTTGGCGGTCTTCACCCGTCCCCCGACGCCGTCTCCCTTCAGCCCCCGAGTGCGGCCCTTATCTTCGCCGCGATCGCCCGAGTGCGGCCCTTATCAGCGGATGCGATCGCTGGATCGCGAAGTGGCTCCCGACCGAAGCGGCTCTTGCTTGCTCCCTCCCGGGCTCTGGCTTACCCGCTCGCGCGTTTCACCGCGGCTCTTATCAGGGATTGCAATCGCCCTTATCTTCTCCAACTTCCCCAGCCCTGTCTTTGCAGCCAACGCTGCACGGCTTACCCCACCACCTAGGTTGAACAAGGAAACTGCAGAAAGACTTCTGTCAGTCGCTGGAAGCTGTCAGGATGGCTGCTGCACTCCAGTGCTCAGTCGCTGATGGAGGCTTCAGAGTCCTAAAGCCTGTCGCTTCTAGTGGGGTGGTGATGTTTGAAACCTCTCTTCAACTGCCGCAGGGTAAGAACCTGACTCATCGCCAGTGTTAAGTATGTGTATTGTATTGAACAATTAACACAAAGACTTAAACGTATAACTCAAACAGGTCTTTACTGGTTGGAGGTAGGGACTGCACGTAGGTCTTTACTTCATGCCCACAGGCGGGAACTGAGGGGAGATCAGTACCCACAGTACTATTTATACCCCTATGGCCAGGAGTGGTACTGCGTATCACTACGCCCTACAAGTAGTGCAGTCCTGTCCATAGGTTCAAAGTAGCACACATATTACATACACAACAGCCGCCATCCAGTCAAGTGAAGTTGTTCAAGTAACCCGAAGTCCGAAGTAACTTAGATGGACTTTCAATCCATAGTTATACTCTTTTGGGACAGTCTTATCTCCCACCAAATCATAGTCCTGTCTTTGTATTAATTTTGGCGGGCAGAAATCTCTGCAGGGGCGCTTTGTCTTGTAACGGAGCCGGTGATAACTTAAACTGGCCTTCCTGGCCGATAATGTCTTTTAATGTCCTCACCTGTCCCTACAGGTAGTGAGTCTCCGCCCCCATTCCCTACCTCCCCTAAGCTTGAGTCGAGGGCGGGATCGTCGCCCTCTGACTCTTCCTCCTCCATGACTGGGTCTAAGGTGGGGTCGAGCTGTTCGTGCTCTCTCCTGCCTAAATCCCATTCAAAAGATGAGACCTCCCACTCCAATGGGATGGCCTCTCCCTTTACGTAGGCTACGGTTCCAGCCTGTGTGCTCTGTGACTCTGTTACAGGCTGAGGATCTTTGTTCTCCGACCTGGTCCCCTTTGATGGCCCTTGTGCACCCGATTTAAATAGTTTACACTGGTTGATGTGAAACCATTTGGTACGTCGGGGCGTTTTCACTGCATAAACCATGGGGCTGGCCTTGTCCACAATGCTGTAGGGCCCCATGTACAGTGGTTCAAAACTCCCTACCCTGGCGTAGTTTCGGACCATGACCTGGTCTCCGACTACCCACTCTTGTTGTTTCCGAGGTTCCAACAACAGTTTATTTCCCTGGTGCTGTCTTCCCATGTTCCCAGCCGCCTGCCCATAAATCTCTCTCAGGCGCTCCAAGAGGGTTTGGGCGAATTTGTCCCGTTTCACCTCTCGGAGCTGGCCCTCAGTGAGCACCGGGGCTAGCACATGAGTGGGTGTTCGCATGATCCTTCCAGTCATTAACTCGTGCGGGGAATACCCCGTGCTTTTGGACTGGCTGGCTCGGATCCCCATGAGGACTAAAGGCAGGACCTCCTCCCATTTCTGGGGCGAGCCCATTGTCTCTTTCCTCAGCTTTTCCTTGAGGGTCCGATTCATACACTCAACAATCCCAGATGACTGGGGATTGTATGCTACGTGCCACTTTCCCTCAATGCCCAAGAGCATGAGGGCGTTCTGCATTACTTGACCAGTGAACTGACTCCCTTGGTCGGACTCTACAAAACGGGGGAGTCCCCACCATGAGAACACTTCCCGAATCAAGATCTTAGCAGTACCCAGTGCCGTAGCTGTTCTGCACGGGAAGGCTTCTACCCATTTGGTGAACACATCTACCAGGACAAGGCAGTACTTATAGCCTCCCTGGGCGGCGGGCAGGGTCCCTATGTAGTCGACCTGAATCGACTGCCATGGTCCCTCTACCCTCCTGATGTGCCCCATGGGCACCTTCCTTTTGTGGGGGTCTGGGTTGTTAGCAGCACACACAAGACAGCTTGCGCAGAACTCGTGGACATCGTCCCGAAGTCCCGGCCACCATCCCGCCTGCTCTACCCGTTGCCAGGTGACCTCAGGTCCGGGGTGTCCCGCTCCTGGACCCTCGTGGGCCAATTGCAGGAATTCCCTCCGGTGCTGCTGCGGCACAACCCACTGCTCCTCTCGGAACAGCATACCTTCTTTGACTGTGAGGGCTGCCGTACTGTACGGACCTTCTACCTGTTTGCCTTCTGTGATGGCTTTTAGGACTGCTTTTAGGGCGGGATCCAGGGTTTGGACGGTCTTTAGGTCTGGGGGCGGTGTCACCCCTGTGTTCCCGGGAATTCCCTCCCTGCCTTGGATCGCCGCCACGGGTCCGGGTTCGTATGGGTCCCAGAGAATGCCGTTGCGGGCACCTTCCCTGGCTAGCGCATCCGCCTGCTGGTTGCCCTGACTGCGGGGTTCTGTGGTGGAGTGAGCCTTCACCTTATGGATGAACACCTCTCCTTTCTCCCCCACAGCTGCTAGGATCTTCTCCAGCAAGGGCTTAACTGTTAAAGGCCGCCCGTCCGCGGAGGTGTACCCGCGTCGGGACCAGATGGCGAGGTACTCTGTACACGAATTGCACGTGAACATGCTGTCTGAGCAAATCGTGTATGGGGTTGGGAAAATCTCGGGGTGGGTAACCACGTACGCCACCGTGGACAGTTCAGCCTGCTGCGCGCTCATAGTGCTGGGGAGCTTAATTGCCAGGGCAATGTTTGCCGCAGGGTCATAAACTCCACACCCTGTGAGTCGCTTGCCGTCAGATACAGTGCTAGAACCGTCTACGTAGATCTCGCGGCCTGTGGGATGTATCCCGGCCCGTAAACCTATGTTAACTTCCCATACCCCTTCTACGGAACATTGATGGGCTGTCCCGGGATATGCCATATTGGCTGCGAGCCTTGGCGCGCAGAGGCCTTTAACTTTGAGATCCATCTGGGAAAGGAGGAGGGTCCAGCGCACAATCCGAGCGCTGCTTACGGTCCCATCCTTAATCCTCCCATCCAGAAGCATCTTCGTGGGGGTGTGATGGGTGAGGAGCGTAATGGGAGAGGTCCCTGTGAAGATCACTGATCTGTTCACAGCCCAATGCGTGGCCAGGAGATGCCGTTCGCAATTGGAGAAACTCCTCTCCACATCCGTGAGCACCCTGGAGGAATAAACTACTGGTCTTAGCTTGTCGTGCCGCTCTTGGAGCAGCACTGCGCTCAGGCTGTCCCCACTAGCGGCTACCTCCAGAAAGAACTCCTCTCCCCCATCTATGGCCCCTAGGGCTGGCGTGGTCTGCAGATCTCTTTTCAACTTCTCGAACGCTGCCTGGCACCCCTCGTCCCAAGACCACTCGACTCCCTTGTGTAAGAGTCGAAGTAGCGGGGCCGCTGTGGCAGCATAGTCCTCGATGAAATCTCTGCAGTACCCGGTCAATCCCAAAAAGGACCTTACACCCGTTACTGTGTTGGGAATCGGCAGATCTTGTATAGATTCCCGCCTGGCCTTATCTATGGCTCTTTCTCCCTCGCGGATGGCCAGACCCAGGAATTTGACTTCCTGCTGGCCGATCTGGGCTTTCTTTGGGTTTACTTTGAAACCCTTCCTTTCTAACAGTTCCAACAATTCGGCTAACAGTGGGCCGTGCTGCTCCCTTGTATCTGTGAACAGGAGTAAGTCGTCCACATACTGCACTATCTGGTTGGGCTGGCTAAACTCTTTCAAACTCCCCGCCATGCACTGATGGAAAATGCTGGGGCTGTTGTGAAAACCCTGTGGTAAGCAGTTCCAAGTGTACTGTTGCCCTTTGAATGTAAAGGCAAACTTGTACTGGTCCTCCCGCCGCAGCGGAATGGACCAAAAACCGTTCGAGATGTCCAGCACCGTGAATGTGGTCGCCGATGCTGGAATACGCCCTACTAAGTCTGCAACTGCTGCTACCGTGGGCGCGCAGGCCGGGATATTACTATTGAGGACTCTGTAGTCCACCGTGGCTCTCCACGAATTGTCCGGTTTCTTTACCGGCCATATTGGGGAGTTTACGTGGGTGGCTATCGTCCTCAACACGCCCTGCTGTACCAATGAAGATATTGCTGTCTCCATGTCGGGTTCTGCCTCCTTGGGGAAATTATACTGCTTTTGGGGTCGGATCATGGGGTCCCCGTCTACGCTGACTTCGAACCCAGTGACTCTCCCGCAGTCATGCTTGTGGGTGGCGAACGCGGTCAGATTTTCTGACACACACGCCTGCAAGTCCGTTGGGACGTTTGTTACCATGAGCTCGAGATCGTAACCTCCTGACGGCTTCATAGTGCACAGGGTCCCCTTTTCTTCCTTCCCCGGGATTACGACTACCTTACCTAAACCGCCCTCGGCTCCCCAGAGACAGTGATTTCTCAGGTCCACGAGGATCCCGTGTTCCACCAAGAAATCAGCCCCGAGGATGCCTTTCCCCCCCCCTCATTCCACTTCAATAGGATGCATGTCCATGTGGTGTGGAGTGCTCCCAACTGAATGGAGAGCGGGAGGGAGTACGCGCCAGCCTGTTCTCTACCTGTGAAACCCGCTACTAAATATGGAGCCTGGGCGGACAGAGGTGAGGCAAAAGGTTTATCCGTGTGGATCACGGTACACGAAGCTCCCGTATCCAACAGGTAACTACCCCTTTGTTTCTCCACCTCCATCTCCACCACAGGTCTTCTCCAAGCGTCATAGCGGAGCGGACACAAGTAGACGGGCTGCGCAGGCGTCAGTCATTTAGGTGTTTCGGCTGGGGTCTCGGGGGCGATAGGGCTGTTAGCAACCGCTACCTTCCCCTGCCAGGTCATCAGAGACCGCATAGTCTCCAAGACTGACTCGATCGCAGCGGGGTCCACAACTGCACCACCCCCTTTAGTCGGGGCAGAGGCTATGGTTGGGTTCTGGACTGGTGTTGGGGCAGCGGCCTGCACTTGTGGTTGTGCTGGTGTTGGGTAAACTCTCGGGCCGTTGGCGACTCGGGCTTGGGCTTGATCTTGGGCTGCGGCGAATGCTCTCTCCCTCTTATCCTTCCAAGGATTCCTACAGTCCTTGCGCCAATGACCCTCCTTCCCACACCCGTAACAACTGCTATTGGCTTGAGGAGGGCGATTTCCCTCCTGACGCCATTCCCTTTTAGCAGAGGCTGCGGGCCTCACCTCATGCACCTTTCCTTTTACAACAGGCGTTTTCTTGCCCTTGTTATTCCTATAACTGATCGTGAGCTGATCTAGCACTAGATCCTCCGTGGAGCGGGCGTTGGTGGGGTCAAACCATGCTTTGACCTGTTCCTTCACTACTGGCAGGCAACCTGCTACCAGGCACCGAAGCCAGTGAGCCCTTTGTTCGCCATCCAGCCCGGCCCGGGCCGGCCCGCCCGGGCAGCTGCGCCGATACACTGGCCACAACCTGTCGGCGAAAACCCGTGGGGGCTCTCCCTCTAGCTGCACTGTCTTTTCTAAACGGAGGAACGGAGTTCCGTCCCCCTCTCCCATGATCTCCAGAATCTCATCCCGTAGCAACTCATAGTCCCTGTGCCCTCTCTTGCTCTCGTCAGGGAGACACTGGAGGAGCGAACTGTCCAGGGAGAACAGCAGCATTTTAGACTGTTCAACCCCGTCGCAGTCATTGACTGCTGCGGTCTGCTCCACGTCCCTGAAATGCACGGAGGGATCTCCTGACTCGGAGAGTTTTGGGATGTGACTTATCATCTCTCTTAGCTGTCGTGCGCTATGAGGCATTATGATCTGACTCTCAAGGGGTCCGTCATCGCCATTTTCTTCATTTGGCCCGAGCCTCCGGTGCCTCGTTGGACACAACGGCGCTGGCCCCGACTCTACTATCTGGGGTTGCTCTACCTCAGGGCTCTCTTCCTCTACCGTCTCCGTCTCCTGTCCCGGAGTCCAAGACTCCTCATAGGCAGGAGGCGCAGAGGGTTCGGGGGTTGGTACCCCAACTGCCTCTTGTGGAATCGGTCTTTTGGATTCCTTGGCTAGCAACAGCTGACTCGCTGGTGGATTTATGAGACACACCAACCCGTTTGCCTTCGCTAGGGCCTTTCTCAGGTCCTCTAGCTCCCGGCGGCAAGCGCTGTGGTCGGTGTTCTCAGATCTATCCTCCATGGCCATCTTATATGCTGCCCTGGCTCCCAGGAGCTTTTCCTCTTGGGCATCTACTTGTTTGGCTAGACGGAAACACCTCTCTCTCATTCTACCTTCACTGGCCTTGGCCTCAACGACCTGACATTTTAAATATTCTACTCGGATTTCGTGGCAGCGAATTACGGAGCGGCGTTCCTGATTCAGCGCGTCAAGTGATTCAATCAGCTTTTGACCACCCGCAACCTTTTCCTCTACGTCTTTAAGCAAGCCGTTGATCTGGACTGTCTGTGCTGCAACTACCTGGTCCAAAAGCTGGACTTGCTTCTTGTAGCACATCAGCCAGACCGCCTTTTCTACAGATTTCTTATGCTCTCTACCCGCTGTCCACTTGATGGCTGCGTCTAGCGGGCGCCTATCTCTTAATAGATCAGATATCCATTGTTTTGTGAGGTTGACTTTTCCGAAAACATAATCTGCTATTCTTTCATCCGTCACATTTCGTTTATTCAGATCTTGATCTAACACACTACTTTCCTGCTGCCAAGGTCCTGCCGCGGTCGCCATTTCTGTAGGGGTTTTTTTCCTGCTCTCTTGCCCGTTCTGGCCTCCTGCCAGGCTTCGTGCAAGAATTACCCTTGAGTGGTTCGACCCACTCCCCCTACGGTTCTAGACCTTGGACTTAGATGCAGTGAACAGTAGTGCAGAGAAAGGACTCAATAGACCAGGCTGAATAGCACGAAATGGATGCTTTTATTTTTAAACAGTTTGAAGCATTACAAAATACATGTCATAGGCACAGATTAAAGTAACTACAATCATGCACAAATTTATGAACTTGACTCTATGGAAATGGGGAACACACGGCACATCGTAAAAGGGGAAACACATTATGATTTCCCTTAACTCCCTCCCCTATACCTAAACTAAGTTTCGACCTGGGGAACCTGGGATCATGCTCACCACTCTCGAAATCGCGAGAAAGGGGGTTCGCAGCCTTTTTGGCACCGCTTTCCGTTGTCACGTGGATTTGGAAACTTCTGGCGCAGTCGATATTCTCTCTCTCTCTCTCTCTCTCTCTCTCTCGAGGCGATGGGGTAGACACAGCCTCGATGAGCGCTCATCAAGGTTGAAGATCAGCTACAAGCTGTTGTCAATTTTGGTTCATGGAGCAGACCAACAACCAGATGGAATGTTGAGACACGGAAGTGTCAGGCCCGGACTGTCTTTTTCTCTCCGGCCTGGTCGGTTCTCCAGAGGGTTTCTTCTCCGTCGGCCTGGGTTGTCGATGATCTCCCGACCCCAGTACCCGGGCCACCCTCGTCGTCTTCTTGTCGTGGCCGAGCCTTGTTTGGCTGAACACCGACCACGTTGTCTTTTCACCGAAGCCGTCCGCCTTTAAAAAGACGAAACGCCTTCATCGATTCCGCAACTACTGAAGTGGAAGAGGCGCCGATCCTGGCACCGTCTGTCCTTCGTTCGTTCCTTGTAGGCGAAGTCCTTGAAGAAAAGTCTGAAGTCGTCCAAGAAGAAGAAGCAGCCGCCGTCCAGTCAAGTGAAGTTGTTCAAGTAACCCGAAGTCCGAAGTAACTTAGATGGACTTTCAATCCATAGTTATACTCTTTTGGGACAGTCTTATCTCCCGCCAAATCATAGTCCTGTCTTTGTATTAATTTTGGCGGGCAGAAATCTCTGCAGGGGCGCTTTGTCTTGTAACGGAGCCGGTGATAACTTAAACTGGCCTTCCTGGCCGATAATGTCTTTTAATGTCCTTTGCATTGTCACTGCGGCTCGGTTCGCACATTGATCGGTCCGGAGATTTTCCTTGATGGCTGCTAAACGGTTTTTCCTTTGTACAATAAATGGGTAGAGTGATTTTGCATTGTCCGCCCATATCTTGATGGGCCCCATCCTGTACTTGTAATCCATTGAATATGTATGCTGTTCCTCTGAGTTTCGGTTCCCAGATACTGGCTTTCGCGGGCTTACTGTCTTCAATCCACAAGCCTGTCTGGCTTGCAGTAACAGAAATAAAATGGTTCAGAAACTGATCACGGGGCCTGGCGGCCATTTTGTATGCCCTTTTATTAAAGGTTTTTCTGTGCAAGCTTACTTTGGTCAATAAGCAGTCTTATTTTATCCAGTTTTCTTGCGTGATTTTTGCTGAAAATTGCGAATCTTACATGGTCTCGGCCTCAACCTCCTCCCCATAGCTTCAGTGACGTGGAGGATTGGAGAAGCTGGGATTGTTCTTCGAGCTGAGAAGGTTTAGGGCAGATTTAACAGAATCATAGAATGATACAGCGCAGGAGGAGGCCATTCGGCCCATCGTGCCTGTGCTGGCTCTTTGGACTCACTCCCCTGCTCTTTCCCCAGAGCCCGGAAAATGTTTCCTTTTCAAGTATTTATCCAATTCCCTTTTGAAAGTTATTATTGAATCTGCTTCCACCGGCCTTTCGGGCAGCGCATTCCAGATCACAACAACTCGCTGTGTAAAAAAAATAATCTCCTCACCTCCCCTCTGGTTCTTTAACCAATCACCTTCAATCTGTGTCCTCTGGTTACCGACCCTTCTACCACTGGAAACAGTTTCTCCTCATTTACTCTCAAAACCATTTATGATTTTGAACACAATCTTCCCCTTAACCTTCTCTGCTCTAAGGAGAACAATCCCAGCTCCTCCAGTCTCTCCACATAACTGAAGTCCCTCATCCCTGGAACCATTCTCGTAAAGAGCAGCGTTCAAAATCATGAGGGGTTTTGATCGAGTAAATGAGGAGCAGTACTGAGGGAGTGCCGCACTGTCGGAGGGGCAGCACTGAGGGAGTGCCGCACTGTCGGAGGGCAGTAATGAGGGAGCGCCGCACTGTCGGAGGGGCAGTACTGAGGGCGCGCTGCACTGTCGGAGGGGCAGCACTGAGGGAGCGCCGCACTGTCGGAGGGGCAGTACTGAGGGAGCGCTGCACTGTCGGAGGGGCAGTACTGAGGGAGCGCCGCACTGTCGGAGGGGCAGTACTGAGGGAGCGCCACACTGTCGGAGGGGCAGCACTGAGGGAGCGCCGCACTGTCGGAGGGGCAGCACTGAGGGCGTGCTGCACTGTCGGAGGGCAGTACTGAGGGAGCGCCGCACTGTCGGAGCGGCAGCACTGAGGGAGCGTCGCACTGTTGGAGGGGCAGTACTGAGGGAGCGCCGCACTGTCAGAGGGGCAGCACTGAGGGGGCGCTGAACTTCATAGGTGCTGTCTTTCGGATGAGACTTTAAACCGAGGCCCCATCTGCCCTCTCAGGTGAACGTAGAAGACTCTGCAGCCTCTATTGGAACAAGAGCAGGGGAAGTTATCCCAGGTGTCCTGGGCCAATATTTACCCCTCAACCAATAATCACTAAAAACAAATGGTCTGGTCTTATTTTTAATCCATTCATGGGATGTGGCCGTCGCTGGTAAGGCCAGCATTTATTGCCCTTCCCTAACTGCCCTTGGGAAGGTGGTGGTGAGCCGCCTTCTTGAACCGCTGCAGTCCGTGTGGTGAAGGTGCTCCCACAGTGCTGTTAGGGAGGGAGTTCCAGGATTTTGACCCAGCGACGATGAATAAACGGCGATATATCTCCAAGTCAGGATGGTGTGTGACTTGGAGGGGAAACTTGGAGGTGGTGGTGTTCCCAACATATTGCTGTTTGTGGGAGCTTGCTGTGCGCAAATTGGCTGCTCTGTTACCTACATTACAACAGTGACCACACTTGAAAAAGTACATCATTTGCTGTGAAGAGCTTTGGGATGTCCCGAGGATGTGAAAGTCGCTATATAATTGCGAATCTCTTTGTTGTCTATGGAACAATAGCGTCCCATCCCTGGTCAGTCCCTGGACACTCCTGCAGGGATCCTCCAGGACACTCCTGCACTGGGCCCTGGGTGCGTCTCTGTTCCAGGACCCGGTTCCTTTGTCTGCTGCGATGCTTCGATCAGGCACAGGATGAGATTCCTTCTTTGATCCCTTTCGATGTCCTTTAGGTGACTACTTTTGAAAATCCAAATTAAAAACCAGCATTTGGAGGTCAGTGTTCAGTATTTTAGCTACACCTCCAGGAGATCCCACCTCCTGAATTTGGGAATTCGAGCTGCTCCAGATGATCATTCCGGATGTGGCTGGCCATTCAGCCCATCTTAATGCTCCCATCCAGAACAGCCCATCGCTGCCTCCAATTGTTCCTTAACCCATTCCAGGATTGTGCCTCGTGCCCCAGTCCTCTATCTGCCAGTCCATTCCAAGTGTTGGTCACTCCCTCTGTGTGAGGTAAACCTTCCTGATAACAGCCCGAGTTACCTTTAACTAGTTTGAAGCCGTGTCTCCTTGTCCAAATCGCACAGATTCATTTGAAGTAACATTCCGGATATTCATCCCTCTCTATTGCACTGCAGCAACTTGCCAAGGCCTCTTCGGCAGCACCTCCCAAACCCGCCACCTCTACCACCCAGAAGGACAAGGGCAGCAGGCGCATTGGAACACCGTCACCTCCAAGTTCCCCTCCAAGTCACACACCATCCTGACTTGGAGATACATCGGCCGATCCTCCATCGTCGCTGGGTCAAAGTCCTGGAACTGGCTCCTTAACAGCACTGTGGGAGCACCTTCACCACACGGACTGCACCGGTTCAAGAAGGGGGCTCACCACCACCTTCTCAAGAGCAACTCGGGATGGGTAATAAATGCCGGCCTTGCCAGCGACGCCCACATCCCAGGAAAGATTTTATTTTAAATTCCTCAATACGATCACTTTTAGGGAGCCTCGTTTCCATGTTGAATCAGCCAAGTCTCTCCACACAACTCAGTCCCTCTGGCACCGGGGATCGGTCTCGCGGCTCTACTCTGTGACGCCCCTAGTAGTCGAATGTCTCCCTTATGTCTCCGTGCCCAGAACTGGACCCAGTACATTTAAAAGAAAGATTTGCATTAATATAGCGCCTTTCACTACCACCAGACATCCCAAAGCGCTTTACAGCCAATGAAGTATTTTGAAGTGTGGTCACTGTTGTAATGTAGGAAACACGGCAGCCAATTTGTGCACAGCAAGCTCCCACAAACAGCAATGTGATGATGACCAGATAATCTGTTTCTAGTGATGTTGGTTGAGGGATAAGCGCTATATAAATGCAAGTCTTTCTTTCTTTTAATAAGGTTAGATTTTTAAAAATAGAAAATAAATTTATATTTAAGAAATTAAGATCATGTTTTTTTAAATCAAATAGATTACAATAAAATTAAAGAGGGGTTAAAATGAGCTAATGTTTTTTAAGTGTAACTAAGTGTAAGAGGTTGAAGTGAATGAGAAGTTTGAGTGGAATGTGAAAGTGCTGCTCAGGTTGAACTGGGCTGAATGTGGGTCCTGGGCCTGAGGCTGGGGGAGGGGAGAGGAGGGGGACCTGGGCCTAGTCTCCAGGGCCCAGCCCGCCCACTCATTCCCGCTCCCGGCGCCTCTCCGGCCCCACTTACCCCAACTCCGGGGCCTTATCAGCGGCTAGCGGGTGCCCTCTCCCAGGGCGGCTCTTTCTCCGCGTCTCCGGTTTTCTTCCTCTTTTAAACAACAAGAAGCCGCTTTTCCCCCTCACATGGGCGCCGCCATCTTCATTCCGGCCCCGTGTCCCCGTGCTAAACCCGCCGGCCGGCGCACCTCGCCCCGCAAACAAACGTTCCGCCTGACTCCCCTCGGATCAGAGGCAATTCTGTCATTTCCAGAATAAAAAGAAAAAGAATGAAAGACTTGCATTTATGTCATGCCTTTCAGGACCACCAGATGTCTCAAAGTGCTTTACAGCCAATTAAGTACTTTTGGAAGTGGAGTCACTGTTGTAATGTGGGAAACGCAGCAGCCAATTTGCGCACAGCAAGCTCCCACAAACAGCAATGTGATAATGACATGATAATTTTTTTTAGTGATGATAATTGAGGGATAAACATTGGCCAGGACACCGGGGATAATGCCCCGGCTCTTCTTCGATCTCTTACGTCCACCTGAGAGCGCAGACGGGGCCTCAATTTAATGTCTCATCCGAAAGACGGCACCTCCGACAGTGCAGCACTCCCTCAGCACTGCACTGGAGTGTCAGCCTAGATTTCTGTGCTACATGTCCCTGGAGTGGGACTTAAACCCACAATATTGTGAGTCAGAGGCAAGTGTGATACCCACTGAACCACAGCTAACACAAGCTAATTAGATGCATTTCATCCCCCCCTCACTTCATCGGCGTTCTTTTCCTCCTGTTTCGAAATCAACATTTACCCCTGTCTTCAGATACTTTGGTTTTTGCATCACCATCTACACTGTCCCATCAAACAATCCCAGGGCAGGTACAGCACAGGTTAGATACAGAGTAAAGCTCCCTCTACACTGTCCCATCAAAGACTCCCAGGGCAGGTACAGCACAGGTTAGATACAGAGTAAAGCTCCCTCTACACTGACCCATCAAACACTCCTAGGGCAGGTACAGCACAGGTTAGGTACAGAGTATAGCTCCCTCTACACTGTCCCATCAAACACTCCCAGGGCAGGTACAGCATGGGGTGGGTACAGAGTAAAGCTCCCTCTACACTGTCCCATCAAACACTCCCAGGGCAGGTACAGCACAGGTTAGGTACAGAGTAAAGCTTCCTCTACACTGCCCCATCAAACATTCCCAGGGCAAGTACAGCACAGGTTAGATACAGAGTAAAGCTCCCTCTACACTGTCCCATCAAACAGTCCCAGGGCAGGTACAGCATGGGTTAGATACAGAGTAAAGCTCCCTCTACACTGCCCATGGGCCCGATTTTGTGGATTGTGTGGGAAATGGCCGGGTTTCCCCGAATGTGGGGTTCTGACACACAAAAAAATGTGTCAGCCAGCTCCACGCAATTTTCCCTCAAGTGGCCAATTAATTTCCAGCGTGTGGGAGGCCTTGCTAATTGTCCAATTCGAGTCAGAAATCCCCACAGTATGATGTCATCATTCGTGGTGCTTTCAAGGTCCATAGCAAGCACTGCACCCTCTGAAGGCTTCCAAACGAACCATACAGGATGGCAGAGGAGCCTGCAGCAGCTGTGGCCAGTGCCAGACCCTGAGCTGCCTCCAAATTCGAAGAGGCTTCACTGCAGGCATTATTGGATGGGGTTAGGGCCCACAGGGAGGTCCTCTTCCCTAGGTCAGTGAGGAAGAGGCCTCCCACTGAGACCAATGCTGCATAGATGCAGGTGTCAGCAGATGCCAACTCCCTGGGAGTCACCAGAAGAACCTTGGCATTACATCTCTAACTCCTTCCTTTACTCCCCCACAGCACCATCCAGAGCCCCCATCCTCACTGTGGAGGAGGAGGAGGCTGTGCAGCCAGACTCCTCAGAGGAAGCTCCAACCTCTGAGGGCGCAGCGTCAGCAGAAGTAAGCGCACCCAGCACCAGCGCAGACACTCACACCTCGGGGGGACCTTCGGGACATAGAGTAGTGTTGTCATCTGGTGTTTCACAGCTCACAAGTGAGCCTCAGCAGATTCTGGAGACAGGGACAGCACTGGAGAGTCCTCGTCGGAGGGTGCAGGACTCTGCCAGCTCAGCTCAGCTGCGCTGCATGTCGACCCTCTGCCTCTGGGTCCATCCGCAAGAGAAGAGGTGATGGATCTCCATGCACAGATGCAGGAATCTCTGGCAGGTTTTGTCTCCAGTGTCGCTGTGAGTGTGGAGCGAATGGAGGAGTCCATAGCGACCATGAGCAGAGCCTTTGTGGAGTCACTGGCGCATGAACGCATCACCATGGAAAGGTTGGCAACCTCCATGGAAGAGATAACTCGCCAGGGTACAGAAAACATGGTGAGTGCTCATAAGAGAACGACATCGCTTGAGGAGCGTTGGCCATCTGTTGAACAGAGAAACCACACCTTCATGGAAGTCCTTCTGAGTAGGACTGCCAGTGCAGAAACGGGTCCCCATGGCCCCCTGAAGCGCAGCAAGGTGCTCTCAAGCCACTTCCAAGCGCTGGCCCCTTCTGGCCTGTGCAGCTTCAGGTGAGTGAGCAGCAGCCTGGTGCTCCTGGTGCTGATCCTGCTGTTCCTGGTTCTGCTGCTGCTGCCTCTGCTGCTGGTGATCCTCTAATGGCAAGAAGGGAAGGAAAAAAAGGCATCCCATGCTTCTGGTAGATGCCTCCGCTGAGGAAGTGCTGAGTGAGGGTGGCGAGAGGGGCTTCCCAGGAGATCACATTGGAGAAGTGTGTGAGGCTCCAACCTTCCACAGCTGTGCCTAAGCCTTGAAGAAGTAGCCCCAAACCTGCAGTAACAAGGTCCTTCAACATACAAATGCTGTCCCTTTAAATCGCAGCTTTCCCGAATGACCTGCAGCTGAGAGCAAGCAAGCCGGCAAGCTTCACGCCAGGTTTCATCAGCGGGGTTCCCCGCAGGCGTGTCTGATGTGGGGAAAGCCCCAAAATCGCAACGGCCCCTGAAAATCGACTTAAACAAGGTAATAATTGCTCATTAGTGTTCCGACGGCCAGTCCCGCCAGCGGCGGGCGGGACTGAAGCGGGTCGCGGAGAAACGGCGGTCCGAAAGTCGGACGGGCGGGGAATCAGGCCGGGTGGGGGGTGGTCGCGACCCCCTTTTTCGGCGATTTTCGGCCCCCGGCTGCCTGAAAAGCCGCCCGACAGCTGGCAGAAAATTGGGGCCCATGTGTCTGTACTGGGACAGATACAGTTCAATGTGGTGAAGTTTGAGGTCATCCACTTTGGACACAACAGAAATAGATCAGAGTAATTTCTAAATGGTGTGAAGCTCGGAACAGTGGAGGTGCAGAGAGATCTCGGGGTCCAAGTACAGAAATCACTAACAGCGAGTGGACCGGTACAACAAATAACTTAACAGGCTAATGGAATGTTGGCCTTTATCTGAAGGGGCAGGAATACACAGGGTGGAAGTTGTGTTACATTTATATAAAGCTCTGGTTAGACCCCATTTAGATACTGTGTTCAGTTCTGGGCCCCGCACCTCAGGTAGGATATATTGGCCTTGGAGGGGGCGCAGCACAAATTCACCAGAATGGTACCGAGGCGGAAAGGGTTCAATTATCAGGACATAAGGAGGAGGGAAGCTCTTGTATCATTTTCCACCATGGATTGTTTTGCTTTGTTAAAGGCGCTATATAAATCCAAGTTGTTGTTGCTTGTATCCAATCATTTGCAGAGCGCTCTCCCTCTCACTACTTACTTTGCACGATTACTTTGAGGAAATTGATGAAAAAGACCAGAGTTCTGTTGTAGGAAATAACACGGTAATTAATGATTATTCATCATACTTTATAATATATATATAATTCATAAGACGATAGTCATTTCCTCAAACTCCCCGCCAATAGTGTTACTCGGAGTGAGGTGACGCCAGTTGGATCCGAGTGAAACAGTCGCTGTTACTTTGAGTTTTGTTCAGTGTTTCTTTGAGACGAAAACTCACCGTCCTGTTCGGGTATTTCCAAGCTCGGGTTCGAGCGTCGCTTTTGTGTCGGTGACATCCGATTCTTCTGGGCTCTTATGTTTCCACCCTCCGTTTACTCAGCACTGTCTGTATTTGGGGAGTGGTGTTCCAGGACCCCGGGCTTGGCCACTGATGCCCATTGCTGACTTTATTTGGTTGTATTCAGTGAACTTAAGGCAGTGATCAAATGCTCGGCCTAAATCGCTCACATTTCACTTTAGTTTAAAATGACAGCGGAGGCCCTTAAGTTGCACTGATCTTTCAGAATTTATTCGGACGGTATATCATTTCCTGCCGTTGTATTACACAACCGTCTCATCGCTTTAACACCGCCTCAGACTTACAAAGCACAATTTTGTGCCCTTGGCTGCTGTCTATAACTGGCTAAAGACTAAAATATGTTAAATAAACTGCTCAATGACAATGAATCAGATCACAATTTGCTTGTTTAATAATGTTTGAATAACACTGTACATCAACATAGATTTTACTTGGACAATGTAGACACACATCAATCATTTTGCATGGAAATATTTTAAATACAACACTGAATAATACAAATTAAAACACATTTCGGTCTGTCGAGCCTGAGTCAAATAAATTACACATTTCAACACTTCCAACTTTTCAATTTTCAAATTCAGCTTCTGCTTAAACTTTCATCGATACTTTCTTAAACTTTGAAAACTACCATAACTGCATTTTACTGATCATCTGTACACGAAATCTCATGGTAAACAATTATTCAGTCGCTATATTTACTAGCACAGTATATTTTGTGATCGGCACCTTTACCAACGCAGATGTAACCAGACTGCATAAAGACAGCATCGATCCCAGCGATCTCTCACCATCAGAATAAAGGGGCTGTGACAGCTCATTGGGACAAAGACTCACGGAGATTAAACACATTCTGCAGATGCTGCAGTTTATATCAGGGGCCCAGGTAAGGCCTCAGACCGCGGGTGTCGGCGGGAGGAGCGAGCGGGAAGCTTAAAAAGGCTTCAGAGACCCAGGTAAGGCCTCAGACTGCGGGTGTCGGCGGGAGGCGCGAGCAGGAAGCTTAAAAAGGCTTCAGAGACCCAGGTAAGGCCTCAGACCGCGGGTGTGGGCGGGAGGTGCAAGCGGGAAGCTTAAAAAGGCTTCAGAGACCCAGGTAAGGCCTCAGACCGCGGGTGTCAGCGAGAGGAGCGAGCGGGAAGCTTAAAAAGGCTTCAGAGACCCAGGTAAGGCCTCAGACCGCGGGTGTGGGCGGGAGGCACAAGCGGGAAGCTTAAAAAGGCTTCAGAGACCCAGGTAAGGCCTCTGACCGCGGGTGTCGGCGGGAGGCGCGAGCGGGAAGCTTAAAAAGGCTTCAGAGACCCAGGTAAGGCCTCAGACCGCGGGTGTCGGCGGGAGGCGCGAGCGGGAAGCTTAAAAAGGCTCCAGAGACCCAGGTAAGGCCTCAGACCGCGGGTGTCGGCGGGAGGCGCGAGCGGGAAGCTTAAAAAGGCTCCAGAGACCCAGGTAAGGCCTCAGACCGCGGGTGTCGGCGGGAGGCATGAGCGGGAAGCTTAAAAAGGCTTCAGAGACCCAGGTAAGGCCTCAGACCGCGGGTGTCGGCGGGAGGCGCGAGCGGGAAGCTTAAAAAGGCTCCAGAGACCCAGGTAAGGCCTCAGACCGCGAGTGTCGGCGGGAGGCGCGAGCGGGAAGCTTAAAAAGGCTCCAGAGACCCAGGTAAGGCCTCAGACCGCGGGTGTCGGCGGGAGGCATGAGCGGGAAGCTTAAAAAGGCTTCAGAGACCCAGGTAAGGCCTCTGACCGCGGGTGTCGGCGGGAGGCGCGAGCGGGAAGCTTAAAAAGGCTCCAGAGACCCACGTAAGGCCTCAGACCGCGGGTGTCGGCAGGAGGCGCGAGCGGGAAGCTTAAAAAGGTTTCAGAGACCCAGGTAAGGCCTCAGACCGCGGGTGTCGGCGGGAGGCATGAGTGGGAAGCTTAAAAAGGCTTCAGAGACCCAGGTAAGGCCTCAGACCGCGGGTGTCGGCGGGAGGCGCGAGCGGGAAGCTTAAAAAGGCTTCAGAGACCCAGGTAAGGCCTCAGACCGCGGGTGTCGGCGGGAGGCATGAGCGGGAAGCTTAAAAAGGCTCCAGAGACCCAGGTAAGGCCTCAGACCGCGGGTGTCGGCGGGAGGCGCGAGCGGGAAGCTTAAAAAGGCTCCAGAGACCCAGGTAAGGCCTCAGACCGCGGGTGTCGGCGGGAGGCATGAGCGGGAAGCTTAAAAAGGCTTCAGAGACCCAGGTAAGGCCTCTGACCGCGGGTGTCGGCGGGAGGCGCGAGCGGGAAGCTTAAAAAGGCTCCAGAGACCCACGTAAGGCCTCAGACCGCGGGTGTCGGCGGGAGGAGCGAGCGGGAAGCTTAAAAAGGCTCCAGAGACCCAGGTAAGGCCTCAGACCGCGGGTGTCGGCGGAAGGCATGAGCGGGAAGCTTAAAAAGGCTTCAGAGACCCAGGTAAGGCCTCTGACCGCGGGTGTCGGCGGGAGGCGCGAGCGGGAAGCTTAAAAAGGCTCCAGAGACCCACGTAAGGCCTCAGACCGCGGGTGTCGGCAGGAGGCGCGAGCAGGAAGCTTAAAAAGGCTTCAGAGACCCACGTAAGGCCTCAGACCGCGGGTGTCGGCGGGAGGCGCGAGCGGGAAGCTTAAAAAGGCTCCAGAGACCCAGGTAAGTCCTCAGACCGTGAGTGTCGGCGGGAGGCGCGAGCGGGAAGCTTAAAAAGGCTTCAGAGACCCAGGTAAGGCCTCAGACCGCGGGTGTCGGCGGGAGGCGCGAGCGGGAAGCTTAAAAAGGCTCCAGAGACCCAGGTAAGGCCTCAGACCGCGGGTGTCGGCGGGAGGCGCGAGCGGGAAGCTTAAAAAGGCTCCAGAGACCCAGGTAAGGCCTCAGACCGCGGGTGTCGGCGGGAGGCGCGAGCGGGAAGCTTAAAAAGGCTCCAGAGACCCAGGTAAGTTTTACCAATCTCCAGTCTCCGAAGTCAGAGGGAAGGAGAGAGGTAAAAAGTAATCCAAGTGTGATGTCACCAGAAAGTGGGTAAGTGATTGGTTGGTAAGTATTTCTCTCTTTTTTAAGCTTAAACTCTGTGGTTTAAAGTTTCTAAGGTGCGATATTCATCATCCAGAATCGGAACAGAGGGTATTTATAAATAATATTAATAAATGTAATTAATTACATAGAATGGGAGATCAGGTGATGTGTTGCTGCTGCAATATGTGGGAGCTGGTGGACACCATTGATGCTCACGGTGATCACATTTGCAGTAAGTGTTGGCTGCTCGAGGAATTCCGGCTCCGTGTTGAAGAGCTGGAGTCCGAGCTTCAAACACTGAGACACATCAGGGAGGGGGAGAGTTACCTGGACTCTGTGTATCAGGAGGTAGTCACACCAGTTAGATTAATTAATTCAGATGTAGTCCGTGGCCAGGGTCAGGATGGTGTGACTAGAAGTGAGGCAGGTACGGGGATCCAGGAGGTAGTGTTGGAGGAGCCGCAGCCCTTGCTCTTGTCCAACAGGTTTGAGGCTCTTACTCCCTGTGGGGATGCGAACAGGGACTGCGGGGAGGATGAGCAACCTGGCCACAGCACCGTGGAGTGGGGGGCCATTCAAGTGGGGGGAGTTAAAAGAAATGTTGTAGTGGTAGGGGATAGTATCGTTAGGGGGATAGATAGAGTTCTTTGCAGCCGAGAGCGAGAGTCCTGAAGGCTGTGTTGCCTGCCCGGTGCCAGGGTTAAGGACATCTCCTCTGGGCTGAAGAGAAACTTGGAGTGGGAGGGGGAGGACCCAGTTGTCGTGGTCCATGTTGGTACCAACGACATAGATAGGACAAGGAAGGAGGTTCTGCTGAGGGAGTTTGAGCAGCTAGGGGCCAAATTAAAAAGCAGAACCACAAGGGTAATAATCTCTGGATTACCACCTGAGCCACGTGCAAATTTGGCTTGGGTAAATAAAATTAGAGAGTTAAATGCATGGCTCAAAGATTGGTGTGGGAGAAATGGGTTTTGCTTCCTGGGACACTGGCATCAGTACTGGGACAGGAGAGAGCTGTTCCGTTGGGACGGACTTCACTTGGCCAGTGCTGGGACTAGAATCCTGGCAAATCGAATAACTAGGGCTGTAGAGAGGGCTTTTAACTAATTAGTGGGGGGGAGGTTTTAAGAGAGTGAAAAATAAAAATGACAGCGGAGAAGGCAATAGAGCAAGGTAGCAGTGGGGGAATTAAAAACCAGAGCGTGTCAGGAAGGGACAGAATGTATAATGATGAAGGTAAAGTAGTAAAAAGGGTAAAAGCAGGAATAAATTGTCAGAAAACATATTTGAAAGTTCTTTATCTGAATGCACGCAGCATTCATAACAAAATTGACGAGTTGACGGTGCAAATAACTACACATGGGTATGATCTGGTGGCCATTACGGAAACATGGCTGCAAGATAATCATGAATGGGAACTAAACATACAAGGGTATTTGACAATTAGGAAGGACAGACAGGAAGGAAAGGGAAGTGGGGTTGCTATGTTAATCAAGGATGGAATCACTGCAATAGTCAGAAATGATATTGGGTCAAAGGATCAGGATAGTGAAACAGTTTGGGTGGAGATAAGGAATAATAAGGGGAAAAAGTCACTAGTGGGCGTTATCTATAGGCCTCCTAACAGTTGCAACTCTGTTGGTCGGAGTATAAATCAGGAAATAGTTGGGGCTTGTAATAAGGGAACAGCTATAATCATGGGGGATTTTAACTTTCATATTGACTGGACTAATCAAATTGGGCATGGCAGCATTGAGGAAGAGTTCATAGAGTGTATTAGGGACGGGTTCCTTGAGCAGTATGTAACTGAACCAACCAGGGGGCAGGCAATCTTAGATCTGGTCCTGTGTAATGAGACAGGATTAATAAAAAATGTCCTAGTAAAGGATCCCCTTGGAATGAGTGACCATAATATGGTTGAATTCCAAATTCAGTTTGAGGGTGAGAGAGTTGGATCTCAAACCAGCGTACTAAGTTTAAATAAAGGAGACTATGAAGGTATGAGAGTAGAATTGACTAAAGTGGACTGGGAAAACAGATTAAAGTGTAAGACGGTACAAGAGCAGTGGTCTACATTCAAGGAGATATTTCACATCTTTCAAGATAAATATGTTCCACTGAGGAAAAAGGGGAGTAAAAGAAAAGACAGCCATCCGTGGCTTAGTAAAGTAATAAAGGATAGTATTCGACTGAAAACAAGGGCATATAAATTAGCCAAATCTAGTGGGAGGATAGAAGATTGGGAAGCATTTAAAAGCCAGCAAACAATAACTAAAAGATTAATTAAGAAAGGGAAGATAGATTATGAAAGTAAACTAGCAAAAAATATTAAAACAGATAGCAAGAGTTTCTACAGCTATATAAAAAGAAAAAGGGTGGCTAAAGTGAACGTTGGTCCCTTAGAGGATGGGACTGCGAAACTAGTGGTGGGGAACATGGAGATGGCAAAGACGCTGAACAAATATTTTGTATCAGTCTTTACAGTAGAGGACACTAAAAATATCCCAACACTGGACAAACAGGGGGCAATGGGGGGGGGAGGAGCTAAACACAATTAAAATCACTGAGGACATGGTACTCAGTAAAGTAATGGGACTTAAGGCGGATAAATCCCCCGGACCTAATGGCCTACATCCTAGGGTCTTGAGAGAAGTGGCGGTAGGGATTGTGGGTGCATTGGTGATCATTTTCCAGAACTCCCTGGACTCAGGAAAGGCCCCGGCAGATTGGAAAACTGCTAATGTAACACCCTTATTTAAGAAGGGAAGTAGACAAAAGGCTGGAAACTATAGAGCAGTTACCCTAACATCTGTGGTTGGCAAAATGTTGGAGTCCATTATTAAGGAAACAGTAACAGAGCATTTGGATAAACATAATTTAATAGGACAGAGTCAGCATGGTTTTACAAAGGGGAAGTCATGTTTGACAAATTTGCTCGAATTCTTTGAGGATGTAACATACAGGGTGGATAAAGGGGAACCAGTGGATGTAGTGTATTTGGACTTCCAAAAGGCATTTGACAAGGTTCCACACAAAAGATTACTGATCAAGATAAAAAATCACGGGATTGGGGGTAATATACTGGCATGGGTGGAAGACTGGCTATCTAACAGAAAACAAAGAGTTGGGATAAATGGTTCATTCTCGGGCTGGCAGTCAGTAACTAGTGGTGTTCCGCAGGGGTCAGTGCTGGGACCCCAACTCTTTACAATCTATATTAACGATTTGGAGGAAGGGACCGAGTGCAACATATCCAAGTTTGCTGATGATACAAAGATGGGAGGGAAAGCAGTGAGTGAGGAGGACATAAAAAACCTGCAAAAGGACATAGACAGGCTAAGTGAGTGGGCAGAGATTTGGCAGATGCAATATAATGTTGGAAAGTGTGAGGTTATGCACTTTGGCAGAAAAAATCAAAGAGCAAGTTATTATCTAAATGGAGAGAAACTGCAAAGTGCTACAGTACAAAGGGATCTGGGGGTCCTGGTGCATGAAACACAAAAAGTTAGTATGCAGGTGCAGCAGGTGATCAGGAAGGCCAATGGAATCTTGGCTTTTATTGCGAGGGGGATGGAGTATAAAAACAGGGAAGTCTTGCTGCAGTTATACAGGGTACTGGTGAGGCCACACCTGGAATACTGCGTGCAGTTTTGGTTTCCATATTTAAGAAAAGATATACTTGCTCTCGAGGCGGTTCAGAGAAGGTTCACTCGGTTGATTCCAGAGATGAGGGGGTTGACGTATGAGGAAAGGTTGAGTAGGTTGGGACTCTACTCATTGGAGTTCAGAAGAATGAGAGGCGATCTTATCGAAACATATAAGATTGTGAGGGGGCTTGATCGGGTGGATGCGGTGAGGATGTTTCCACTGATGGGTGAGATTAGAACTAGGGGGCATAATCTTAGAATAAGGGGCTGCCCTTTCAAAACTGAGATGAGGAGAAACTTCTTCACTCAGAGGGTAGTAAATCTATGGAATTTGCTACCCCAGAGAGCTGTGGAAGCTGCAACATTAAATAAATTTAAAATGGAGATAGACATTTTCCTAGCAGATAAGGGAATTAGGGGTTACGGGGAGAGGGCAGGGAAGTGGACGTGAGTCTAGATTCAGATCAGCCATGATCCTATTGAATGGTGGAGCAGGCCCGAGGGGCTGTATGGCCTACTCCTGCTCCTATTTCTTATGTTCTTATGTTAACATTTTGAAATCCCACCTGACTTGCACCTTGTAGAAGGTGGAGAGGCTTTGAGGAGTCAGGCTATGAGTCACTCATCACAGAGCACCCGGCATCTGCCCTGCTCTTGTAGCCACGTTGTTGATATGTAGGTCCAGTTAAGCTTCTGGGCAATGGGAACTCCCAGGATACTGATGGCGGGCGAACATGGCAATGGCTGTACCGTTGAATATCAGGAGGTAGCTGGTCCTTTCTCAGTGGAGTTGGTCATTGCTTGGCATTGATAAGCTTGACTGTTAGCAGCCACTTGTCAGCCCAGGCCTGGATGTTGTCGAGCTCCTGCTGTGGGCTGGCACAGGATACAACAATATCTTAGGAGATGTGAATGGAGCTGAACATTTGGAGATTGTCAGCTAATGGTAACGGTGTTATACTGGGAATGTTACTGGACCAGTAATCCTGTCGGCCTGGACTAATAACACAGGGGACAAGAGTTCAAATCCCACCTCGGCAGCTAAGTAAAGAAATCTGGAATAAAAAGCTAGAATCAGTAATGGTGACCATGGAACTACCGGATTGTCATAAAAACTCAGCCTGTTCACTAATGTCCTTTAGGGAAGGAAATCTGCCGCCCTTACCCGGTCTGGCCTGTATGTGAGTCCAGACCCTCAGCAATGTGGTTGACTCTTAATGGCCCAGCAAGCCACTCAAGGGCAATTAATGCGGGCCTTGCCAGTGATGCCCACATCCCGTGAATGAATACAACAAAACAATGGCCCCACTCAAGACCTTATGACAGAAGCAAGGTTGTTGGTGAAACATCTGGGCCAAGGATCCTGCATCCTGAATAACTCCTGCAGCGATGTCCAGATGGAACCTTCATGCCGTAATCTCAGACAAGTGAGAACCAAATACAATCTTAAACAAAACAAGGCAGTGAAGCCGAAGGCATTCCCTATCCACACGACATAGAAGATGATAGAAATCTGCCATTAAGGCGTGCAACTCACTGAGTCCTGCTCACAGAAGTTGCTGTCTTGAAAAAATAAATGAAACCTCACAGGAGCTCATGTGATTCAAAGTGTCATTACCAACATGCTTGGGAAAGTGCAAATAACGGATGTGCATTTGACGACACTCTCCTTTATTGAGATCACATGCTGCCCTGCTGCCTCACCCTGAAACCCATATTCTGAGGAAACTTGGTGACAGTCGTGTTTCACCAGACCAAGATTGCAGGACAAGGCACGTCACCTACAATTAGATCAAACTGCAACAAGGATGTAGTGGGCAAAACAGCTCCATAAAGCCCAGTACAGCCTTGCTAGATACAAATTTCCTTTGCTGCCGATAATATCTCTACCACCAGTCGCTGCGTGTTCAAGAGCCAGGCATCCAACTGAAAGTTTCAAAGGCCACTGTGGCAAGTACCAGATGAATGAGAGAGATCTCCCACAACCACAAGTCTTCCATCCAGGATTCTGGAGCAAAACTGGCAGTTTTTTTTTAATAGGGCCACGAGAACTATCTCTGGATAACTTTAATTTTTCTTTTATTCATTCCTGGGATCTGGGCGTCGCTGGCAAGGCCGGCATTTATTGCCCATCCCTAGTTGCCCTCGAGAAGGTGGTGGTGAGCCGCCTTCTTGAACCGCTGCAGTCCGTGTGGTGATGGAGGAATCTGGGACGTTGGCTGAAAGGTATGATTCTGTGAGTATGACTACGTCAGGCTGTTGCTTGACTAGTCTGTGGGACAGCTCTCCCAATTTTAGCACAAGTCCCCAGATATTAATGAGGAGGACTTTGTAGGATCGACTGGGCTGGGTGTGCCTTTGTTGTGTCCTAACCTGATGCCTAGGTCGATGCCGGGTGGTCTGTCTGTTTATTTCATTCTTATTGTATCTTTTTGTACAATAAGAATACAACTGAGTGACTTGCTCGGCCGTTTCAGAGTGCAGTTCAGAGTCAACCAGACTACTGAACCCCTGAACCACTTCGCCACCCCTTGAATCCATTTCCCCACCCCATGGATCAATTTCCCCACCCCATGGATCAATTTCCCCACCCCAGAACACCTTCTCCACTCCCGAACACTTCCCCACCCCCTGAACCCCCTTCCCCACCCCCTGAACCCCTTCCCCACCCCCTGAACCTTCTTCCACACCCCCTGAACCCCCTTCCCCACCCCGAACCCCTTTCCCACCCCCTGAACCCCTTCCTCACCCCCTGAACCCCTTCCTCACCCCCTGAACCCCTTCCCTACCCCCTGAACCCCTTCCCCACCCCCTGAACCCCTTCCGCACCCCCTGAACCCCTTCCCCACCCCCTGAACCCCTTCCCCACCCCCTGAACCCCCTTACGCACCCCCTGAACCCCTTCCGCACCCCCTGAACCCCTTCCCCTTCCCCACCCCCTGAACCCCTTCCCCACCCCTGAACCCTTTCCCGCCCCTGAACCCCTTCTCCACTTCTCCACGCCCTGAACTCAGTACACAAAGGATAACAGGGAATGTTTCACTCCCGTCCTCGATTCTACGGCTCCATCACCCCATTTTAATTCTAGTCACACCTCTGTCTCCCTCTGCTGGTGTCTCTCTGTATCACTCACTGTACTCAGTCACACCTCTCACTATCTCCCTCTGTTGGTGTCTCTCTGTATCACTCACTGTTCTCAGTCACTCCTCTCTCTATCTCCCTCTGCTGGTGTCTCTCTGTATCACTCACTGTACTCAGTCACACCTCTCACTATCTCCCTCTGCTGGTGTCTCTCTATCACTCACTGTACTCAGTCACACCTCTCTCTATCTCCCTCTGCTGGTGTCTCTCTGTATCACTCACTGTACTCAGTCACACCTCTCACTATCTCCCT
Organism: Somniosus microcephalus; assembly: GCF_052327205.1. Taxonomy (NCBI): domain Eukaryota; kingdom Metazoa; phylum Chordata; class Chondrichthyes; order Squaliformes; family Somniosidae; genus Somniosus; species Somniosus microcephalus. The sequence continues at coordinate 225,198,553 of NC_140998.1, read as the reverse complement.
CTGCTGGTGTCTCTCTGTATCACTCACTATACTCAGTCACACCTCTCACTATCTCCCTCTGTTGGTGTCTCTCTGTATCACTCAATTCAATTCAAATCAATTCTAATCGCTTTATTGGCATGACAAGGTACATCTTATGTTGCCAAAGCATCGAAAAACATTCATGGTTGAACACATAAATACAGATCTATCCATACAGTGTATAAACAGATATATCCCTGAGTGTATAAATATACATTCATATAATTTGTATATACTCTTTTCTTATATTTAGTGGTTGTCCCTCTGTTTATGGCAAGCTGTAACATAGTGTGCCGCTAAGGTTACACAATTTCTCTCTTCCCCTAGTAGATATGGGAGTTTTTGGTCGTCATTCAAATTTCTGAATTCCGGGCATATTTTTGTGAATTTTGAGTAGAAATTCTCCCTTGTGCCCTGATATTTTCTACAAGCTGTGAGGAAGTGCATCTCTGTCTCCACCACTCCCTGACTGCAGTGAGAGCATATCCTGTCCTTGTAGTGTCCGTGTGTTGATAAAGACACTGAAGACAGGAGTTGGTTCATAGGTATTTACTAAGCAAAGTCTGGGGGGGGGGGTGGTTCTAACGGATATACACAATATATAGGCTTATATAGCCCGAGTGGCAATTACCGGCATTACAGCACACCTGGGGCTCTTAAAGGCACATACACCACAATTCCTCCCCTTTTAGCTAACCAGTACATCATATTTTAAGTAATTATTAATTACATGTTATAAGCAAAATAATATACATCGCTGTAGTTAATTAATTATAAGTCAGTCTCTCAGGAGGCTTCCTGACTCGGTCCGGATAACGCCTCGGGGGTGTAGTAGTTTCTGGTGGTGTAGTAGGTTCTTCTGGCAAGGCTGATTCGGCTTGAATGCCAGTGTCGGGTTCATCGGGTTCCAGTATCACCGGATCGGAGGTAGATATGGGTATCTCTACTTCATCGTTAGATGTATAGAGTTGTGGTGTAGGTTGTCCCTTTTCGGATGACTTTATGATTTGGTCAGCATGGCGCCTTATTATGCTTTCTCCGATGTCCACGGTATACATCAGTGGTCCTAGTCATGTGCAGATAGTTCCAGGCTGCCATTTCTCGGTACGGTAGTCCCGGGCCAAAACTTGTTGACCTATCTGGAAGGTTCTAGTTGGCCTTTCATTCATGCCTTGAAAGTGCCGGTTCTCCACGTCCCTTCTGATGTTGGGCTTGACCAAATCCAGCCGGCATCTTAGGTTTCTATTGAAGAACATCATGGCGGGAGTTTGGTTGGTAACCATATGTGTTGCATTCCTGTATGCAAATAAGAAGTTATCCACCTTGTGCTGAAGTTTTATGTCTTCATTACCCATGGCCTTTATGGCCTTCTTGAAGGTCTGGACAAACCTTTCAGCCAATCCATTGGTGGCGGGATGGTATGGGGCGAACGTGTAGTGCTTAACCCCATTGTTTTTTAAGAACTTTCTGAATTCTTCGGACACAAATTGCGGTCCATTATCAGAACATATCTGTTCCGGCAGCCCATTCCTGGCAAATATGGTCCTTAATACTGTGATGGTTTTTTCCGTGGTGGTGGAGGACATCTTTATTACCTCTGGCCACTTGGAGTGTGCATCAACCGCGATTAAGAACATTGAGTCCATAAATGGACCAGCAAAGTCGATGTGCACCCTTTGCCAGGGAGATGAGGGCCACTCCCATGGATGTAGAGGGGCTTGTGGTGGAGCGTTTTGGACCTTCTGGCATCCTAGGCAGCTCTTGGTCATTTCTTCGATGTCTCCATCGATACCTGGCCACCATACAAACGCCCTAGCTAGGTTCTTCATTTTCACTCCACCCAGATGCCCCTCGTGAAGCTCCTTTAGCACTTTATCCTGGAGTTTGGGTGGAATCACCACTCTGGATCCACACATCAAGGTTCCTCGGCACACTGACAGCTGTTCTCTTCTTTGCGAGAATGCTGGCAACAGTGGTTCGCCATGTGCTGGCCATCCCTTCACTGTTAAATCGTAGACCCGTGAGAGAGTCGGGTCATTTCTCGTCTCCCTTTCAATGGCAGAATTTGTCACTGGTAGACATTCCACTATGGTAGAGTGGAACATCTCTACTGGGTCTACTGTAGGTGCCTCTTCTACCGTTGGCAACGGTAGGCGCGATAAACCATCAGCATTCCCATGCTGTTTTGACCCTTTGTATTCTATGTTGTATTGGTGTGCCCCTAGAAAAAGGGACCACCTCTGTAGCCTTTGCGCTGTCATAATGGGAACACCTCTTTTAGGGTTGAATATGGAGATGAGGTGTTGATGGTCAGTCAACAAGGTAAATTTTTGTCCGTGTAGGTAATGGTTGAATTTCTTCACTCCCCATACCAGGCTGAGTGCTTCCCTGTCGATTTGGGCATAGTTACGCTCAGCTGAGTTTAGTGAGCGTGACGCAAAAGCTATCGGCCGTTCTGAGCCATCAGGGAATTTATGGGATAATACTGCTCCTATGCCGTAAGGGGATGCATCGCACGCCAATCTGATTGGCAGTGATGGGTTGTAATGAGCCAAAACTTCTTCGGATGTGATTAAGTCTTTGCATTTTTGAAAGGCACGTTTACAGTCTTCGTTCCATTTCCAAATCACTCCTGTTTGTAGAAGTTCATTAAGAGGGTGTAGAAGAGTTGATAAGTTCGGTAAAAATTTATGATAGTAATTTATTAATCCCAGGAACGACCTTAATTGTGAAACATTTTCAGGTGCTGGGGCTTTTATGACCGCTTCAATTTTTTCAGGTGACTTATGCAACCCTTCATTATTAATTATGTGGCCACAATATGATATCTGATTTTGGAAAAATTCGCACTTGGGGCGATTCGCTCATAGGCCCCGTTCTTTCAGCCTAGTGAGCACCTGCTCCAAATTGGCAAGGTGCTCGTTGTCGTTTTCTCCTGTTACAAGGATGTCGTCTAGGTAGCATTGAGTCCCCGGAATCCCTTGCAGGACTTGCTCCATAGCTCTTTGCCAGATAGCCGGAGCTGATGCCACTCCAAAAACCAGTCGATTGTACTGGTACAGGCCTTTGTGTGTGTTTATCGTGAGATACTTTTTAGAGGCCTCCTCAACCTCCATCTGTAGATATGCCTGTGCCAAGTCAATTTTGGTGAAACGTTTCCCTCCGGATAGTGAGGCGAAAATATCTTCTATCCTCGGAAGAGGATACTGTACTGTGTGAAGGACCAGGTTTACAGTCACCTTGAAGTCACCACAGATGCGAATTTTTCTCTGTTCTTCAGATTTATCTTTATTCAATGCTTTTTTCATGACTGGAACGATGGGTGTTGCCCATTCGCTCCAATCTATTTTGGATAATACGCCTGCTTTTTCCAAATTCTCCAGCTCTGCCTCGACTGCTGGACGTATTGCGTATGGCACCGGCCTTGCCTTAAAAAATTTGGGAATTGCTGCATCTTCCACTTTTATTGAGGCGGTGATGTCTTTCAAGGTTCCTAGTTTCTCTTGAAACACTTCTTTGGCGTTGGCCAAGATGTCTTTTAATCATTCAGGTATGATGTCATCATTGTTTTTTTCCTTACTGGTCACCGTCAGTGCCTGAATGGAGTGCCAGTCTAAACGTATCTTCCTGATCCATTCACGTCCCAACAACGGTGGACCACCATCTTGTAGAATGTATAAATACATTTTTTGTATTTCTTTGCCGTTGTATACAATAGGCACCCTTATTTTTCCTTTGGGGTATATTTTCTGCCCCGTATATGTTTTTAAGATAATGGATGTGTCTTTTAGAGGTATATGCAAAAATAGCCTCTCGTAATCCCGTCGATTTATTACGGTTAGAGCTGATCCTGTATCTAGCTCCATTTTAACTAGGGACCCTGCTATTGTGAGGATAACTCAAATGGTTTGGTAATCATCTTTGGCAAGTACATTATGTAATTTGAGACAGCTTAGTCTCTTGTTTTCAAAGTCGCTATCGCTCTTCTGGTCTTCGGAGCTACTGTCCGTCATCATTTGTACCTTCCTGTACTTTTCTTTATTGATTTTTTTTTCTGTCTGTGGATTTATTTTGTCCAGATCGGCATACCCGTGCAATGTGTCCAATCTTTCCGCATTGCCTGCATGCTTTGTCCTTGAACCAGCAGTCCCTCTGGTTATGGGTGGATCTGCCGCAGCTGTAATGATATCAGCAAATAGTGATGTTATTTGCCTGTTTGATTATCATGTCTTACCAGCATAGTTGCCTGATTGATTACTTATGCCTGACCAGCAGAGGTCATGTGACAGAGACCAGCAGATTGGTTTAGTTTCAGTTTCGTTCTAGATGCATCACTAGCATGATGTCTCCTGTAAATGCTGTATAAAGAGTTGAACAGACTTTAGATTAAAAGACATTCTCTTTCATAAATGTCTCGTCATTGAACCCACAAAGAAATCAATACAGCAGCGATAACATCTTTCGAAACCCTGTGTCATTTCATGGGTGCCGAAGTCCTGTGTCTTTTGTTGTATCTCTGCAGCTCCTTTTGCTGCTGCTTCGTATGATACAGCCATACTGAAAGCTTTGTCCAATGTTAAATCTTTTTCAGAAAGCAGCCTTTTTTGTGTTCCTTCACTTAAGAGACCGCAAACGAATTTGTCTCGAAGATAATCTGATAGTCCTGCCCCGAATTGGCAGTACTTTGATAGCTTTCTTAATTCGGTTAGGTAATCAGCGTTACTTTCATTCTTGTGTTGATTTCTCTTGAAGAACTTGAATCGTTCTGCTATCAGCAGCGGTGTTGGGTTTAAGTGCTCCTGCAGGGTATCAACAATTTCTTTAAAATTCTTGTCCTTTGGTTTGGCTGGAGTGATTAAATTTCGTAACAGCCCATATGTATTTGCGCCCATTAAGTTCAGAAGTACTGAAGCTTTTTTTTCATCTTCTATTCCATTTGCAGTGCAATATACCTCTACTTTTTCCACGTATGTGGTCCAATCCTCTATTTCACTATCAAAAGCATCAATATTGCCAGACTTAGGCATTTCAGAAAAGATATGGCGCTTCCCGCGCTTTTTTTTTCTTTTCTGTAGCAAAGATATGGCGCTTCCCGCGCTTTCCCACTGCTGCTGCCGATAACAACGCTGTTTACAGCGGTTTCCGTTCTCTTTTTTTATTTACTGCTGGAGACTCGTTCCCGCCGGAGGTCTGAACGCTGACCTGCTTGCCGCGCCGGCCGTCTCCCGAGTGCTCCCTCCCAGTCTGTTATTGCTTGCCTCCGATTTCGCTGCCGGTCTCAGCGGTAGAGCCAGCAGCTGGAGCCCCAGCCTGATGCCCAGGAAGGATTAGCGCAGTACCTGCCACCAGCTTGGCCAGCTGGTGAAACCACAGCTTCTCTCACTTCCTTGAGTCTTCTGGACACCCGAGGAATCGATGTCCTTGAGGTGCTGCCGAATTGCAGGTAAGCCCGTTTCCACTTCGTCGCCACTGTTGTGTCCGTGTGTTGATAAAGACACTGAAGACAGGAGTTGGTTCATAGGTATTTACTAAGCAAAGTCTGGGGGGGGGGTTCTAACGGATATACACAATATACAGGCTTATATAGCCCGAGTGGCAATTACCGGCATTACAGCACACCTGGGGCACTTAAAGGCACATACACCACAATTCTCTCTTGGTAGCTGGGTCTGCCTGTGTCTACCTTTTCGATCGCCAGGCTATGTTCACTAAGTCTGTACATTGTCAAGGTTTTTCTCAGTTTGCTACCCTTTACCATGGTCAGGTAATCAGCCATGTTGTATTGTCTGTTTAGGGCCAAGTAGCAATTGAGTTTATTTTGGGTTTTTGTAGTTTCTGCCCAATATGACATATTTTTCCTTTTGCTTAGTGACGATTGTGTTGGGTCGAATTCTTTGTGTTACGCTGTCACTGTCCTGGGGCTGGTTATTGTTAGTAGTGTTAGCAGTTACTTCACTGAGTCCCAGGACTAGTTGACTGAGGGTATTCTTCTTTATGGTCCTCTCTTGGCATTTCAGGGCTTCATAATGATAGCAGTGGGGGTTGCTCATTTTTAGGTGTTTCCAAAATTTGGTGGCTCTTTTTTGGATAGTGATTATTAATGGATATTGGCCTAGTTCTGCCCTGCATGCATTGTTTACGGTTTTCCTTTGAGTCCGGAGGATACTTTTACAGAATTCTGCATGTAGGATCTCAATTGTGTGTTTGTCCCATTTTGCAAATTCTTGTTGTGTTAGCGGTCCCCACACCTCACTGCCAATTGGTTCAATTACTGATTTTAAAATGTTGAGCCAAATGCTAATTGGGATTTCTATTTGGATTGATTTTTTAATGGCATAGAAAGCCCTTCTTGCTTTCTCTTTCAGTTCATTCACAGCCAGATGAAAATTTCCCGTAGAACTGATTTTTAAGCCCAAGTATGTGTAGTTAGTGATTTGTTCAATTTTGGTTGTTCCTAGTGTGAAATTTATTTTGGGTCCCTGATGTCTGGATCTTTGCTGGAACACAAGGACTTTGGTTTTTTGGGGATTTATTGTCAGGGCCCAGGTCTGGCAGAACGACTCCAGCAGATCCAGGTTCTGCTGTAGACCCTCCTTAGTTGGTGACAGCAGAACCAGGTCATCTGCATAGAGGAGGAATTTAACCTTGGATTCATATAGGTTGAGGCCGGGTACTGTAGATTGTTCAAGTAGTTTTGCCAATTCATTTATGTAAATATTAAAGAGTGTCGGTGAGATGGGCGAGCCCTGCGTCACCCCCCACCCCTGTCAGAAGTATTTTGTTTGTTTGTCTCCAATTTTAACTGCACATTTATTGTTTGTATACATTGATTTAATTACATCATATGTTTTTCCCCCTACCCCGCTTTCGATAAGTTTCAGGAATAGACCATCGTGCCAGATGGAATCGAAAGCCTTCTGGAAATCTATAAAGCATGCGTAGATTTTGCTTTTGTTTTGATGAACATGTTTGTCAATTAGGGTCCATAAGGTGAAGATATGATCTGATGTTCTATAGTTTGGTAGGAATCCAATTTGGCTTTTACTCAAGACATTGTGCTCCTCAAGGAAGTTTATAAGTCTTTTGTTTATGATACTACAGAATACCTTCCCCAGGTTACTGTTTACACAGATGCCTCGATAGTTATTTGGGTCGACTTTGTCCCCACTTTTGTATATGGGCGTTATGAGTCCTTTGTTCCAGATATCAGGGAAGTAACCGACACTCAGAACCAAGTTGAAGAGTTTTAGGATAGCCAGTTTCATTTTATCGTCTGTGTGTTTAATCATCTCGCTTAGTATGCCGTCTGCACCGCAAGCTTTTCCTGGTCGCAGGTCCTTGAGTTTTTCAAATAGTTCTTTTTCTGTTATTATGGAGTCTAGCGGGTTTTGGTTATCTTTTATGGCCATTTCGAGCTTTTCCAGTTTTTTGCATATTTGGTGTTGCTCTGGCCTTAGTGTGTTTATCTGGCATAATTTTTCAAAGTGGCTTTCCCATGTGTCTCCATTTTGAATGGCCAATTCGTCATGTTGTTTTTTGTGTAATGTATTCCAGTTGTCCCAGAAACAATTGGAATCAATGGATTCCTCAATGGAGCTGAGTGTATTCTTAATATACTGTTCTTTTTTGGTTCTGAGTGTGTTTCTGTATTGTGTTAGTGTCTGACAATAAGTAAGGCGTAATTCCTCGTTTTCTGGTTGTCTGTGTTTTTGGTTTGATATTTTTCTAAGTTTTTTCCTCATGTTATGGCAATCTGGGTCAAACCATTTTTCATAGTTTTTTGTTTTGGGTTTGTTCTTGCGAGCTTTCAAGTTTGATCTTGTTGCCAAATTATCAAAAATATTATTTAGGTTATTCACTGCCCGGTTTATGCCTTCTTTATTTTGAGTGTATATGTTTTCCAGAAAGGTGTCCAAGAGAGCTTGAGTTGATTGATTGCTAATTGCTTTCTGGTATTTTTCCGTGCTGTTTTTGGCCCATCTGTACGATTTTTTGGTGTTGTACAGCTTACTGGGTTGTGTTTCTGTGTTGGTTGTTTCTGTCTTTTTAAGATACATAGTAATTTGACTGTGGTCTGACAGTGTTGTTTGTGGTTTGACTGTGAATGCTCTGAAAGAGGATGGGTCCAAATCCGTAATCATATAGTCTACGGTGCTACAGCCAAGAGGTGAGACTGTACTCAGTCTCACCTCTCATTATCTCCCTCTGTTGGTGTCTCTCTGTATCACTGTACTCAGTCCCCCTCTCTCTATCTCCCTCTGTTGGTGTCTCTCTGTATCACTCAATTCAATTCAATTCAGTTCAAATCACTTTACTGGCATGATGACAAGGTACATCTTATGTTGCCAAAGCATCGAAAAACATTTATGGTTGAACATATAAACGCAGATCTATCCATACAGTGTATAAACAGATATATCCCTGAGTGTATAAATATACATTCATATAATTTGTATATACTCTTTTCTTAGATTTAATGGTTGTCCTTCTGTTTGTGGCAAGCTGTAACATAGTGTGCCGCTAAGGTTACACAATTTCTCTGTTCCCCTAGTAGGTACGGGAGTTTTTGGTCGTCATTCAAATTTCTGAATTCCGAGCATATTTTTGTGAATTTTGGGTAGAAATTCTCCCTTATGCCCTGATATTTTCCACAAGCTGTGAGGAAGTGCATCTCTGTCTCCACCACCCCCTGACTGCATTGAGAGCATAACCTGTTCTCTCTTGTCTGCCAGGTCTGTCTGTGTCTGCCTTTTTTGATGGCCAGGCTATGCTCACTAAGTCTGTACATAGTCAAGGTTTTTCTCAATTTGCTATCTTTTACCGTGGTCAGGTATTCAGCCATGTTGTATTGTCTGTTTAGGGCCAAGTAGCAATTGAGTTTGCTTTGGGTTTTTGTTGTTTCTGCCCAATATGACAGATATTTTTCCTTTTGCTTAGTGACAATTGTGTTGGGTCGAATTCTCTGTGCTATGATGTCACTGTCCTGGGGCTGGTTATTGTTAGTAGTGTTAGTAGTTACTTCACTGAGTCCCAGGACTAGTTGACTGAGGGTATTCTTCTTTATGATCCTCTCTTGGCATTTCAGGGCTTCGTAATGATAACAGTGGGGGTTGCTCATTTTTAGGTGTTTCCAAAATTTGGTGGCTCTTTTTTGGATAGTAATTATTAATGGATATTGGCCTAGTTCTGCCCTGCATGCATTGTTTACGGTTTTCCTTTGAGTCCGGAGGATACTTTTACAGAATTCTGCATGTAGGATCTCAATTGGGTGTTTGTCCCATTTTGCAAATTCTTGTTGTGTTCGTGGTCCCCACACCTCACTGCCATAGAGTGCAATTGGTTACTGATTTTAAAATGTTGAGCCAAATGCTAATTGGGATTTCTATTTGGATTGATTTTTTAATGGCATAGAAAGCCCTTCTTGCTTTCTCTTTCAGTTCATTCACAGCCAGATGAAAATTTCCCGTAGAACTGATTTTTAAGCCCACGTATGTGTAGTTAGTGGTTTGTTCAATTTTAGTTGTTCCTAGTGTGAAATTTATTCTGGGTCCCTGATGTCTGGACCTTTGCTGGAACACAAGGACTTTGGTTTTTTGGGGGTTTATTGTCAGGGCCCAGGTCTGACAGTACGACTCTAGCAGATCCAGGTTCTGCTGTAGACCCTCCTTAGTTGGTGACAGCAGAACCAGGTCATCTGCATAGAGGAGGAATTTAACCTTGGATTCATATAGGGTGAGGCCGGGTGCTGTAGATTGTTCAAGTAGTTTTGCCAATTCATTTATGTAAATATTAAAGAGTGTCGGTGAGATGGGCGAGCCCTGCATCACACCATGCCCCTGTGGGAAGTATTTTGTTTGTTTGTCTCCAATTTTAACTGCACATTTATTGTTTGTATACATTGATTTAATTACATCATATGTTTTTCCCCCTACACCACTTTCAATAAGTTTCATGAATAGACCGTCATGCCAGATGGAATCGAAAGCCTTCTGGAAATCTATAAAGCAGGCAAAAATTTTGCTTTTGTTTTTTGAACATGTTTGTCAATTAGGGTCTGTAGGGTGAAGATATGATCTGATGTTCTATAGTTTGGTAGGAATCCAATTTGGCTTTTACTCAAGACATTGTGCTCCTCAAGGAAGTTTATAATCTTTTGTTTTTGATATTACAGAATACCTTCCCCAGGTTACTGTTTACACAGATACCTCGATAGTTATTTGGGTCAACTTTGTCTCCACTTTTGTATATGGGCGTTATGAGTCCTTTGTTCCAGATATCAGGGAAGTGACCGACACTCAGAACCAAGTTGAAGAGTTTTAGGATAACCAATTTCATTTTATCGTCCGTGTGTTTAATCATCTCGCTTAGGATGCCATCTGCACGGCAAGCTTTTCCTGGTCGCAGGTCCTTGAGTTTTTCAAATAGCTCTTTTTCAGTTATTATGGAGTCTAGCGGGTTTTGGTTATCTTTTATGACCAGTTCGAGCTTTTCCAGTTTTTTGCATATTTGGTATTGCTCTGGGCTTAGTGTGTTTTTCTGGTATAATTTTTCAAAATGGTTTTCCCATGTGTCTCCGTTTTGAATGGCCAATTCGTCGTGTTGTTTTTTGTGTAATGTATTCCAGTTGTCCCAGAAACAATTGGAATCAATGGATTCCTCAATGGAGCTGAGTGTATTCTTAATATACTGCTCTTTTTTGGTTCTGAGTGTGTTTTTGTATTGTGTTAGTGCCTGACAATAAGTAAGGCGTAATTCCTCGTTTTCTGGCTGTCTGTGTTTTTGGTTTGATATTTTTCTAAGTTTTTTCCTCATGTTATGGCAATCTGGGTCAAACCATTTTTCATAGTTTTTTGTTTTGGGTTTATTCTTGCGAACTTTCAAGTTTGACATTGCTGCCAAATTATCAAAAATATTATTTAGGTTATTCACTGCCCAGTTTATGCCTTCTTTATTGTGAGTGTATATGTTTTCCAGAAAGGTGTCCAAGAGAGTTTGAGTTGATTGATTGCTAATTGCTTTCTGGTATTTTTCCGTGCTGTTTTTGGCCCATCTGTAGGATTTTTTGATGTTGTACAGCTTACTGGGTTGTGTTTCTGTGTTGGTAGTTTCTGTCCTTTTAAGATACATAGTAATTTGACTGTGGTCTGACAGTGTTGTTTGTGGTTTGACTATGAATGCTCTGAAAGAGGATGGGTCCAAATCCGTAATCATATAGTCTACGGTGCTGCAGCCAAGAGGTGAGCAATAGGTTGATCTTCCTAGGGAGTCTCCCATGAACCTACCATTGACAATGTACAGACCCAGGCTTCGACAGAGCTGCAGGAGCTGTTTTCCGTTAGCATTTGTCTGTTTGTCGCAGTTATGCCTATATCGATGGGAAGGGATATCAAAGTGGTTATTCCCGAATATGTAGTTGTTCCCCTGATTAGTGGTGAAGTCTGGTTCTTCACCAGTCCTTGAATTGAGGTCACCACAGATCAACACGTTCCCCTGGGCCTGGAATTGGATAATCTCCCTCTCAATGTTGGAGAAGGTGTCCTCTTTAAAGTACGGGGATTCCACTGGGGGGATATAGAGTGCGCAAATGAAAACATCTAGCGTGTTAGAGATGATGCCCCTCTTAATTTTGAGCCATATGTGGTTTTTGACCTTTTTTATAAATTTGATGCAATTCCTAAGCTCTGTTTTAAACCAGATCAGTATGCCTCCAGAGTCTCTGCCCTAGGTTACTCAATTCAATTCAATTCAATTCAAATCGCTTTATTGGCATGACAAGTTACATCTTATGTTGCCAAAGCATCGGAAAACATTCATGTTTGTTCACAAAAATACAGATCTACCCATACAGTGTATAAACAGATATATCCCTGAGTGTATAAATATACTTTCATATAATTTATATATACTCTTTTCTTATATTTCGTGGTTGTCCCTCTGTTTATGGCAAGCTGTAACATAGTGTGCCGCTAAGGTTACACAATTTCTCTCTTCCCCTAGTAGATATGGGAGTTTTTGGTCGTCATTCAAATTTCTGAATTCCGGGCATATTTTTGTGAATTTTGGGTGGAAATTCTCCCTTGTGCCCTGATATTTTCTACAAGCTGTGAGGAAGTGCATCTCTGTCTCCACCACTCCCTGACTGCAGTGAGAGCATATCCTGTCCTCTCTTGGTAGCCGGGTCTGCCTGTGTCTACCTTTTTCGATCGCCAGGCTATGTTCACTAAGTCTGTACATTGTCAAGGTTTTTCTCAGTTTGCTATCCTTTACCATGGTCAGGTAATCAGCCATGTTGTATTGTGTGTTTAGGGCCAAGTAGCAATTGAGTTTGTTTTGGGTTTTTGTTGTTTCTGCCCAATATGACAGATATTTTTCCTTTTGCTTAGTGACGATTGTGTTGGGTCGAATTCTTTGTGTTACGCTGTCACTGTCCTGGGGCTGGTTATTGTTAGTAGTGTTAGCAGTTACTTCACTGAGTCCCAGGACTAGTTGACTGAGGGTATTCTTCTTTATGGTCCTCTCTTGGCATTTCAGGGCTTCGTAATGAGAGCAGTGGGGGTTGCTCATTTTTAGGTGTTCCAAAATTTGACGGCTCTTTTTTGGATAGTGATTATTAATGGATATTGGCCTAGTTCTGCCCTGCATGCATTGTTTACGGTTTTCCTTTGAGTCCGGAGGATACTTTTAAAGAATTCTGCATGTAGGATCTCAATTGGGTGTTTGTCCCATTTTGCAAATTCTTGTTGTGTTAGCGGTCCCCACACCTCACTACCATAGAGTGCAATTGGTTCAATTACTGATTTAAAAATGTTGAGCCAAATGCTAATTGGGATTTCTATTTGGATTGATTTTTTAATGGCATAGAAAGCCCTTCTTGCTTTCTCTTTCAGTTCATTCACAGCCAGATGAAAATTTCCCATAGAACTGATTTTTAAGCCCAAGTATGTGTAGTTAGTGGTTTGTTCAATTTTGGTTGTTCCTAGTGTGAAATTTATTCTGGGTCCCTGATGTCTGGACCTTTGCTGGAACACAAGGACTTTGTTTTTTTGGGGATTTATTGTCAGGGCCCAGGTCTGGCAGAACGACTCCAGCAGATCCAGGTTCTGCTGTAGACCCTCCTTAGTTGGTGACAGCAGAACCAGGTCATCTGCATAGAGGAGTAATTTAACCTTGGATTCATATAGGGTGAGGCCGGGTGCTGTAGATTGTTCAAGTAGTTTTGCCAATTCATTTATGTAAATATTAAAGCGTGTCGGTGAGATGGGCGAGCCCTGCATCACACCACGCCCCTGTGGGAAGTATTTTGTTTGTTTGTCTCCAATTTTAACTGCACATTTATTGTTTGTATACATTGATTTATTTACATCATATGGTTTTCCCCCTACCCCGCTTTCGATAAGTTTCAGGAATAGACCGTCGTGCCAGATGGAATCGAAAGCCTTCTGGAAATCTATAAAGCATGCGTAGATTTTGCTTTTGTTTTGATGAACATGTTTGTCAATTAGGGTCTGTAGGGTGAAGATATGATCGGATGTTCTATAGTTTGATAGGAATCCAATTTGGCTTTTACTCAAGACATTGTGCTCCTCAAGGACGTTTATAAGTCTTTTGTTTATGATACGACAGAATATCTTTTGTTTATAATACTACAGAGTCCCCCTCTCACAATCTCCCTCTGTTGGTGTCTCAATGTATCACTCACTGTACTCAGTCAAACCTCTCACTGTCTCCCTCTGTTGGTGTCTCTCTGTATCACTCACTGTACTCAGTCAAACCTCTCACTATCTCCCTCTGTTGGTGTCTCTCTGTATCACTCACTGTACGCAGTCACACCTCTCTCTATCTCCCTCTGTTGGCATCTCTCTGTATTACTGTACTCAGTCACACCTCTCTCTATCTCCCTCTGTTGATGTCTCTCTGTATTACTATACTTAGTCACACCTCTCACTATCTCCCTCTGTTGGTGTCTCTCTGTATCACTCACTGTACTCAGTCACACCTCTCACTATCTCCCTCTGTTGGTGTCTCTCTGTATCACTCACTGTACTCAGTCACACCTCTCTCTATCTCCCTCTGTTGGTATCTCTCTGTATCACTGTAAGCAGTCACACCTCTCACTATCTCCCTCTGCTGGTGTCTCTCTGTATCACTCACTGTACTCAGTCACACCTCTCACTATTCAATTCAATTTCAATTCAAATCGCTTTATTGGCATGATAAGGTACATCTTATGTTGCCAAAGCATCGAAAAACATTTATGGTTGAACACATAAACGCAGATCTATTCATACAGCGTATAAACAGATATATCCCTGAGTGTATAAATATACATTCGTATAATTTGTATATACTCTTTTCTTCGGTTTACTGGTTGTCCCTCTGTTTATGGCAAGCTGTAACATAGTGTGCCGCTAAGGTTACACAGTTTCTCTGTTCCCCTAGTAGGTATGGGAGTTTTTGGTCGTCATTCAAATTTCTGAATTCAGGGCATATTTGTGTGAATTTTTGGTAGAAAGTCTCCCTGATGCCCTGATATTTTCCACAAGCTGTGAGGAAGTGCATCTCTGTCTCCACCACTCCCTGACTGCAGTGAGAGCATATCCTGTCCTCTCTTGGCAGCCGGGTCTGTCTGTGTCTGCCTTTTTCGATGGCCAGGCTATGTTCACTAAGTCTGTACCTTGTCACTGTACCAGTGAGTCACTATCTCCCTCTGCTGGTGTCTCACTGTATCACTCACTGTACTGAGTCACACCTCTCACTATCTCCCTCTGCTGGTGTCTCTCTGTATCACTCACTGTACTGAGTCACACCTCTCACTATCTCCCTCTGTTGGTGTCTCTCTGTATCACTCACTGTACTGAGTCACACCTCTCACTATCTCCCTCTGTTGGTGTCTCACTGTATCACTCACTGTACTGAGTCACACCTCTCACTATCTCCCTCTGCTGGTGTCTCTCTGTATCACTCACTGTACTGAGTCACACCTCTCACTATCTCCCTCTGCTGGTGTCTCTCTGTATCACTCACTGTACTGAGTCACACCTCTCACTATCTCCCTCTGTTGGTGTCTCTCTGTATCACTCACTGTACCCAGTCACCCCTCTCACACTCTCCCTCTGCTGGTGTCTCTCTGTATCACTCACTGTACTCAGTCACACCTCTCTCTATCTCCCTCTGCTGGTGTCTCTCTGTATCACTCACTGTACTCAGTCACACCTCTATCTCCCTCTGTTGGTGTCTCTCTGTATGACTCACTGTACTCAGTCACACCTCTCTCCCTCTGCTGGTGTCTCTCTATCACTCACTTTACTCAGTCACACCTCTCACTATCTCCCTCTGTTGGTGTCTCTCTGTATCACTCACTTTACTCAGTCACACCTCTGACTATCTCCTTCTGCTGGTGTCTCTCTGTTGCCATATTATAAAAAGGATATAGAGGCACTGGAGAGGGTTGGAGAAGATTTACAAGGATGATAGAAATGTGAGAGTATACACATCAGGAAAGGATGAACAGGTTGGGTCTTTTTCCTCTTGCAAAAAGGGTGACCTAATGGAGGACTTTAAAATTATGAAAAGTTTTGATAGAGTGGATACAGAGAGAATGTTCCCACTTGTGAGGAAGAGCAGAACTAGAGGCCATCACTATAAGATAGTCACCAAGAAATCCAATAGGGAATTCAGAAGAAATTTCTTCACCCAGAGAGTGGTGAGAATGTGGAACTCGCTACCACAGGGAGTGGTTGAAGCGAATAGTACAGATGCATTTCAGGGGAGGCTAGACAAGCATATGAGGGAAAAGGGCCTGGGGATTTATCCACTTTTAAAGCTACTAAACCCCTTAATACTTCCTTTCTCACTATGTTTGGTTGATATAATATTTCACACTCCTCCTCCCTGAGAACAATGTCTGCTTCGCCCCTCTCCGTTGTGAAAAGAGAGGCAAAGTATTTATTAAAAACCCTACTGACGTCTCCCACCTCCACACGCAGATTACCCTCATGGGCTCTAATAGGCCCTACCCTTTCTTTAATTATCATCTTACTCTTAATATATTTATAAAACATCTTGGGATATGATGTGTAATTATGGCTGTATTCGATTACAAGAAAGCTACTTTAAATAGGTACAAACTGTTTTATTCATACATGTTTTTAAATTATTCATCCACTGTTTAAAGTTAGACTTGTTTTCTGAAATTTAAGATTTGCCATTTGAATGTATAGATAAGTTGCAGTAAATAACACACACACATACATATAGTTTCCACCAATAATGTTAGCTTATAAATGCAATATTGCAGATATACACTATGTTGAGAGATAAGTATACCTGGTTACATTGTACACAGGCTGCCTTAGATTATAGACATGTTGCTTGGATTTATATTTCTAATGTTGTGAGTTATGGATAGGCCATTTTATTCATACTTAATGTTTTAAATTATATAAATGCTGATTTGAAGTATACATATAAAACATTAAGTTATACACTGTGGATGCTTAATTAAATATTCTCCCATATTGATAAACATATCGATAAACAACAACAACATCTTGCATTTATATAGCACCTTTAACGTAGTAAAACATCACAAGCCGCTTCACAGGAGTGATTATCAGATAAAATTTGACACCAAGCCTCATAAGGAGATATTAGGACAGGTGACCGAAAACTTGGTCAAAGAGGCAGGTTTTAAGAAGCATCTTAAAGGAGGTACTGTTTCCCTCCCATTCAAAGCTGCCTTCATCACCCCACTCCTTAAAAAACTCCCGCTTGACCCCGCTATCCTTGGAAACTACCGCCCCATCTCGAAACTCCCTTTCCACTCCAAAGTCCTGGAGCGTGTTGATGCCTCCCAAATCCCTGTACATCTTTCCAGGAACTCCATGTTTGAATCCCTCCAATCAGGTTCCCGCCCCTGCTGAAACTGTACTGGAACTGCTCTTATCAAAGTCACAAATGACATCCTAGGTGACTGTGACCGCGGTAAACTATCCCTCCTCATCCTTCTCGACCTGTCACCAGGCTTTGATACGGTTGACCACACCATCCTCCTCCAACTCGTCTCCTCTGTTGTCCAGCTGGGTGGGACTGCCCTGCCCTGTTCCATTCTTATCTCTCCTGTCTTAGCCAGAGAATCACCTGCAACGACTTCTCTTCTTGCTCCCGCACAATTTCCTCTGGTGTCCCCCAAGGATCTATCCCTGGCCCCTCCTATTTCTCATCGACAAGCGGCCCCTCGGTAAAATCATCCGAAAACATAGTGTCAGTTTCCACATATACACTGACGACACCCAGCTCTACCTCACCACCACCTCTCTCGACCCTTACACTGCCTCTGATTTGTCGCACTGCTTGTCCGATATCCAGTACGGGATGAGCAGAAAATTCCTCCTACTAAATATTGGGAAGATCAAAGTCATTGTCTTCGGTCCCTGACACAATCTCAATTCCTCTCCCAGGCAACTGTCTGTTGCTGAACCAGAGTGTTCACAACCTTGAGATGAGATTCCAACAAAATATCCGATCCATCTCAAAGACTGCCTACTTTCAGGTATGCAACATCACCCATCTCCGACCCTGCCTCATTACAAACATTGTTAAAGCCCCCATCCATGCCTCTGTCACCTCTAGACTCGACTATTCCAATGCTCTCCTGGCCAGGCTACCATTTTCCATCCTGTATAAACTTTAGCTCATCCAAAACTCTGCTGTTCGTGTGCTAACTTGCACCAAGTCCCGATCACCCATCACCCCTGTGCGCACCGAACTACATTGGCTCCCGGTCCAGAACCCCTGATTTTTAAATTCTCGCCCATGTTTTCAAATCCCTCCATGGCCTCGTCACTCACTATCTCTGCAATCTCTTCCAGCTCTAGAATTCCCCGAAATATCTCTGTTCCCACAATTATGGCCTCTTGCGCATCCCCGATTTTAAGCGCTCCACCATTGGCGGATGTGCCTTCAGCGGCCGAGGCCCTAAGCTCTGGAATCCCTCCATAAACCTCACTGTCTCTTTATTTATTTTCCCTTCCCCCTATTTCTTTGCCCCGTCCTCTCTCCCGGGTTCCTCCTCTCTCACCCTCTGACTTTCCGCAGTTCGGTTCCCGCTTTAATGATCATCACCGAAATATAGTTGCACAACCTTAATTTGGAGTGCGGTTCCGCTTTAAGAGCGCTGTCCCGCCTCCGCTCACTCATTGGTTCCGGCGCCCAGCAGCAGGCCCGACTCGCCCATCGTAATGACGCAATGACGCTGCCGGGGAATGACGCAATGACGCTGGACGGGAGAGGAACTGCACGGCTCTGCTGCGATTGGTCGGAGCGCGGCGGCGGCGGCGCTCAGCGATTGGTTCAGCCAGCTGTCCGTCGGCTTGTCCTCGGGAGGCGGGGGTTTGGGTGTGGATGAGAGCCACGCTGCGATTGGTCGGTGGCGGCCCGGGGCTGCGCTCTGATTGGCTGAGCCAGCTGGCGGTGGCTCAGACCGCGGGCCGGAGGCTCCGATTGGTCCGGGGAGCTGAAGCGTTGACTAGGCTTCTTTCCCTACAGAGGCTGCCTGAGCCGCTGGGTGTTGCCGGCGGAGGCGGAGGCGGAGGCTCCCTGTGTTCAGCTCAGGCTGCAGCAGCGTTTGGCTGTAATGTCAGTGTTTCATTCACCGCCGCTTCCCCCTCAGCTCTGCCCGCCTTGGAGAGCTTCAGCTGGTCTCTGTGACGGGCCGGATTCCCCTTTGTCTTTTTCACCCTCTTCATCTCCATTGCTTTCTGTTTCCCTCCTGCTCTTTGACCAGGCATCTGCCAGACTGGCTCTCACTCACAGCCCCATCTCCTCCCTCAGCAACTGTCTCCGGCTCGCACTTATTGCACCGCATTCCTACTGAAATCCCCCCCCACTCTCCGTGTCCCGGATCCACCCGGGATTACAGATAGCGTTGCTCCACCCACGGCTCTGGCCGCAGCCTGAGATGGGTGTCCTTGTGCACCAGTCGCTGAAGGTAAGCATGCAGGTGCAGCAGGCGATTAAGAAGGCAAATGGTATGTTGGCCTTCGTAGCGAGAGGATTCGAGTACAAGAACAAGGATGTCTTGCTGCAGTTGTACAGGGCCTTGGTGAGACCACACCTTGAGTATTGTGTGCAGTTTTGGTCGCCTTATCTGAGGAAGGATATTCTGGCCATGGAAGGAGTTCAGCGAAGATTCACCAGGCTGATACCTGGGATGGCAGGAATGACGTATGAGGAGAGATTGGGTCGATTGGGCTTGTACTCGCTGGAGTTTAGAAGAATGAGAGGGGATCTCATTGAAACTTATAAAATTCTAACAGGACTAGACAGACTAGATGCAGGAAGGATGTTCCTGATGGCAGGAAGTCCAGAACCAGGGCTCACAGTCTAAGGATAAGGGGTAAGTCATTTAGGACAGAAATGAGGAGGAATTTCTTCACCCAGAGAGTGGTGAACCTGTGGAATTCTCTACCACAGAAGGCAGTTGAGGCCAATACATTAAATAAATATTCAAGAAGGAGTTGAATATATTTCTTAAGGCTAAAGGGATCAAGGGGTATGGGGAGAAAGCAGGGACCGGGTACTGAATTTGGATGATCAGCCATGATCGCATTGAATGGCGGAGCAGGCTCGAGGGGCCGAATGGCCTACTCCTGCTCCTATCTTCTATGTTTCTATGTATGAGATCCGCGTTCCACGGCAGGCGCCGCCACATGCTCGCTGCCCGCCTCTCCCCTTCAGCAGCATGCGACTCTATCTCAGAGCTGGCCTGGTCCGCAGCCCCACTTCATCCTTCGCCTCATCCGCAGCTTTAACAAGAAAACATTTTATCTTCCTTTCAGGTGTCAAGGATCGCAAGCTTCAACAACTCTTGGACATCAACGTCCCTCATCCCCATCCCTTTCCTCTGACCCCCATCCCTTCTCCAATCTCACCCCCTTGCAGTATTTTCACTATCCCCTCCCTGACCCCGAACGATCAGTCCTCAGCAAAGGCTTGAGCTTCATCCACTTACGGCCCCACCTCAACGGATTTCAAGAAGTGAACCGGTTTTGATGAGCAACATTTCTCTTTCACGTGGTAAGGATTGATTTCTCAATGCCTGTGTCGTGAGCAGCATTACTGCAAAAGAAGGATTTTTGGCGAAGCGGCCATAAGATGAACAGATTCAAATTCTGGCAGCGGTGGGGTCGATGCCCCGCCTCTGCAGAGACTGGAGCCTTAATCAAGCGCCTTAGACCACTCGGCCACGCTTTCGGTTGCTTTCAGTTTTGAAAACCTTTAGTGCTGATTGAAAGCTATCTTTCTTGTTGATTGCCCTCTGAATCAAGGGCTTTGCATTGAAAGACGGAAATAAATGAATTTTTAAGCACCATTTATGCAACCAGCTGGTTGAGTGGTTACATTATTGGATTGCTAATCCATTGGGCTCTGCGTGCATATGGAGTATAAAGTAGGTAAATGTGAGGTTATTCACTTTGGTAGGAAGAATAGAAAAACAGAAACAATTTTAAATGGTGAGAAACTTTCAAATGTTGGTGTTCAGAGAGATTTGGGTGTCCTCGTGCAAGAAACAGAAAGCTAGCAAGCAATAAGGAAGAATAGAAAAACAGAAACAATTTTAAATGGTGAGAAACTTTCAAATGTTGGTGTTCAGGGAGATTTGGGTGTCCTCGTGCAAGAAACAGAAAGCTAGCAAGCAGTAAGGAAGGCAAATTACATGTTGGCCTTTATTGCAAGGGGGTTGGAGTATAAGATTAAGGAAGTCTCGCTACAATTGTGCAGGGCCTTAGTGAGACCGCACCTGGAGTACTGTGCACAGTTTTGGTCTCCTTATCTAAGGAAGGATACACTTGCCTTGGAGTCGGTGTAACAAAGGTTCACTAGAGTTTTTTTTCGTTTATGGGATGTGGGCATCGCTGGCAATGCCAGCATTTATTGCCCATCCCTAGTTGCCATTGAGAAGGTGGTGGTGAGCCGCCTTCTTGAACCACTGCAGTCTGTGTGATGAAGGTACTCCCACAGTGCTGTTAGGGAGGGAGTTCCGGGATTTTGACCCAGCGACGATGAAGGATCGGCGATATACTTCTAAGTTAGGATGGTGTGTGACTTGGAGGGGAACTTGGAGGTGGTGGTGTTCCCATGCGCCTGCTGCCCTTGTCCTTCTAGGTGGAAGAGGTCGCGGGTTTGGGAGGTGCTGCCGAAGAAGCCTTGGCGAGCTGCTGCAGTGCATCTTGTAGATGGTACACACTGCAGCCACGGTGCACTGGTGGTGGAGGGGGTGAATGTTTAAGGTGGTGGATGGGGTGCCAATCAAGTGGGCTGCTTTGTCCTGGATGGTGTCGAGCTTCTTGAGTATTGTTGGAGCTACATTCATTCAGGCAAGTGGAGAGTATTCCATCACACTCCTTGTGCCTTGTAGATGGCGGAAAAGCTTTGGGGAGACAGGAGGTGAGAGACTCGCCGCACAATACCTAGCCTCTGACCTGCTCTTGTTGCCAGAGTATTTATGTGGTTGGTCCAGTTAAGTTTCTGATTAATGGTGACCCCCAGGATGTTGATAGTGGGGGATTCGGCGATGGTGATGCCGTTGAATGTCAAGGGGAGGTGGTTAGACTCTCGCTTGTTGGAGATAGTCATTGCCTGACACTTCTGAGGCGCGAATGTTACCTGCCACTTATCAGCCCAAGCCTGAACATCGTCCAGGTCTTGCTGCGTGCGGGCATGGACTGCTTCATTAACTGAGGAGTTGTGAATGGAACTGAACACTGTGCAGTCATCAGCGAACATCCCCATTTCTGACCTTATGTTGGAGGGAAGGTCATTGATGAAGCGGCTGAAGATGTTTGGGCCTAGGACACTGCTGAGGAACTCCTGCAGCAATGTCCTGGGGCTGTGATGATTGACCTTCAACCACCACAACCATCTTCCTTTGTGCTAGGTATGACTCCAGCCAGTGGAGCGTTTTCTCCCTGATTCCCATTGACTTCAGTTTTACTAGGGCTCCTTGATGCCAGACTCGGTCAAATGCTGCCTTAATGTCAAGGGCAGTC
Source organism: Somniosus microcephalus (assembly GCF_052327205.1). Classification (NCBI taxonomy): domain Eukaryota; kingdom Metazoa; phylum Chordata; class Chondrichthyes; order Squaliformes; family Somniosidae; genus Somniosus; species Somniosus microcephalus. Next base: position 225,176,483 of record NC_140998.1, on the reverse strand, counting down.
ACTCTTGCCTCACCTCTGGAATTCAGCTCCTTTGTCCATGTTTGGACCAAGGCTGTAATGAGGTCAGGAGCCGAGTGGTCTTGGCGGAACCCAAACTGGGCATCAGTGAGCAGGTTATTGGTGAGTAAGTGCCGCTTGATAGCACTGTCGATGACACCTTCCATCACTTTACTGATAATTGAGAGTAGACTGATGGGGTGGTAATTGGCTGGGTTGGATTTGTCCTTTTTGTGGACAGGACATACCCGGGCAGTTTTCCACATTGTCGGATAGATGCCAGATTGATTCCTGGGATGAGAGGGCTGTCCTATGAGGAGAGATTGTGTAGAATTAGCCGATACTCTCTGGAGTTTGTAAGAATGAGAGGTGATCTCATTGAAACATATCAGATTTTGAAGGGGATTGACAGGGTAGATGTTGAGAGGTTATTTTCCCTGGCTGGAGTGACTAGAACTAGGGGGAATAGTCTCGGGATAAGGGGTCGGCCATTTAAGACCGAGATGAGGAGGAATTTCTTCATTCAGAGGGTTGTGAACCTTTGGAACTCTGCTCCAAAGGGCTGTAAATACTGAGTACATTCAAGGATGGGATCGATAGATTTTTGGACTCTAGGGGAATCAAGGGATATGGAGGTCGGGCGGGAAAGTGGGGTTGAGGTCGAAGATCAGTCATAATCTTATTGAATGGCGGAGTAGGCTCGAGGGGCCGTATGGCCGACTCCTGCTTTTACTTCTTATGTTCTTATGTTACATCCTCGCAGTTATTGCATTTAAGGTTTGACGTATTGTGTCCTTTATTCAATACACCCGCAAGTCCTGAGTTTGAGTCCATTCGGAAGTCTCATTGGATGGTTTTGCTTTGCTGGTTCACCTCTGTTTGCTTAAATCAGCAAATAGCTGATTGCCGCCCGGAGGTGTTGAGATTGTGAGCTGTGTGAAGTATCAATCAAAGTGCACAATGCTGACCTGGTAAAACGAGTATCTCTCCACAGATGCTGCCTGACCTGCTGAGTGTTGCCAGCAGTTTCTGGTTTTAATTTCGTGCTTTCACTACAGCAGTTTTCCTGACAACACGCTTCTTGCCTCAAGGGCGCAGCTCCGAGCACAACTTTCTTGTGCTCTTCTCACACACAAGGTCGCTCTTTACTTTCCTACACACGCGCTTTAAAGTCTGCCGGTTCCGACCATAGCGTTCTGCACCCCGGGCAATGAAAAGACCTTTTGCTCATTCTTCCTTACTTTTCATTTCTCCTCTATTCTTCTCAATCGCCCCCTTCAACAGACCTATTCAGATCAAGGCGGAATGTGAATAGTGTCAAAACCTACCTCTGGCAGTATTATTACCCTTCTCTTCTCTTGCTATGTTCAATTTGAATATTTTCTTTCCTAATCTGTTGCAGTTTTTACACTCTTGGTTTGTCTTCTGGGTTTTGTAGCCAGCTGAATTCTGTGTCATTTACCGTCATGGCCTTAAATACCTTTTTCTCTTCTGGATGAATTATTTGTTAGTTCCGTTGAACCAGGCTGGACTGTAATGACGCTCAGTGCCTTTGCTTTGCATGGGTACACGTTGATCCATTGCATTCAGAATCACCTCCTTGAAGGAACTCCACAGAATAACTACAGCAACAATCCCCACATCGAGTTTAAACACTCCCACATTCTATCGTCCTGCCTGCCAACACCTCAAACCCTTTGGTTTCGGTGGAACCCATCAGCTCTCTATTCGGAAAGCTGCAGCACTGTATCATGAAACGAACCCCTGTTTCACTACAGCAAAGACTCAGCCACGCTTGGTCTGCCTAATTCCCCTCTGCCTCTCTTGACTAACACACGGCACGGGTAGTATTTCAGAGAGCGCTACAATTGACACAGTATTGGGGACTCCAGGACAGTCCTGGACGGGGGTGTAGCTGGAGAGAAATGTGAGGTGACGGGTCTCGAGGGACAGACTAAGGACAGGGTCTGTACATTGAGTGGGGACATGTCAAAAAGAGCCAGAAGAGTTAAGGATTGAGAAACACAAACCTCTCCGATGGGTTACAGCCTCCCTGTCTGCTCCGAATCTTTGCCAGACACTTCTCCGGTTTAACATGGATGGTGGGGGTGGCGAGGGGGGGAGGGGTTCGTGTCGTCACAGTCAAACCTCTGCCCGAACCAAACTCCCACAGTCACAGGATTAGAATGGCGGAGGGCGGCAGATTCCCCTTCACTGTTGGTGCAATCATTCTTTTCACAATTAAGTGCACTCTTTCTGTTACTTTCGATTTACACACTCGGTTTTTATCGAAGACTTATTATATTATATCGGAACAATGTTTAAGGGATGTGGTGTGTTCATTGTCTGTACAATAACTGTGTGACCCAGTGTGAGAAGTAAAACACAAACCACCCAGTGCAGAGCTTGAATCAACCCGGACAGCTATTTCCGGCATTTTAACTCTTCTCTTAGGCAGTCCCTCGGAACCGAGGATGACTTGCTTCCACATTAAAACTGAGTTCTCAGGTGACTGATGAGTCCAATGCAGGACCTACAGTTTCTGTCACAGGTGGGGCAGACAGTGGTTGAAGGGGCGGGTGGGTGGGGTGCTTGGGTTGATGTGCGCTCCTTGCGCTGCCTGCACTTGGTGTAAGGGGTGGTGTGTGGGGCAGCTTCGCCTCTGACTTATGAGCGGTTCGAATCGCTCCCACTCGCTTGGTTCTAGACCTGGACTTATTTGGGGGTTGTAATGAAATTGCAGCAAACAACTGAATTTGATACAAGAACTTTGGTTTTTATTTGAGAAGGAAAAATACAATACAATAATCTTAACACTCTAATAAAATGGGGAAACACTTCGACATACACGAGGGAAAAATTACAGTAGACAAATACCTCACCCCTCCCAATCCCACCTTACTAGCTAAGTTGGACTCTAAAGGACCAGGGATAATGCTCACCAAACGCAGGAATAGTTTGTAGAGTGGAAAAACTTGCAGATCTTCGGTTTCTTCCGAGTTGGTTTCTTGTTGGTCGCGGTGGCCCAGTATTACCTGGTTGGCTTCTGGTAATATTTGGTTGTTGGTTTCGTGGGGCCCTTGGTGCCGCGAGGTGTCCGATGATGTGTTACTTCTTCTTCTTCTTCTTCGAGAGAGAGAGAGAGAGAGAGAATTGCTTCCAGATGCTTGCTTCTGAAACCGCCGAGTTTCGATGGTGTTTTAAATTTGAACGATGGGTCTCTCCTTTCTTCTGGAACTGGTTGAACTGTTTCTGTTGAACACCTTCTGCTGAACTGTACTGATCGAACCCATCGAACTGCTTTCTTGTGGAGACAGGTCTTTAGTTTATACTAATTGAGGCCTGCTTATCTGCCTGCCAAATCAGTCTCGGTTCATTGTTAAATTTTGGATGGGCTCGTTAACTTTGATTGGTCCCATTTATTTAACTGGTTTCGGGATTGCTTCGCAACCTAAATTGGCTTTAAATGACTGTCTAATCTTTGGTCCGATTAGTGAGTTTTGTCTTCTCCTGCTGGGGTCAGGGTCCCTTTTGTTGATCAGTGGCATGTACTGCATTATGCATACTCTTGATGGCCCTGTAATTTTGGCGGGAACTGCTCTTCTGTAGGCCTATTGTCATTATGTAAAAATGACTGAGACAGTCCAGAACATTCCCAGACAGTTTGGCCTATGCCAATACCCAAACTGCTTGTTTTACAGGGGCCCATCCCAACCCCTTTGTCGCAGCCTTCCACAGGCCTGGACATGCCCTTTTAAAATAACCAAAATCCTGGGGTTTTAACTTTAAGCCCTTTTTGGCCCAACATTCTTTTAAACAATCCAAAATCTCTTCTCTTCTTCTTGGTTTGAGGGAATCTGCAGAATTTGGCGAACCTTACATTGGCTTCCACTTGCTCCCGGTGAAGAGACTCGAGGTGTTCGGTGCCTTCCCGGATGCTTCTCCTCCACTTTGTGCGGTCTTGGGCCAGGGATTCCCAGGTGTCGGTGGGGATGTTACACTTTTTCAAGGAGGCTTTGAGGGTGTCCTTGAAGCGTTTCCTCTGCCCACCTGGGGCTCTCTTGCCGTGCCGGAGCTCCGAGTAGAGCGCTTGTTTTGGGAGTCTCGTATCGGGCATGTGGACGATGTGACCTGTCCATCGGAGCTGATCGAGCGTGGTCAAAGCTTTGATGCTGGGGATGTTGGCCTGAGCGAGAACACGGACGTTGGTGTGCCTATCCTGCCAATGGATTTGCAGGATCTTGCGGAGGCAACGTTGGTGGTACCTCTCCAGTGCTTTGAGGTGCCTGCTGTACATGGTCCATGTCTCTGAGGCATACAGGAAGGCGGGTATCACTGCTGCTCTGTAGACCATGAGCTTGGTGCCAGGTTTGAGGTCCTGGTCTTCAAACACTCTCTTCCTCAGGCGACCGAAGGCTGCACTGGCACACTGAAGGCGGTGCTGGACTTCGTCGTCGACGTCTGCCCTTGTTGACAGTAGGCTCCCGAGGTATGGAAAGTGGTCCACATTGTCCAAGGCCTTGTCACTGATTTTGATAATTGGGGGGCAGCACTGTGTGGAGGGGGCAAGTTGGTAGAGGACCTTTGTCTTATGGATGTTTAGTGTAAGGCCCATGCTCTCGTACGCTTCGATGAAGGTGTCGGCGATGGTTTGGAGTTCGACCTCGGAGTGAGCGCAGACGCAAGCGTTGTCTGCATACTGTAATTCGACGACAGAGGATGGGACGACCGTGGATCTGGACTGGAGGCGATGGAGGTTGAACAGTTTCCTGTTTGTTCTGTAAATTAGCGCCACTCCAGCGGGGAGCTTACTGAGGGTGAGATGGAGCATTGCAGCAAGGAAGATCGAGAAGAACGTTGGTGCGATCGAACAATCCAGACAGCTATTTCCAGCATTTTAACACCGTTGTTTAGAGCGTGGTGCTAATATCACTAAGGGAATGGGTTTGATCCAGTTTATTTCTTACTTTTACGGTTTCTCCTGACATTGAAAGTCCAGCCTTTACAAAAAAAATCACAATCTGTCAGGGGGAAATTAAACCAATCACCATCACTAGAGAAAAAGTACTAGGTAACCTAATGGCACTAAAGGTGGACAAGTCCCCTGGACCTGATGGCCTGCATCCTAGGGTTTTAAAAGAAGTGGCTGCAGAGATAGTGGATGCATTGGTTGTAATCTACCAAAATTCCCTGGATTCTGGAGAGGTCCCGGCGGATTGGAAAACCGCAAATGTAACGCCCCTATTCAAGAAAGGAGGGAGCCAGAAAGCAGGAAACTATATAGACCAGTTAGCCTAACATCTGTCATTGGGAAAATGCTGGAGACCAGTATTAAGGAAGTAATAGCAGGACATTTAGAAAATCATAATACAATCAAGCAGAGTCAACATTGTTTTATGAAAGGGAAATCCTGTTTGACAAATTTGCTGGAGTTCTTTGAGGATGTAATAGAAACATAGAAGATAGGAGCAGGAGTAGGCCATTCAGCCCTTCGAGCCTGTTCCGCCATTCAACGAGATCATGGCTGATCATCCAAACCCTAGCACCCGGTCCCTACACCAACAGCCATTCCACCCAAGCCCTATCCCCGTAACCCCACGTATTTAATCCCCCCTAACACTAAGGGCCAATTTTTTTATCATGGCCAATCAACCTAACCCGCACATCTTTGGACTGTGGGAGGAAACCGGAGCACCCGGAGAAAACCCACGCAAACACGGGGAGAATGTGCAAACTCCACACAGACAGTCACCCAAGGCTGGATTTGAACCCGGGTCGCTGGTGCTGTGAGGCAACAGTGCTAACCACTATGCCAACGAGCAGGATGGATAAAGGGGAACCAGTAGATGTGGTGTATTTGGATTTCCGGAAGGCATTCGATAAGGTGCCACATAAAAGGTTACTGAACAAAATAAGAGCTCACGGGGTTGGGGGTAATATATTAGCATGGATAGAGGATTGACTAACTAACAGAAAACAGAGAGTCGGAATAAATGGGTCATTTTCCAGTTGGCAAACTGTAACTAGTGGGGTGCCACAGGGATCAGTGCTGGGGCCTCAACTATTTACAATCTATATTAATGACTTGGATGAAGGGACCGAGTGTAATGTAGCCAAATGTGCTGATGATACAAAGATAGGTGGGAAAGCAAGTTGTGAGGAGGACACAAGGAATCTGCAAAGAGATATAGAGAGGTTAAGTGAGTGGACAACATTTTGGCAGATGGAGTATAATGTGGGAAAATGTGAGGTTATCCACTTTGGTAGGAAGAATAAAAAAGCAAATTATTATTTAAATGGAGTGAGACTACAAAATGCTGCGGTACAGCGGGATCTGGGGGTCCTAGTACATGAAACACAAAACGTTAGCATGCAGGTACAGCAGGTAATTAGGAAGGCTAATGGAATGTTGGCCTTTATTGCAAGGGGTATGGAGTATAAAAGTAGGGTATCTTGTTATAATTGTACAGGGTATTGGTGAGACCACACCTGGAGTACTGCGTACAGTTTTGGTCTCCTTATTTAAGGAGGGATATACTTGCTTTGGAGGCCCTTCAGAGAAGGTTCACCAGGCTGATTCCTGTGATGAAGGGTTGTCTTATGAAGAAAGGTTGAGCAGGTTGGGCCTACACTCATTGGAGTTTAGAAGAATGAGAGGGGATCTTATTGAAACATGAGATGCTGAGGGGGCTCGACAGGGTAGATGCAGAGAGGATGTTTCCCCTCGCGGGGGAATCTAGAACTAGGGTTCATAGTTTCAGAATAAGGGGTCGCCCATTTAAGACGGAGATGAGGAGGAATTTATTCTCTCAGAGGATCGTGAATCTGTGGAATTCTCTACCCCAGAGAACTGCGGAGGCGGAGTCATTGAACATATTCAAGGCGGAGACAGACAGATTTTTGAACTATAAGGGAGTCAAGGGTTATGGGGAGCAGGTAGGACAGTGGAGTTGAGGTCAAGATCAGATCAGCCATGATCTTATTGAATAGCGGAGCAGGCTCGAGGGGACGAATGCACTACTCCTGCTCCTATTTCTTATGTTCTTTTGTTCTTAATTTGAAATATTAGACTGTTTATAATTGCCAGCGATACTGTGTGTGACACATGCCTGTGACGGTGACCAATGTCTGACCTTCTCTATGGGATGTCCTGCTGCTGGTCGGACCTTGGCCAGTTAACCCATTCTTTGTGCCTTGCCCTGGATAGAAAGGGGTGATTGGCTTCTTGGCCATCAATGGTCAATGTCTCGATCCATTTCCCAACCCCAGTCACTCAGCAACGAGCTCGAGCAGCTGGGGATCAGGAATGGGAATAGTGATGAAAGAAGGAAGAAAAAAAGGAAGAAAAAAAAAGAAAGATACAAAGAAATAAAGAAAGAAAGAGGAAGAAAAGGAGAGAACTAGTGAGAGAGAAAGACAAGGGGAAAGACAAAAAAATCCCACAAGCATCAATGTGATAAATGACCAGATAATCTGTTTTAATGATGTTGGTTGAGGGATAAATATTGGCCAGGACACCGGGGAGAACTCCCCAGCTCCTCTTCAAAATAGTGCCATGGGATCTTTTATGTCCACCTGAGAGAGCAGACGGGACCACGGTTTAACGTCTCATCCAAAAGACGGCCCCTCTGACAGTGTAGCGCTCCCTCAGTACTGGCACCTGGATTATGGACTCAAGTCTCTGGAGCGGGATTGCGAACCCACGACCTTCTGATTCTGAGGCGACAGTGCTACCCACTGAGCCAAGGCTGACACTGTTTTATTCCACTTCGAAACCTACAGCTAAACAGGTGGAAACTCGGGGAAATAATCTCGATCGGGCACCAACCCACTCCACGGCACTTCTGAGATTTCACTGAGCAAGGACCACATCCCTTGTATCAGCTCCCATTCCCTGTATCAGATCCCATTCCCTGTGTCTGTCCCATTCCCTGTGTCTGTCCCATTCCCTGTATCAGATCCCATTCCCTGTGTCTGTCCCATTCCCTGTGTCAGATCCCCATTCCCTGTGTCAGATCCCCATTCCTTGTGTCAGTCCCATTCACTGTGTCAGATCCCCATTCCCTGTATCAGATCCCATTCCCGTGTCAGATCCCCATTTCCTGTATCAGATCCCATTCCCTGTGTCAGATCCCCATTCCCTGTATCAGATCCTCATTCCCTGTATCAGATCCCATTCCCTGTATCAGTTCCCATTCCCTGTGTCAGATCCCCATTCCCTGTATCAGATCCTCATTCCCTGTATCAGATCCCCATGGTTGTGGTGGTTGAAGGTCAATCATCACAGCCCCAGAACGTCGCTGCAGGTGTTCCTTAGGGGAGTGACCTAGGCCGAACCATCTTCAGCTGCTTCATCAATGACCTTCCCTCCAACATAAGGTCAGAAATGGGGCTGTTCGCTGATGACTTCACTGTGTTCAGAACCATTCACAACTCAGATAATGAAGCAGTCCATGCCCGCATGCAACAAGACCTGGACGATGTTCAGACTTGGGCTGATAAGTGGCAGGTAACATTCGTGCCACAGAAGTGCCAGGCAATGACTATCTCCAACAAGCGAGAGTCTAACCACCTCCCCTTGACATTCAACGGCATTACCATCACCGAATGCCCCCCACCATCAACATCCTGGGTGTCATCATTGACAAGAAACTTAACTGGACCAGCCACATAAATACTGTGGCAACAAGAGCAGGTCAGAGGCTGGGTATTCTGCGGCGAGTGTCTCGCCTCCTGACTCCCCAAAGCCTTTCCACCATCTACAAGGCACAAGTAAGGAGTGTGATGGAATACTCTCCACTTGCCTGGATGAGTGCTGCTCCAACAACACTCAAGAAGCTCGACACCATCCAGGACACAGCAGCCCGCTTGATTGGCACCACATCCACCACCTTAAACATTCACTCCCTCCACCACCGGCGTACCGTGGCTGCAGTGTGTACCATCTACAAGATGCACTGCAGCAACTCGGCAAGGCTTCTTCAGCAGCACCTCCCAAACCCGTGACCTCTTCCACCTAGAAGGACAAGGGCAGCAGGCGCAGGGGAACACCACCATCACCTCCAAGTCACACACCATCCTGACTTAGAAGTATATCGCCGATCCTTCATTGTCACTGGGTCAAAATCCTGGAACTCCCTCCCTAACAGCGTTGTGGGAGTACCTTCACCACACGGACTGCAGCGGTTCAAGAAGGCGGCTCACCACCACCTTCTCAAGGGCAACTAGGGATGGGCAATAAATGCTGGCCTTGCCAGCGATGCCCTCATCCCATAAACGAATAAAAAATAATTTCCCTTTGTCAGTCCCATTCCCTGTCTCAATCCCCATTCCCTGTATCAGCTTCCATTCCCTGTATCAGATCCCCATTCCCTGTGTCAGCTCCCATTCCCTGTGTCAGCTCCCATTCCCTGTGTCAGCTCCCATTCCCTGTCTCAATCCCCATTCCCTGTGTCAGCTCCCATTCCCTGTATCAGATCCCATTCCCTGTGTCAGCTCCCATTTCCTGTGCCAGATCCCATTTCCTGTACCAGATCCCATTCCCTGTGTCATCTCCCATTCCTGTGTCAGCTCCCATTCCTGTGTCAGCCCTGTTCCTGGGACTAGGGACAGGGTCACTGGTAAGGCTTGGAAGCTAAGCAGAGCCAGGCCTGGTTAGTACCTGGAGGGGTGACCATCAGGGACGACCAGGTGCAGAAGGTCACGGAAGGAGCCCCGGGAGGGGCGGCTGGTGAGCAGGCCCGGGCGTTGGGCTGAAGATAGGAGGAATGGTGGAAATGGAATGGCGGCACGCACAGACGCAGCGGCTTTGCTTCTCCCAGGACGGTGCTATTTACGTTTAATGTTAATGTTATTTGTACTGGACTCATGGGAGCTTGCAAGATCACATTTCGTTGTTCATGTACTTGTGCATTGTACAATGACAAAGTTGAATTATTATTATTATTATTCCTGTGTCAGCTCCCATTCCCTGTATCAGTTCCCATTCCCTGTATCGGATCCCATTCCCTGTGTCAGCTCCCATTCCCTGTATCAGTTCCCATTCCCTGTGCCACCTTCAATTCCCTGTATCAGATCCCGTTCCCTGTGTGAGTTCCCATTCCCTGTATGAGTTCCCATTCCCTGTATCAGATCCCATTCCCTGTATCAGTTCCCATTCCCTGTATCAGTTCCCATTCCCTGTATTAGTTCCCATTCCCTGTGCCATCTCCATTCCCTGTATTAGTTCCCATTCCCTGTGCCATCTCCCATTCCCTGTATCAGATCCCATTCCCTGTCCCATCTCCCATTCCCTTTATCAGTTCCCATTCCCTGTGCCATCTTCCATTCCCTGTATTAGTTCCCATTCCCTGTGCCATCTTCCATTCCCTGTGCCATCTCCATTCCCTGTATTAGTTCCCATTCCCTGTGCCATCTCCCATTCCCTGTATCAGTTCCCATTCCCTGTGCCATCTTCCATTCCCTGTATCAGATCCCATTCCCTGTGTGAGTTCTCATTCCCTGTGCCATCTCCCATTCCCTGTATCAGTTCCCATTCCCTGTGCCACCTTCAATTCCCTGTATCAGATCCCATTCCCTGTGTGAGTTCCCATTCCCTGTATGAGTTCCCATTCCCTGTGCCATCTTCCATTCCCTGTATCAGATCCCATTGCCTGTATTAGTTCCCATTCCCTGTGCCATCTTCCATTTCCTGTATGAATTCCCATTTCCTGTATGAATTCCCATTCCCTGTGCCATCTTCCATTCCCTGTATCAGTTCCCATTCCCTGTGCCATCTCCCATTCCCTGTATCAGATCCCATTCCCTGTATCAGTTCCCATTCCCTGTGCCATCTCCCATTCCCTGTGCCATCTCCCATTCCCTGTGCCATCTCCCATTCCCTGTGCCATCTCCCATTCCCTGTGCCATCTCCCATTCCCTGTATCAGTTCCCATTCCCTGTGCTACCTTCCATTCCCTGCATCAGTTCCCATTCCCTGTAGTAGATCCCATTCCCTGTGCCATCTTCCATTCCCTGTATCAGTTCCCATTCCAATTTGCTGACTGTACGAGGCCCCGCCCCGCCTCCCTAGGGTCCCGCCCCTGGTCTGCTCCCTTCGCCATTGGCTCTTACTCCAAGTGACATCACAATGGGCTTTTCTGGTCTGGGCATCAGGCGAGGGGCTGGGCGGGCGCTGATTGGCGGGGAGCCGGCGGCCTGATGGGCTGTTTAAATGTATGGCTCACGAGTGGGGCTCGGAAGTTGCTTCCTTCCTGGCTCTGATTGGCAGAAAATGACGGGGGCGCGGCTAAATCACACGTGGGGGTGGGCTCGTTACGGCCCGTTGATCGACAGCACTGTCAGGGCGGTACTTCACTGTGATTGGCAGCGGGGGGGGGGGGCGTGTGCGCGTGGGTGACCGCTGATTGGCAGCGGCGGTGTGAGCGGGGCGAAGGCGGTGATTGGCAGCGGCGGCCTGGGGTGGGCGGGGCGAAGGCGGTGATTGGCCGCGGCGGCCTGGGGTGGGCGGGGTGAAGGCGGTGATTGGCAGCGGCGGCCTTGGGTGGGTGGGGCGAAGGCGGTGATTGGCCGCGGTGGCCTGGCGTGGGACGGGGACGAATGGTGGACGGGATCAGGGCGTTTCTGGGTCGCACTGTGACGTGACGCTGGGATTGTGACGGTTGAATTCTCACCTTTGCTCCGGTCTCTGATGCCCCCCCAGACTCCCGGCCCCTCGGAAGGATGCATCTCACCGCTGCCCTCTGGATCAGTCATGGGCGAGTTTACCGTCGGATGGGGCTGGGACCCCGGTCCCGGATCGATATGTTGCGGAACCTTGTGACAGCGTTGGTGCGACACGAGAGGATTGAAACCACCCTGGCCCGGGCTGATGAGATGAGGTTTTACGCTGAGAAGGTAATCACTTCCTCCCTTCGAACACCCCGTTTATCTTGTTCCTTCCTGCCGTCTGCCCAGGCTGTGTTACTCTGTTTTCCTCCGAAGCAACAACGTGCATTTAGATAGCGCCTTTCAGGACCACTGGACGTCGCAAAGTGCTTTTCAGCCAATGAAGTACTTTTGAAGTGTTGTCACTGTTGTAATGTGGGAAACGCGGCAGGCAATTTGTGCACAGCAAGCTCCCACAAACTGCAATGTGACAATGACCAGATAATCTGTTTTATTGATATTGATTGAGCGATAAATATTGGCCAGGACACCGGGGATAACTCCACTGTCGGAGGTGCCGCCTTTCAGATGAGACGTTAAACCGAGGCCCCGTCTGCTCTCTCAGGTGGTTGTAAAGATCCCGCGGCAGTAATTCGAAGAAGAGCAGGGGAGTTCTCCCCGGTGTCCTGGCCAATATTTATCCCTCAACCAACATCACTAGAAAACAGATTATCTGGTCATCGTCACATTGCTGTTTGTGGGAGCTTGCTGTGTAGAACTTAGCTGCCGTGTTTCCTACATTACAACAGTGACCACACTTCAAAAGTACTTCATTGGCTGAAAAGTGCTTTGGGATATTTGGTGGTCGTGAAAGGCGCTATATAAATGCAAATCTTTCTTTTAAATGTACTGGGTCCAGTTCTGGACACAAAGACATAAGGGAGATATTCGACTACTAGGGGCATCACAGAGTAGAGCCACAAGACCGATCCCCGGTGCCAGAGGGACTGAGTTGTGTGGAGAGACTTGGGCGATTCAACCTGGAAAAGAGGCTCCCTAAAAACTCCCTCCCAAACAGCACTGAGAGAGTGCCCTCACCACACGGACTGCAGTGGTTCAAGAAGGCACCTCACCGCCACCTTCTCAAGGGCAACTAGGGATGGGAAATAAATGCTGGCCTTGCCAGCAACGCCCATATCCCATGAATGCATTTTTTTTTAAAGTCCAGATCATCTGTTTTTAGTAATTATTGGTTGAGGGATAAATATTAGCCCAGGACACTTGGAATAACTTCTCCTGCTCTTTTTCCAATAGTGGCCGCAGGGTCTTTTATGCCTACCTGAGAAGACAGACGAGGCCTCAGTATAACATCTTATTCGAATGATGGTACCTCCAACGGTGCCGCGCTCCCTCAGTACTGCCCCTCCGACAGTGCGGCGCTCCCTCAGTACTGCCCCTCCGACAGTACGGCACTCCCTCAGTACTGCCCCTACGACAGTGCGGCGCTCCCTCAGTACTGCCCCCACGACAGTGCGGCGCTCCCTCAGTACTGCCCCTACGACAGTGCGGCGCTCCCTCAGTACTGCCCCTACGACAGTGCGGCGCTCCCTCAGTACTGCCCCTACGACAGTGCGGCGCTCCCTCAGTACTGCCCCTACGACAGTGCGGCGCTCCCTCAGTACTGCCCCTACGACAGTGCGGCGCTCCCTCAGTACTGCCCCTACGACAGTGCGGCGCTCCCTCAGTACTGCCCCTACGACAGTGCGGCGCTCCCTCAGTACTGCCCCTACGACAGTGCGGCGCTCCCTCAGTACTGCCCCTACGACAGTGCGGCGCTCCCTCAGTACTGCCCCTACGACAGTGCGGCGCTCCCTCAGTACTGCCCCTACGACAGTGCGGCGCTCCCTCAGTACTGCCCCTACGACAGTGCGGCGCTCCCTCAGTACTGCCCCTACGACAGTGCGGCGCTCCCTCAGTACTGCCCCTACGACAGTGCGGCGCTCCCTCAGTACTGCCCCTACGACAGTGCGGCGCTCCCTCAGTACTGCCCCTACGACAGTGCGGCGCTCCCTCAGTACTGCCCCTACGACAGTGCGGCGCTCCCTCAGTACTGCCCCTCCGACAGTGCGGCGCTCCCTCAGTACTGCCCCTCCGACAGTGTGGTTCTCTCTCAGTACTGCCCCTCCGACAGTACGGCACTCCCTCAGTACTGCCCCTCTGGCAGTGCAGCACTCCCTCAGCACTGCCCTCCCGACAGTGCAGTGCTCCCTCGGTACTGCCCCTCTGACAGTGCGGCGCTCCCTCATTACTGCGCTGGGTGTGTCGGCCTGGATTATGTACTGAAGTTTCTGGAGTGAGACTCGAACCGACCTCCTTCTGACTCAGTGGGTAGCACTCGCTCTCACCTCTGAGCTAGAGAGGTGACTTGAGATCCTGGGACTATTTGCACTGGAACAGACAAGGCTAAGAGGAGATTTAATAGGGTTTTTAAAAATGATAATGAGTTTTGATGGAGTGAATAGGGACAATAAATTTCCTGTGCTCGGGGAGTCCGTGACGTGAGCCCATCAATTTAACGAGTGTTCTGAGAGGGATTAGTAGAAATTTCTGTACACAGAGGTGTTGAAGCACGGAATGCTCCCATAGAATCTCACAGCACAGAAGGAGGCCATTCGGCCCCTCGTGCCTGTGCCGGCTCTTTGAAGAGCTCTCCAATTAGTTCCCACTCCCCCTGCTCTTTCCCCAGAGCCCTGCAAATATCTCCTTTTCAAGTATTTATCCATTTCCCTTTTTCAAAGTTATTGAATCTGCTTCCACCACCCTTTCAGGCAGCGCATTCCAGATCACAACAACTCGCTGTGTAAAAAATAATCTCCTCATCTCCCCTCTGGTTCTTTTGCCAATTATCTTAACTCTGTGTCCTCTGGTTACCGACCCTCCTGCCAGTGGGAACAGTTTCTCCTCATTTACTCGATCAAAACCCCTCATGATTTTGAACGCCGCTCTTTACCAGAATGGTTCCAGGGATGAGGGACTTCAGTTATGTGGAGAGACTGGAGGAGCTGGGATTGTTCTCCTTAGAGCAGCGAAGGTTAAGGGGAAGATTGTGTTCAAAATCATAAATGGTTTTGAGAGTAAATGAGGAGAAACTGTGTCCAGTGGTAGAAGGGTCGGTAACCAGAGGACACAGATTGAAGGTGATTGGTTAAAGAACCAGAGGGGAGGTGAGGAGATTATTTTTACACAGCGAGTTGTTGTGATCTGGAATGTGCTGCCCGAAAGGCCGGTGGAAGCAGATTCAATAATAACTTTCAAAAGGGAATTGGATAAATACTTGAAAAGGAAACATTTTCCGGGCCCTGGGGAAAGAGCAGGGGAGTGGGTCCAAAGAGCCAGCACAGGCACGATGGGCCGAATGGCCTCCTCCTGCGCTGTATCATTCTATGATTCTGTTAAATCTGCCCTAAACCTTCTCTGCTCGAAGAACAATCCCAGCTTCTCCAATCCTCCACCTCACTGAAGCCATGGGGAGGAGGTTGAGGCCGAGACCGTGGCCTCTGTGAAAGGGGGAATTTGGGATCAATATTTGTCGATGGAGAGAGTGGGGCAGTGGGATGGGTTTGGGGATTGCTCACGTACAGAAGGAGGGCAGGCTGGAGGGGCTGACTGGCCTCTGTCTGTGCTGGGAAGGAGCCTGCGGGTTTGACTGATCTGCCCTTGCTTTCCAGCTGGTGGATTACGCCAAGCGAGGGGACACGGACGAGAAAGCCATGAAGATGGCCGACTTCTGGCTGACGGTCAGTATCTCTGGCGCGGGGCTGGGGGGGGCCGCGGGGTCTTCGGGGTCGGCCTGTGTCGCGAGCGTCACTCTGCCACGCCCGCGATCTTGCCGCGCTGGCCATCGCAAAGAGCCTTGGCTACTTGCATTTCTATAGCGCCTTTCACTACCTCAGGACGTCCCACAGCACCTTACAGCCAATGAAGGTTTTTTTTTTGAAGTGTAGTCACTGTTGTAATGTAGGAAACCCGGCAGCCAATTTGTGCACAGCAAGCTCCCACAAACAGAAATGTGATCATCACCAGATGTTGGTTGAGGGATAAATATTGGTCACAGGACAGCGGGGAGAACTGCCCTGCTCCTCTTTGAAATAGTGGCTGTGGGATCTTTTGCATTCACTGGAGAGGGCAGACGGAGCCTCGTGTTTAACCTCTCATCTGAAAGGTGACACCTCTGACAGGGAATCGCTCTGACAGTGCGGCGCTCCCTCAGTATTGCCCCTCCGACAGTGCGGCGCTCCCTCAGCACTGCCCCTCCGACAGTGTGGCGCTCCCTCAATGCTGCCCCTCCGACAGTGCGGCGCTCCCTCAGCACTGCCCCTCCGACAGTGCAGCGCTCCCTCAGTGCTGCCCCTCCGACAGTGCGGCGCTCCCTCAGCACTGCCCCTCCGACAGTGCAGCGCTCCCTCAGCACTGCCCCTCCGACAGTGCGGCGCTCCCTCAGCACTGCCCCTCCGACAGTGTGGTGCTCCCTCAGTACTGCCCCTCCGACAGTGCGGTGCTCCCTCAGCACTGCCCCTCCGACAGTGCGGCGCTCCCTCAGCACTGCCCCTCCGACAGTGTGGCGCTCCCTCAGTACTGCCCCTCCGACAGTGCGGTGCTCCCTCAGCACTGCCCCTCCGACAGTGCGGCGCTCCCTCAGCACTGCCTCTCCGACAGTGTGGTGCTCCCTCAGTACTGCTCCTCCGACAGTGCGGCGCTCCCTCAGTACTGCCCCTCCGACAGTGCGATGCTCCCTCAGCACTGCCCCTCCGACAGTGCAGCACTCCCTCAGTACTGCCCCTCCGACAGTGCAATGCTCCCTCAGCACTGTCCGTCCGACAATGCGCCCCTCCGACAGTGCGGTGCTCCCTCAGTACTGCCCCTCCGACAGTGCAGCACTCCCTCAGTACTGCCCCTCCGACAGTGCAATGCTCCCTCAGCACTGCCCGTCCGACAATGCGGCGCTCCCTCAGTACGGCCCCTCCGACAGAGCAATGCTCCCTCAGTACAGCCCCTCCGACAGTGCAGCACTCCCTCAGTATGGCCCCTCCGACAGTGTGGCGCTCCCTCAGTACTGCCCCACTGACATTGCAGCGCTCCCTCAGTACTGCCCCTCCGACAGTGCGGCGCTCCCTCAGTACTGCCCCTCCGACAGTGCAGCGCTCCCTCAGTACTGCCCCTCCGACAGTACAGCGCTCCCTCAGTACTGCTCCTCCGACAGTGCGGCGCTCCCTCAGTACTGCACTGGGAGTGTTGGCCTGGTTTATGGGTTCAAGTCTCTGGAGTGGGGCTCGAACCCACGACCTTCTGACTCGGAGGCGAGAGTGAGCCTTAACTGAGAAGGGAGAGTTCTTATTGGGCCCGGTTGGGAGGAGGGGCAGGGTGGAATATTTCTGGGAATAAACCTCTTTTTTTCTGTTTGTGTCAGGAGAAAGATCTGATCCCGAAGCTCTTCCAGGTCCTGGCTCCGCGATTCCAGGACCACCGGGGGAGTTCCGTGTGGATGATGCAGATTCCCACCCGGGAGAACTTGGACCGGGCCAAGATGGCGGTCATCGAGTACCGGTGCAACCCGCTGCCGCCCCTCCTCGCGCGGCGGCAAGGGGCCAACGAGAAGACCCTGCTCAACCAGCTGCTGAAGGGGTACAGGGAGGAGGGGGCCTGGGGCACGGCCTCGGGCTCAGGCGAGTCCCAGGCTTCGAGTGCGGCCTAGCTGGGAGCTTGACCGGCAGAGAGCAAGGAAGCGATGTGTGATCGATCACCCGCCCCTCCCCCTCCCCCTCCCACCCCCGGGGGACGACCTTCTGCTATTGGCCCGCCTGGGAACAAATCTGGGGGCGGATTCCCGGAGTCACACTGGAATGACGGCCTCCTGGGAATTGCCGACAGCCTCGGGCCTGAATCTGTGCAGCCCGACATCTTTTCCATCAATATATTATCCATCCAATTACATAGGTTATAAGCATTAATGTTATTCGTACTATACATCCGTTAAGCAGGTCTTTCTCCCAAGCCTTCGCTCGTTCGTAGCAATAGTCTGTCTGCTCGATGGGAATCTGCCCAAGAGGTTTCTGTAACAATTACCATCGAACAGCATACGTTACTACTTTATCAAGGTCATGTACATTTCTTCCATTTCCTTCTTTCTTTTTTGTTTTCTACGTTTTCTACAGGCGGCACATGCTGCTATTCCCATTCCTATCGCCAAAACCAATTGTACTATAACTAGTATGTGAGACGTAATGCTGTCCCATGGGTGGATGTTGACATTCATCCCCCAATCCCACAGCTTCTTATACCATGGGACCTCCTGTAGTTCTACTTCTAGGTCCCTTTCTAGTTCCCCAAGGTTCCTTTGCAACATTACGTATTGTTTCACCATTTTACTTAAGCCCTCTTTTATCTCTTGCAGATCCCCTTGCAGGCGGGGTATTGGAGCCCCCACCGGATCTTCATAATTGACCAATTCGTCCCTTAAACTATCTGTCACATTTAGTTTCATTTCCTCCCTTGAGTGTACATACACCAATCTGGTGTGTCCAATTGTTACAGGGATCTTTGGTGTAAAGCAGAAGTTAGGCATTGTGATTACACATACAAGGTTACTATATTGGTACTCAGTCTCTGTGGTGGCTATACAATACTCCCCTCTGTCTCTATATCCCGAGCGGGTGTGATGGTGATCGATGTGATAATTCCAACATGCACCCCTCTGTCTTATTATAGCTGCACTCATCCTTAGTGCCTTCTCCTACCGGATGTGGGCATATCTTAAGCGTACCTTTCCCATGGCATCCGTTTAGGGAGACTCCTCTTATAGTACCATTCTTCCTGATGGCATAGGTATCAATTGGATAGTATTGGAGGTATGTCTCACCCCTCACTATGCCTATGTTTGTTACCTGGTACTGTGGGTATGGAGTCGTGTCTAGTCTCACCACTGGTATCATGAGTACCATGCCTATCATTGCTGTCACTTCTGCTTTGCATTTTTGTATCACTGGATATACTCTGGTCATCCCCTTGAGGGTACAGGCACTCAGAGGGCCTGGATTCTGGCTCAGGCCATAGAGCTGTGTGCTATTAATCCAGTCTGGTACCTCACCTCGTTGTATCTGTGCCAGATTGTGTTTTAACTGTCCGGTGGTCCATTGGCCATAGGCATGGCACAAGCCTCTCCCTACCCCATCTTTTGCCTGTTCCTCATCTCTATGGTTTAGTTTGTTGATAGTGCCAACATGGTTTCTATAACTTTGATTCCCTCGAGTAATGTCCTTATCGTATGTTCTCCCAACTCTGATTCTTGTTGAACCAAACCAGTTTCTTTCTCTAAAATCTGTTGTATTACCCTTTGTAATTGTTCCACACTACTCTGGACTCCTTGTACATCCAGGGCATTAATGAATGACGTCCCCGTATTTATTCCCGTGAGTACATCGTTTCCTAAGCCCCTCTTAATTCTTTGGTGGAATGCAGCATGTCCCCTGAAACTAGAAGCCCCTGTTGCATCAGCAGCTTGGTTAATTACATTCCTTATATATGCATACAACTCTCTAGTTTTAGTAAATCTTTCACAATATCCTGGCCATTGTAGCATGGTTAAGTTCATTAGTACCGGTACAATTTCATGTCTCACATTATCATACAATTGTTCTCCCTCGGTAAATAACACCAGTCCATTTTCAGGCCCAGGCGTCCATTTCGGACACCTTCGTTCTTCAGGTGTCATTGTGATTGGGGGTGTTGTTGGTTCTAGGGTTACTCCTTGTGGTGTGATCCTTCTTGTTGGTTGAGGTGTTGTAATGCTGTGTACAATAGTCCATCTTATGATATTGTCCGTGCAGCTCAGGATATATCCTCCCCCTACTTGACCCAACACCTGCCAGTGTCTATTACATCTTACCATATTGCTGGTATCTGTCATTCTACAGGGTCCGCATGGTCGTTGATCCAAGTTCACCCAGATACCGTTACACCTGTAACATCCTTTTCCTGTTTTTCACACTCGTAACTGTGTGATATAATGAAGTTCCTCGTGGAGTCTCCACTAGGGGATCTTAACTTGCAGTCCATTTCTTTCAGCCCGTTATTTGGGCTTATAAGTGTTATCAGAGTAGTTATAATACATCTCACTGGATCCACGTTTATCTGTAATTTAAACAGAGGTCTGGTCGTCTTCCGAGCTCTTTCCCCTAGAGGAGAGGGTAGAATGGGGGTCTTTAGTGTTAAATGGTTTTACCTGGGTCCAGTGCTTCCATCACATACCCGTCGGTTCCTGTAGACAAACACACGTATCACTTGTCATTAATCCAGTATATGGCCCCATCCAACGGGGTTCCATTCCCTTTCTTCCGATAACTTGCGTCATTACTTGTTGACCTATTCTGGGCAACTCGTCTGGTTTAAGTCCAGCATTCTGCCTTTCTCGATCTTTAATCTGTTGTTGGTTCCTTACTTCTTTATTCAGTGCTTGTACCTCCTGATTTAGTTGTACTTAATCTATCTTGTACTGGTCCTGGTTCACTCACCCCTCCAGCCAAATCCTCTGGTAGTCTCATAGCTCGTCCTGTCATTAGTTCGTAGGGGGTCAGTCCGGTCATTCGTCCTGGGGTGGCTCGCAACCTCATTAGTATGCTGGGTAATAATTCCGACCATCCCTTCCCTGTTTCTTGGATGGCTTTTGTCAGCGTATTTTTCAGTGTCCATTCTTCCTACCATCCCCGAGCTCTGGGGGTGATATGGTATGTGATATTTTTGTGTTACGTGTAACAGCTTACAAGTTTCATTATTTTACCAGTGAAATGAGTGCCGTTGTCTGAGTCAATTTGCAGAGGCACTCCCCAACGGGGTATAACCTCGGTAGCCAATATTAGTGCAACTGTTTTTGCAGAGCAATCTCGGGTGGCAAAAGCTTCCACCCACCTGGTAAATTGGTCAATTATTACCAGGCAATATTTCTTCCCCCGGTCCTGCTGGTAAAGTCAATTTGTAAGTTTTCCCAGGGTCCTTGGGGCCTGGGTTGGTTTGCTACTCTAACTCTACATCTCTGTCCTACATTATTCTTAGCACATATTATACAGCGGTGGCAATATTCCGCTACTTCCCGGCCCATCTTTGGCCACCACCAGTACTGTGTCAGTAGGTGCAACATGTTACTTCTGCCAGTATGTGTTACACCATGGTATAGCGCCATCAGTTGTTGTCTGCAACATTCTGGTGCCACCACCTGGTTACGGGGGCCCCATTTCCAGATTCCATCCTGTAGTCGAGCGACCGCTTGTCTCGATCTCTCTCTTTTTCCTCTTTACTAGTATTTTCTTGTACCTCCATTATATTCACTTCCTGTACCCCACTGACTGTCATGACCATATTTATTTCGTTTTTGAACACGTCCTCTGGTTGCATTTCTTCCGCAGCTAATTTGGCGGCTAGATCTGCATACCTATTCCCTATAGGGGCCTGGTCCTGGGGTTCCTGTGAGTCCATATCCTCTATCTTTGTGTGGGCTTTTATTTTAATTACCGCTGTCTCTAAAGGTGCCTGTGCAGCCTTAACTAACCTTTCTATTAGTTTTCCATGTTTTACTATCTCTCCCGTAGAGGTCATGTACCCCCTTCTGGCCCATAGTGACATATAATCATGCACCACTCCGAAGGCATAACGACTGTCGGTATAAACATTTATCCGTTTGTTTTTTGCTATTTCCAACGCTTTTATTAAAGCCACTAGTTCCGCTACCTGTGCTGACTTATCCCCATAAAGGGCTCCTTTTAACAGGGTCTTTCCTTCTTGATTTACTACTGCCCACCCTGTTCTGGGTTCTCCGTTGATATATTTTCGGGATCCATCTACATAGATGACCATATGGGGATTTTCTAGTGGGTCTTCCTTTACTCCACTCCCTATTTCTTCCTCCATTTTCATCTGACAACTGTGCTCTTCTCCTTCCGTTAATATGCCCGTGGCTGGATTAACCCCGGGATGTTTTTGTATTATCACAGTTCCATCCCTGGGGAGTAATATCGTTTCCCATTTAGCTTTCCTGCTGTCCGATATCGTCCACAATTTTCCTGTGTTGAGTAGTTCCACTAATGTATGTTGAGTATGCAAAATTACCTTTCCCATCATCACTATTGGTTCGCTTACTCGCACCGCCCGGGTGGCGCAATCTATTGCAGCCACACATCGTGGCATCGCCTTCACTACTGGGTCTTTTTTTTGCAGAGTAATACGCAACGGGTCTCTGTTTCCCTCCGTGATCTTGCATTACCACGGCTGAATCACTCTCATGATCTAAATCACAATATAGGTGGAAGGGTCGAGTGGGATCTGATAATCCTAGGGCAGGGGCTGTTATTAATTCCTGTTTAAGGGCCCTATATGCTTCCTCCTGCTCCGTCTCCCATTCTATCTTATCGGTGGTGGGTCTCCCCCCTTTAACTAACCGTTGAATCGGCTCTGCTTTCCCTCCAAAGTCTGATATAAAATTCCTGCAGTAATTAAATAGTCCCAACACTTTCCTCACTCCCCGGACGGTCACTGGCCTTGGCTTGTCTTTTATGGCTGCCTTTTGTTCCTGCGGGAGTGCCTTATACCCCTGGCTAATTTCGTGTCCTAGATACTTTACTTTGGACAGTCCAACCTGTGCCTTTTGGGTTCAATTTAAAGCCAGCTTTGTTAAATGTCTGGAGGGTGGCTAGTAATGCTCCCATGTGTCCTTTGGCATCCTCTGATGCAATCATTATATCATCGACATATTGGAGTAGGGCGCTCTGGTACTTTGATAGGTCTAACTCGTCTAAGGCTTGACTCAGTACACGGTGGAATATATTTGGACTATTATGGAACCCCTGCGGGACCCTGGTCCATGTATATTGTCTATCCCTGACGGTAAAGGCGAATTTCCCTTGTGATTCCTCTGCCAATGGTATGGACCAGAACCTGTTCGCTATATCCAAGACTGTAAATATTTTAAGGGCTGGTTTCAGAGCATTAAATATCTTATTCAATACGGTTTACACAAATTTACACCAACCAGAATTTCACCGTGGCCACAATGAAAGCCTGGTTTTAATAGGTTAATTAACCTCATAACTCCAATCCAATCCAGATCAATTTTTTATAAACTAACCAGTATCACTTGGAAAAGAAAGAAACCATAGTCACATTAACAAGGAAACAATTACCCATGCCTTGTAAACATTCAAATTCATTTTCTTCCAGGCAAATTGGCAACTGTAACTTCAAGACTGAAGCTTATCTTTTGTAAAACAATTAACAAACTTAAAACAACACACGCTTGTCCATCCTTCAAGACAAGTCTTCAACGGGTTAAACAGCTTTTAGCTCTCTGTACCAAAGAGTGGGTGGAGTTAAAACACACAACAGACATTTTTTTAAAGACAGGCTTTCAGACAAACGGAATACTGTAACTTCTTAAACATCCATAGTCAGGAAAACTTTCACACAAACTGAGATCCCAGTATTTTTTAAGGTTCCTTTCACTCAGCAATCTTGTGTTTTATTTGTTTCAGCACAGACGTTAATAACTTCCGTGTCGGTAAAACTTTAGGTTTCTCTTTCTAAATCCTCCCAATCGATCTCCTATCATTCCTTCCACTATGCACTGACCTTGTCTTCATTACAGCAGCACACTTGGTGCCTACCTTTTTTAACTGTTCCACTAACTCCTCTTTTTCCCTCTCCCGTGTGGCCCCAATCTTACACATTTTTCAGGTGGCCCTGACAAAGAACCACTACAGTTTTCTCCTCCTTATTCTTGCTCTCCTTACTCCACCATTCTTTCTGTCGGTCGGGAACCCATTCAGGATCCCACCTTCCTTTCCCATTCTTTTTATTACCTTGTCATCATATCCCTTTTTTTACCATCTTTTCCTTAACTTTCTCATACTTATCGTGCACAAATTCATACGGCAAGTTACGTTACGCCATCCTGTTTGTCCGTTGATTTCTTTCCCAGGCATTTTCTAGCTGCTCGGGAATTTCCGTGAGGTTTTCTCACTTCCCCGGGGTCTTTTTACCCTGCCCCATCAGAATTTCCGTTATCCGATACTATCGCGTACAAATTCATACGGCAAGTTACCTTATGCCCTACTGTTGTCCGTCGATACCTATCGCATACAAATTCATACGGGAGTTTAGATCTTTTGGCGTCCTTTTTGTTCGCCATCCTTTTAGGGTGGATTTGCTAGTTTCCCCCCTCGTTTCCTACCTCCGGGACTCCCCCGGACCTTCAGGGACCTTTCCCTGCTTACGCGGTTTTAACTCCGCCTAGATTGGATTTTCCCCATATCCAATCCTATATAACCCGAGCTCCTCAACTTATTCAGACATTATCATTTCTATAATGTCCTAGCATGCACCCAAGTTGCTTTACTCATGTATCCCGACTCCGCCTCTGATTCGTTGGATCTCCGGCCCTGAGCTTCGATGTGAGGAGACAATGTCTCGTCTCAGCCCATCCGGTAGATCCTGCCGACTACGCCAAGTTGTAAGGGTAAACGGGGAGAGCTTCTTCTCCCCTAGACGGACGGACCCTGTGATATAAAGGGTCGACGTCCGCCTTATTCCCAATCAATCACTCGGAGTCCGGAGGTGCGTTCAGTAAAACAACTTTATTCACAAGTCGACAGGGAAGACACCCATCCTGGGATGAATGTTCCCGATCGTTGAAAATCTCCTGCCTTATATACAGGTTTTGTTCTGAGTCGTGGCTACTGTTTGCAATTAGGTGCATTACACGTATACATTTCTTTCATCACACAGTTGGCTTCGGGTGCAAATTCTTGTGACCTGTGTGCATTGGTCTTGTGACCCCATACGTTATCTCTCAATACATTCCTCAGTTAGTGATTCACGGTTTGTGCACTTTGGCCACGACTACACCAGACTTTCCTTCTGGACATTGTTCATACCAATTCCTTATATGGTTGGAGATATGCTCTGTTCCTTAATCCCCTCATCTTAGCCCTTTTTTAACCCTTTCACAGCCTCTCTCCTGTGTGGATCCACTGGTGTGTATGGAGGTTCCCTGACACTGTAAAACTGTCTCCACATTCAGTACATTTATACGGCCTCTCTCCTGTGTGGATCCGCTGGTGTCTCTGGAGGTTCCCTGCCTGTGTGAAACTCTTTCCACATTCAGTACATTTATACGGCCTCTCTCCTGTGTGGATCCACTTGTGTCTCTGGAGGTGTCCTGCCCATGTGAAACTGTCTCCATATTCAGTACATTTATACGGCCTCTCTCCTGTGTGGATCCACTGGTGTGTATGGAGGTTCCCTGACACTGTGAAACTCTCCACATTCAGTACATTTATACGGCCTCGCTCCTGTGTGGATCCGCTGGTGTGTATGGAGGTTCCCTGACACTGTAAAACTGTCTCCACATTCAGTACATTTATACGGCCTCTCTCCTGTGTGGATCCGCTGGTGTCTCTGGAGGTTCCCTGCCTGTGTGAAACTCTCCACATTCAGTACATTTATACGGCCTCTCTCCTGTGTGGATCCGCTGGTGTGTATGGAGGTTCCCTGACACTGTGAAACTCTTTCCACATTCAGTACATTTATACGGCCTCGCTCCTGTGTGGATCCGCTGGTGTGTATGGAGGTTCCCTGACACTGTAAAACTGTCTCCACATTCAGTACATTTATACGGCCTCTCTCCTGTGTGGATCCGCTGGTGTCTCTGGAGGTTCCCTGCCTGTGTGAAACTCTCCACATTCAGTACATTTATACGGCCTCTCTCCTGTGTGGATCCGCTGGTGTGTATGGAGGTTCCCTGACACTGTGAAACTCTTTCCACATTCAGTACATTTATACGGCCTCTCTCCTGTGTGGATCCACTTGTGTCTCTGGAGGTGTCCTGCCCGTGTGAAACTGTCTCCATATTCAGTGCATTTATACGGCCTCTCTCCTGTGTGGATCCGCTGGTGTGTATGGAGGTTCCCTGACACTGTGAAACTCTTTCCACATTCAGTACATTTATACGGCCTCTCCTGTGTGGATCCACTGGTGTGTATGGAGGTTCCCTGCCTGTGTGAAACTCTCTCCACATTCAGTACATTTATACGGCCTCTCTCCAGTGTGGATCCGCTGGCGTAGGTGAAGATCACCTGATTTTATAAATTCTCTCCTCTGGACAGAGAGTGTGAATGATCCCTGCCCACTTTCGCATTGTAAAAGATATTTTGTGCTGGGAGGCGAAGATTGTCCTGCTGAAATCTGTCCACAGGATTCAGGATGTCTTCTGATGTGCTTCTGAAGAAACTCTGCAGTGGTAAAAGCAACATTGCAATGAGGGCAAGGATGAGACTCATCTCGGTGCACTTGGTGAGCTGCTGGAGAAGGAAGAAAGGGACATTGTCAGTGTAATGAAAGATCTAGAAGTTTCTTTTGGAAGTACAATTCGTGGTTATATCAATGTTAACGCAGGGGTCTTGGGGCGCTACCGGTGAATTTCGGCCGCGGGGATGCGACTCAATTTTCCCCCTTGGACTTTGCTTCCTATCGGTGAAAGCTTCCACATTCTTTGAATGAAGCTCAATCGGCCAATCCAGTTAGAAACGTCCCTCTAAACCATCAGGCAAATCACTCTCGGGGTCAGTGCCACTTCTCAACTTTGCCCTTTCAGTTATGTCATCATCTTCTCCACACACCCCTTCCCAAACCATGCTGACTCCCAACTTAATTCTGTCTGCACCGTCAATTCTTTGGAGATGGTCACTGCTTGACATTCATAAGTTTGAATGTTAGCTGCCGCTTGTCAGCCCAAGCCTGGATGCTGTCCAGGTCCTGCTGTAGGCTGGTATAGGATGCTTCAATATCTTAGACAAGGAGCTGCTATTCCCTGTAATCAGGGGCCATTAGTTTATGATTACTGAAAGTCCTATAATATTTCATTAGAAGATTCCAGAATTATTATCAATAGTTTGGGGATCATATTTGTGATTGTTTTTCCTCAATGATAAAGAACAATCGGTGCCTGTTTGTGGGCAAACACAGGCCTGCACTCCTGTCCCACCACTCTGACATGCTGCATTGCTCCACCAATCCCCTGGCCTACCAAGGCCATGTGTCATCACACCAAAACGCCCAATAAATTATTCCTGCCCTGAGGAAATGGATAGGTTGCTTTGCACATACACAGATAATCATCGTCACAAAGTTCCCTTTCTTCAGTGTAAACTTTTCTCTCTCTCTTTCTCAAACTGTATCTTCTGCTTTCAGTCTCTTTGGTGGTTTCCTCATTTGCTGACCCCAAGATGTTTCCAGTACAGACAACTGTGGAATAAATCGAAAAGATCATGAACAAAAATTGAACCAATTAATTGTAATATTCTTGCATGTAAGGTTTGTTTCTGGTTGCACAGAAGATGCTGAAGACATTTACATAATAATGCAAGACATTGTGTTAATCTGATTTCAATGACTGCGGTAGTGGTCACATTATCAACATAGAGCATCGCTTCCTCATTAAAACACCCTCAATTATTCAAAATAGAAATACTTTACTGAAATCCTTTATTCCAGGACAAATACCTTTATTGGATTCACTACGAGCTTCACTTTCACAAACCAAGGTACTCGTTTCTCTGTTGTTGTTTTCAACTGAAACTTTCTCTTCCATCGCTGAGGCAGTGTCTTCGGTGAAGCCCCTGAAAACTTCAGCTTTATCCTCTTCTGAATGGGACACCATCTGTGATGGAGCTTTTTGGTTCTGAACTGCAGAATGTGACGGTAAAACTGTACCTCATCGCTCCTGAATTAAAGAATAGCTGCGTCAAGACTGCCTGTAATACTAAACAAATTGTGTACAAGTCAAAGTATTTGTCTATTTTTCCTCTCCATTAGTTGTTGTAGCATATTTAATAAACAAACCTACCCAACTACCCGTTGGATAAATGCTGTCGCTCCCCAGTGTAGTCCTGAGCCACACAGGTCAGAACGTTCCCATGTTTGATTCTGTACTCCTGTGTTCAGTTTGGTGATCTCAGCAAATGTGGTAAAATTAATACAATTAACCTCAGCACCCTTTTGCAAGGGAATAAAATTAACCAGGATTTCCACTGATTGCTAACTAATCATCACTTCTGGAAAGTGTATGTGCGTGTATACGAAACCAGATTCGGCTTTCTCCGACAATGAAGAGCTGAACACATGAAGAACAGCCATTTAGCAATTGCCAAAAGGGCTGCAAAATAAGCCAACCCAGACTAGGAAACATATCTACTCATGAATCATCCCTTCAGGAAAATGGGACAGGAGCAGATTTGACACATAGTTTTACTACTTCACCTTTGGTCTTCCCAAACTATGCGCGATCGCTAAAAGAGAGGTAATGTTTGACAATGCCTAAAAACGAACATTATATTCCGCCTGATGTACACAAGCAACTGGTAACAAATACCTTCATTCTGTGGAACATGGAGTTATGGAATCCATTATTAAGGAAATGGTACAGGGCAATTAGAAAATCACAATATGATTGGGCAGAGTCAGCATGGTTTTCTGAAAGGGAAATAGTGTTTCACAAATCGATCCGAGTTTGTTGAGGATGTAACTGACAGGGTAGATAAAGGGGAACCAGTGGATGTAGTATATTAGGATTTTCAAAACGCTTTTGATAAGGTACCACATGAAAGGTTGTCCTAGAAGATAAGGGCTCATGGGGTTGGGGGTAAGGGTAAGGTTGGATAGAGGATTAGTTTAAAGGACAGAAAACAGTGAGTAGGAATAAATGGGTCATTTTCAGGGTGGCAGGCTGTTACTAATGGGGTGCCACCAGGATCAGTGCTGGGGCCTCTGCTATTTCCAATCTATATTAATGACTTAGATTAAGGGACCGAGTGTAATGTATCCAGGTTTGCTGATGATACAAAGCTAGATGAGAAAGTAAGTTGTGAGGATGACATGGCGGCCGGGATTTTCCTTACCTCGGTGGGACCGGGGCGGGCGATGTCAGTGGCTAGCTCCATCCCGCTCTGGAAAATTAATTTGCATTGATGGGGCTTGTTAAGCCCGCCCAACGTTTTTCCCGGACCAATTAGAGGAAGCAGGTCTAGTGACATCATTCATGATATGTCATCAGCCAGTTTCTTTAAAGGGACCATGGCCAACTTTCTTTTGACATTTGTGCTGTCAGTGTTCTATAGCATTGAAGTGCTGCAAACACTGACAATCACTGCACAGAGGGGCAGGGCTGCACCCAGGCTCTCCCATGACTCCCTCCATATACTTATGGAGTCAGAGCATGCAGGGAGGTCATCTTCCCTTCCGATGGGCGGAAAACACCTCCCCAGGAGAACAAAACAGCCTGGTTGCACATTGCACAGGAGGGCACAAGCAGGGATGTGGTCAGGAGGACCTGGGTGCTGTGGCGCAAACATTTCAATGATCTCATTAGATCATGAAACGTTAGTACAAATCCGCTCTCAACCTCATCCCGCTGTACCTCTCAACACATCCCCATCACTCTGCCTTCCCTACCCTACTCCTGCACATCCTTACTCACACCAACTTACCTTGCACCTCCACCCATCCCTCTCTATCTACATTATCACATCCCCATCTCACTAGCCACCCCTCACACTCACCCTCATCCTAGTGCAATCATACTAACTAACAACACACAAGGGTAGCCACTTGGGCGTTGTATCCAATGTTCGTGTAAAGTTCCTGTTAATGTGCTGTCAAACATTGAAATTTTATTTTCAACACTTTCCGTTCTTGGACAGATTTGTGTGCACCTTTGGAAGTGTCTCAGTGAGTTCCAGTGAATAGTGGGACATAACGGTCACCAAAATGAAGTTGGATCTTTCTGCAGCCCTGTGTCACCGGATATGTTGCCCCTCAAATCTAGTTCCCAACATGAGAAATACAACTCTTGACTATAACCACTGGAAAATCTAGGAACCTTCAGATGTTAGTACAGCAGCAGAGACCAAGGGGTTTTGTCTTCATGAACCAGCTAGATCCATATTATGGAGCCTCATGAGCAACATATAAAATTTATGTCCATGTTTTGATTAATTTGCAGATATTTCAAGCTGCTGATATTCACAGCTTTTGGGATGCTGGTGGAGGATTTATCCACCAACAGCACTAAAAGGCCTTTCCAAATCTCCTGGCCATGAATTTCAAGGACAAGTAAGCAACCTGGAGAACTGTGCACAGTTTGGGTCTCCTTATCTGAGGAAGGACATTCTTGCCTTAGAGGCGGTGCAACGAAGGTTCACTAGATTGATCCCTGGGATGAGAGGGTTGTCCTATGAGGAGAGATTGAGGAGATTGGGCCGATACTCCCTGGAGTTTAGAAGAATGAGAGGTGATCTCATTGAAACATATAAGATTCTGAGGGGGATTGACAGGGTAAGTGCTGAGAGGCTGTTTCCCCTGGCTGGAGAGTCTAGAACTAGGGGGCATAGTCTCAGGATAAGCGGTCAGCCATTTAAGACTGAGATGAGGAGGAATTTCTTCACTAAGAGGTTTGTGAATCTTTGGAATTCTCTGCCCCAAAGGGCTGTGGATGCTCAGTCGTTGAGTATATTCAAGGCTGAGCTAGATAGACTTTTGGACTCGAGGGGAACCAAGGGATATGGGGCCCGGGCGGGAGAGTGGAGATGAGCCAAAGATCAGCCATGATCTTATTGAATGGCGGAGCAGGCTCGAAGGGCCATATGGCCGACTCCTGCTCCTAATTCTTATCTTATGTAAGAAATATAAATACAAATAGAACCAAGTTGCCAGGGACCATGGGACGCAAATTGGGAAGTCATGTAGCAAAATTAAAAAGAAAAATTGTTTTCTAGAAATGTGAGATAAAGACAGAAAATGCTGGGAGTGTGTAGCAGGTCAATTTGTGTCTGAAGGAGAAAGACTGGTTAATGTTTGGGTGGGAACTTGTATCGGTATATCCTTCAGATGCTGAGAGGCCTGCTGTGAATATCTAGCAGTTTGTTTCCATCTCGATTTATTAGTTTGATAAGAATTTCTGTTCACTTTGAATTACCTTTCTGGTATTCTCGTTCTTAGTCTTCTTGGTATCTTCATTCTTAAAGAGAGGCTTAAAGAATCTCACCTCTTGGAAAGAAAGTAAGACATCAGTGCTGATTGAGATAATCTCAGATTTCAGTTTATTATGTTAACAACATAACAATTCTAAAAATATCTAGTTTATTTAGGCCCCGAAAAAATCAATACATTATGCAGATAAAATTGGAAAAGAAAACTTACACAAGTATAAGGGAAAATGTGATCAGACAATTTACTTAAATCTCCAGCTCTCCAAAACTTCAAAGTAACTGCCTCCTGACAAAAATATGTTCTAGCTGCTGGACAAACTGGTTATAATCAGGGTGTTAAAAAAGCACATTTAATACTTTAACAAAGAAAACACATTCAATTTACTTGGTGGGTTTTTCACAAGAAGTTTAGGCGTCCACTCCTCATCCGAGTCACTAGAAACATACACACGAGGTTGGTGCCCGCTGCTAGGTCTTGACATGAACGTTGGATCTGGTACATTCAATCCTGTGAAAATTAAAATATTCCACTCATCTACAGTTGATAATTGCCTGTATTTAATTTGACTTAACTTACTAACGTAAGGCATCTGTTGAATCGAACCATTTTAGAATAATATCAGGTAAGAGCAGCACAGAGTCTTTCCTTTCATCAATGGCATCTGGATTTAAATCCAGCCCAGACTGATCAGAGGAAAAGGAGCTTTTATGTTATGTTGGGGAGCTGGGAGCACAGCACTCAGGCCCATGCCCTCTAAGAGTCCTGTTCTCCCAGATTTTTATGCCACTGATCCCTATTGGACCCATTGGAGAGTCCAAAGGAAGATTTACATTTGTGGCAGCTGATGGTCACTCTCAGTACCGAGGGAAAGGAAGGTCCTTGATGGCATCTGAGATGTAGAGCTTTCCTCCCTTATTCCAATATTTACTGTTTTTATCCTTCATTTAGTTTTAATGACAATCATTTAGTAGTTTTGTACAAAAAGTGGGGGAAAAGCTACACAGGTACAACAGGAGGTGTTCTGATAGTCAGGTGAGATCAGGATCAGCTGCGCTGTCCCCATATCACAAGCCTACATACACTCAGACAGGATTTTTTCAAGGCAAGTAAATTAATATTCAGTGAATCACAAGTTGGGGGTGCTGCATTTCCTGATATGTGTTCCTGATGTGTGCCAGGAGCGGTGAAATGGAAAATCCCAACCAAAATATCTAACCACATATGAGGAGAATATCCACTTGGGTGTAATATTGGAAGAATTGTATGTCAGTACGAATCAGAGTGTTCAGGAGAGGAAAAGAGAAATGTTGAAAGTAAGAAAATAATTTATCTTGTACAAACCTACTGCAAGCATGGTTTCATAGTTCTGCTGCACTTTCTTATAACGGATGTCGACCCATTCACTTAGCTCTGCCCAATCATCTTTGGAAAGATAAACGGCAATGTCTTTCAGCTTCTCTAGAATCTGGAGACATAAAATGAATGTAATTTCTGATACATCTAGGCATTTTATCTGTAATTTTCCCAAAGTAGAGCTCTACAAATGTAAGATTAGCTACCCTGTCAGATCTGCCAATCTTTAAAAGAATATCCTCCACACCACTTGAATGGGTCGGCACAGCCAGCCTTTATTGGAAGCCATCAATATCGTGGCAGCATGATGTTGAAATGTCTTGAAGGAAAGTTGTCTCAAGACCTTCTACAATCAGTGTTGGTGCTACCATGCTCCAGAGGATATCTGGAAAGGCAAAACAAAAATGGCTAAAAATGCTCCCACACACCATCCCTTTTCTAAATTATTCTTCCTCACCTTCTTCATGCTCACATGCAACATTCCAGAGCCAATTGTACACAAAAACCTTACAGCAGGTTTTTTGGTGCTGCTGTTTTTGAGCCAGTTGTTCAAGGACACCCATAGTGAAAGCCTCCGATTCCTCCCCCTCAGTGTGACATTATCCACACTCACCCGAACACCATAGTCAAGATCAGTCTGGTAACTTCAAGGAACACAGCAAAAGACCATTCAGCAAGCTTCACCATGTTGTTAACTATGGTAGATCTACTCTTTTAACCTCATTTTCCCCACTTTCTCCATTCAGTTAATATCCATACAACCCAAGAATCTATCCACTTTTAAATACCTGAATTAAATCTGCATCAATGGCCTCCTGTGGTAGTGCATTTCACATTCACACAATATTTTGCTTTAAGAATGTTTTCCTGGATTGAATTTTCAACAGCTTAGTTCTAATTTTAATTTGATGTCCCTTTATTACAGAATTCACTATTAGAAAAATCACTCTTGGAAATCAGCAACCTTGTCAATTCCCTTTTTAAGTTTACTCAGGATGTGGTCAATGCTAACAAGACCATCTTTAACACCCATCCCTAGTTGCCTTGAGAAGATGGTGGTGGACCATCATTTTAAACACCTCGATCAGATCACTTCTCATGTTTTGGGAGGTTTGCTCAGTCTGTGATCAGACCTAAGGTGCTAACTGGAATAGGAAAGGCAAATCCACAGCAGTACTTTCAGTTAAATTGTAACAACAAGACTCGGATAAACCTGGTAAAAGAGAAGTACAAATCTAAAGACACAGAAAGAATTAACAGTGTAAATGAGGTGAGACGGGAGGAGGCTTGAGCGGAGCATAAACACCGGTATGGGCTGGTTGGGCCGAATGGCCTGGTTCTGTGCTGTATATCCCATGTAATCCTCTGTTACAGAGTAAAGCTCTCATCAAATACCTCCAGGGCAGGTACAGTTGGTTAGATACAGAGTAAAGTTCCCTCTGCACTGTCCCATCAAACACTCCCAGGGCAGGTACAGCACGGGTTAGATACAGAGTAAAGCTCCCTCTACACTGTCCTATCAAACACTCCCAGGGCAGGTACAGCACGGGTTAGATACAGAGTAAAGCTCCCTCTACACTGTCGCATCAAACACTCCCAGGTCAGGTACAGCAAGGGTTAGATACAGAGTAAAGCTCCCTCTACACTGTCCCATCAAACACTCCCAGGGCAGGTACAGCACGGGTTAGATACAGAGTAAAGCTCCCTCTACACTATCGCATCAAACACTCCCAGGTCAGGTACAGCAAGGGTTAGATACCGAGTAAAGCTCCCTCTACACTGTCCCTTCAAACACTCCCAGGGCAGGTACAGCACGGGTTAGGTACAGAGTAAAGCTCCCTCTACACTGTCCCTTCAAACACTCCCAGGGCTACACTGTCCCTTCAAACACTCCCAGCGCAGGTACAGCCCGGGTTAGGTACAGAGTAAAGCTCCCTCTACACTGTCCCTTCAAACACTCCCAGGGCAGGTACAGCACGGGTTAGATACAGAGTAAAGCTCCCTCTACACTGTCCCATCAAACACTCCCAGGGCAGGTACAGCACGGGTTAGATACAGAATGAAGCTCCCTCTACACTGTCCCATCAAACACTCCCAGGGCAGGTACAGCACGGGTTAGATACAGAATAAAGCTCCCTCTACACTGTCCCTTCAAACACTCCCAGGGCAGGTACAGTACAGGTTAGGTACAGAATAAAGCTCCCTCTACACTGTCCCATCAAACACTCCCAGGGCAGGTACAGCTTGGGTTAGATACAGAGTAAAGCTCCCTCTACACTGTCCCATCAAACACTCCCAGGGCAGGTACAGCACGGGTTAGATACAGAGTAAAGCTCCCTCTACACTGTCCACCAAACACTCCCAGGGCAGGTACAGCACGGGTTAGATACAGAGTAAAGCTCCCTCTACACTGTACCATCAAACACTCCCAGGGCAGCTACAGCACGGGTTAGGTACAGAGTAAAGCTCCCATTACACTATACCATCAAACACTCCCAGGGCAGGTACAGCAGGGTTAGATACAGAATAAAGCTCCCTCTACACTGCCCCATCAAACACTCCCAGGGCAGGTACAGCACGGGTTAGGTACAGAGTAAAGCTCCCTCTACACTGTCCACCAAACGCTCCCAGGGCAGGTACAGCACGGGTTAGATACAGAGTAAAGCTCCCTCTACACTGTCCCATCAAACACTCCCAGCGCAGGTACAGCACGGGTTAGATACAGAGTAAAGCTCCCTCTACACTGCCCACATCAAACACTCCCAGGGCAGGTACAGCACGGGTTAGATACAGAGTAAAGCTCCCTCCAATTTGGTTCATCAACACAACCAACTCAGATACAGCATGTGTTCAATGCAGCGTACAGCTCCCTTGACACTACCCAATGAAACACTCCCAGGGCAGGTACAGCACAGGGTGAATACAGAATAAAGATCCCTCTACATGTAAGTGTCAAACACTCCCGGGTGAGGTACGGGCAAGGTTTATCTCCGAATTAAGCTCCACTTAACTTGTCGCATCAAAGGCCGAGCCTGACGCCAGATGTTGATCAGCTCCCAGTATCTGGTTAGACTCTCACCTCGGCAAAATCCTGGACTGATGGGATTCTCAGTAAAGTTCCTCAGCTTTCCAATCATTGTTGAAGCTTCCTGTTTTATCCCGTCTGACACTGGGGGTTCTCGGTGCCACCAGGTCTGCTCTGTGAAGCCAGCGACATTTCTCCAGTCCCAGTGAGTGAGGCGATGATTCGACTTCCCTCTCTCCACCTTCCTGAGATATTGCTCTCTCCCAGAGACTGTCAATAGAGAAATGATTCATATTAATCCCAGACTCTGTACCTGGAATACAATGGGACTGTATTTGTGACTGTGATTGTATCTAATTTCATTATATTTGCAATTAATGTGTGTTTGAATTACTTACTTTAATATTGAATTGTTCCTTTGAGCCCTTTGCCCTGTTTATTGGGACTAAACTCACTCCCAGTGTCAGCTGTCACTCCAGCTCCTCCCACACTGACATCCCACTGATGGGCCGTAACCAGGGGCGGGGCCCTGTCTCCAGGTGACATCACACAGGAGCCAGGAGCCAATCACACAGCAGCAAGGAGCGATGTCACAAAGTGGCCAGAGCCCCTCCCACTCGAGGTGTCACAGGGTCACATTGACCAGGCTCTGCTCCTGGTGTGCAGTCTCACTGGGCATGAACACAGGGTGTACAATCAGTCCCGTCTCCAGGAATGAACCGGGATCCTACCCTACATCTCTCCCGAGTTTTATTTCCATCGGTTTTATTACTCCATCCCTCTCCCTAACATCTGTCTGAGGCTGAACCACACTGTTCACAACCTTGGTGTAATATTTCACCCTGACATGAGCTTCCGACCACATATCCGCAGCGTAACAAAGACCGCCTACTTCCACCTCCGTAACATCGCCCGTCTCTGCCCTTGCCTCATCTCATCCGCTGCTGAAACCCTCACCCATGCCTTTGTTACTTCTAGACTTGACTATTCCTGGCTGGCCTCCCACATTCCACCCTATGTAAACTGGAGTGATGTGCCTCAATAAATCCGAGACTCGATGTTAGCGAAACAAAACAAGGCTTTTATTGACTTAGAAGGTAACACACAGAGGAGAGGTATCTTCCATCCAGAGGTCTGCCATACTGGATGTGATGCAGGCTGGGCCAGCTTACATAGGGGCCAGGTATGGGCGGAGCCCTACACACAGTACAATACAATGGTGAGGAAACGGAACTGAGGTAAGGGAAATGAAACTGAAACCAACCACAGTCACAGGCAGAGAATACCAATGAGTGATGAATGGAATATTTCATCACATTCACCCCTTCTATAGATTTAGTCTGTTCGGGGGTTTGATAGTCCTCTGCGACCGACGTGGCTGTTGTGGTGCCGCGGGTGTCGGCTGGGTGTCCCCGGTGGCCTCCTGGGTCTCTGCCGGGGGTGCCGCCAGGGTTGTTGAAGGGGTAGTTGGTGGGGGTACCGTTGGTCGATGTTCTTCCGGGGGTGATGAAAGAGTATTGGGTGGGTAAGAGTTGCTGTGATCGTTGTTGCTGCTGTTGTCGTGGTTGTTGTCGTTACCGGCTGGGGCGACGTCTTTTATGGACACGGTGTCCTCCCTTCCGTCGGCGTGCCGGACATACGCGTATTGGGGGTTGGCGTGGAGTAGGTGCACTGACTCCATGAGAGGGTCCGTCTTGTGGCCCCTCACATGCCTTCGCACGAATACCGGACCCGGGGTGGAGAGCCATGACGGCATGGATACGCCTGAGGTGGATTTCCGGGGAAAGACAAACATTCGCTCATGAGGCGTGGCATTAGTGGCAGTACACAATAGTGACCGTATCGAATGGAGCACATCTGGGAGGACTTCCTGCCAGCGGGAGATAGGGAGGCCCTTGGTCCTTAGAGCTAGAGTGACTGCTTTCCATACTGTCCCGTTCTCTCGCTCCACTTGACCGTTACCCCGGGGGTTGTAGCTGGTGGTATGGCTTGTGGCGATCCCCCTGGACAGCATGTACTGGCGTAGCTCTTCACTCATGAAGGACGCCCCCCTATCCGTATGGATGTAGCTCGGCATACCGAACAGGCAGAACAGGCTGTTGAGGCATTTAATGACCGTGGCGCTGGTCATGTCTGGGCAGGGGAGGGCGAATGGGAAACGGGAGTATTCGTCCACAATGTTCAGGAAGTAAACATTGCGGTCGACGGACGGGAGGGGGCCTTTGAAATCTAAGCTGAGCCGCTCAAAGGGCCGTGTAGCTTTGATTAAGTGGGCTCTATCTGGGCGGTAGAATCAAGGCTTGCACTCAGCGCAAGTGCGGCAGTTCCTGGTCAGAGACCGAACTTCCTCAATCGAGTAGGGTAAGTTGCGGGACTTTATGAAGTGGAACAGCCGCGTGACCCCTGGGTGGCAGAGGTCGTTGTGGAGGGTCTGTAGCCGATCCCCGGTGGCGCTGGCACACATCCCTTGTGAGAGGGCGTCGGGGGATTCGTTAAGGGCCCCTGGCCGGTAAATGATGTCATAATCGAAGGTGGAGAGCTCGATCCGCCACCTAAGAATCTTATCATTTTTAATCTTCCCCCTCTGTTTATTATTGAACATAAACGCTACCGACCGCTGGTCGGTAAGTAGGGTGAAG
The DNA here is from genome assembly GCF_052327205.1 of Somniosus microcephalus. Taxonomy (NCBI): domain Eukaryota; kingdom Metazoa; phylum Chordata; class Chondrichthyes; order Squaliformes; family Somniosidae; genus Somniosus; species Somniosus microcephalus. Next base: position 225,138,740 of record NC_140998.1, on the reverse strand, counting down.
CGTTTGCCGGCTAGGTAGTGGCGCCAGTGGCGCACTGCCTCCACGATGGCTTGGGCCTCCTTTTCCACGGAGGAGTGTCTGATCTCGGGCCCTTGGAGGGTCCTCGAGAAGAAAGCTACGGGCCGCCCCGCCTGGTTGAGGGTGGCCGCCAAGGCAAAGTCAGACGCATCACTTTCCACTTGAAAGGGAGTGTTCTCGTTCACTGCCTGTAGCGTGGCCCGCTCAATATCCTGCTTAATGCTTTTGAAGGCGGCGTGGGCCTCAGCAGGGAGCGGAAAAGAGGATGCTTTCAAGAGGGGGCGGGCTTTGTCGGAGTAGTTGGGGACCCATTGGGAATAATAAGAAAATAACCCCAGGCACCTTTTCAGGGCTTTGGGAGTGTTGGGCAGGGGCAGCTCCCGTAGGGGGCGCAATCGGTCGGGGTCTGGTCCGATTTCCCCATTCTCCACCACGCTGCCTAGTATGCAGAGGCGCGTGGTGTTGTAAACGCACTTGTCCTTGTTGTAGGTGAGGTTGAGTTTTTGTGCGGTTTTCAGGAACCTCTCGAGGTTCGAGTCGTGATCCTGCTGGTTGTGACCGCAGATGGTGACGTTGTCGAGGTAGGGGAAGGTTGCCTGCAAGTGGTGGTCATCGACCATGCGGTCCATCTCCCTCTGGAAGACCGAGACCCCATTCGTCACCCCAAAGGGGACTCTGAGGAATTGGTAGAGGCGTCCGTTCGCCTCGAAGGCGGTGTACGGGCGGTCCTCTGGTCTGATAGGGAGCTGGTGGTACACTGACTTGAGGTCGATGGTGGAGAACACCCGGTATTGGGCGATTTGGTTCACCATTTCTGATATGCGGGGTAGCGGGTAGGCGTCTAGTTGGGTGTACCTGTTGATCGTTTGGCTATAGTCGATCACCATCCGTTTCTTCTCGCTACCCCTTACCACTACCACTTGGGCGCGCCACGGGCTGTTGCTGCGTTCAATAATGCGCTCTTTCAGGAGCCTGTCTACCTCGGTCGCGATAAACCGCCTGTCCTCCCAGCTGTACCTCCTGCTTTTGGTCGCTATTGGCCGGCAGTTAGGGGTAAGGTTCGCGAATAGCGAAGGCGGCTTTACCTTCAGGGTAGCCAGACCGCACACTGTGAGGGGCGGCTGGGACCCACCGTAATTGAGCGTGATGCTTTGGTGGTAGCACTGGAAATCCAGGCCCAAGATCACGCTCGCACATAGATTCTTCATGATTAGTACTTTAAAATTATCGTATACAGTTCCGTTAACAGACAATTGTACCGTGCAGTAACCCATAATGGTCGATGTCTGGGTTTTATCAGCCATAGAGATGGTACCCCGAGTAGGGACCACCTTTAGGGAGAGTTGTTGTGCCAGTTCAGGGTGGATAAAACTCTCTGTGCTTCCACTGTCAATTAAACATTTAACCCCGCACCCGTTTACCTCGATGTCCACCATTGATTTGGATAGCGGGTGCGGCCTGGTCTGGTCCACTGTGACCGATGCCACTGTAGGGCCCTGATCGAGACAAGATGGCGTCCACGCTGTCTGCTCACAAGATGGCGGACCCCACGAGGTCGGGCAAGATGGCGTCCAAGATGGCCGCTCCCACAGCGCACACGCGGCGGTGGCGGGTTTTCCGGCGGGGTTCCCTCTGCACACCTTCCCGAAGTGCCCCTTCTTACTGCACTTAAAGTAGGTGGTGCCTTTCGCCGGGCACAGGTTTCTGGTGTGCTTCGGCTGCCCGCAGAAGTAGCAGTTGGGTCCCCGACGCGTCGCGGCTGTCGTACGGCTTCTGGGGGGAGAGCGGGGCCCCGACGGTGTCGGGCTGCCGGGCGGGGAAGATGCCTTCCAAGATGGCGGCGCCCTTGGTGCACACGTGGCGGCGTGGAAGGCGCGGGCTGAAGAGTAGGCGTCTGAGTTTCTCTGGGCCACATCCAGGGATCGCGCTGTGTCCGCAGCCTGTTTCAGGTCCAATCCCGTTTTTTCCAGCAGTCTCTGCCGGATGTAAGTGGAGCTGAGGCCTGTGATAAAGGCATCGCGAACAAGCTCGTCAGTGTACACTGCGGCTTTTACATCTTGGCACTTGCAGTCTTTGCCAAGCGTTTTCAGGGTGCCTAGGAACTCCTCCACCGATTCCCCAGGTCGCTGTGCGCGAGTAGCGAGCAGATGCCTAGCATACACCTCATTCGTTGGCTGCTGGTAATGCGCCTTTAAGATGTCGCAGGCGGCCGGGTACGTGTCGGCGTCTTGGATGAGGGGGTAAACCCGGTGGCTTACCCAATTCCGCAGAATTCCGAGTTTCATACTCGCAGCGTCCGTAGCATCTTTGACGGCTGCGGAATTGTCCAGGAAGAATTCCATACACATAAACCAGTGTCCGAAGCGTGCCGATGCGTCCGAAGCATGCTGGTCCAAATCCAAACGTTCGGGTTTCAAGAGTTGATCCATTGTGTTGAAAATTAAGTCAATAAAATTGATGTGCCTCAATAAATCCGAGACTCGATGTTAGCAAAACAAAACAAGGCTTTTATTGACTTAGAAGGTAACACACAGAGGAGAGGTATCTTCCATCCAGAGGTCTGCCGTACTGGATGTGATGCAGGCTGGGCCAGCTTACATAGGGGCCAGGTATGGGCGGAGCCCTACACACAGTACAATACAATGGTGAGGAAACGGAACTGAGGTAAGGGAAATGAAACTGAAACCAACCACAGTCACAGGCAGAGAATACCAATGAGTGATGAATGGAATATTTCATCACATGGAGATCATCCAAAACTCGGCTGCCCGTGTCCTAACTCGTACCATGTCCCGTTCGCCCATCTCCCCTGTGCTCGCTGACCTACACTGGCTCCCAGTTAAGCAGCACCTCGATTTCAAAATTCTCATCCTTGTTTTCAAATCCCTCCATGGCCTCGCCCCTTCCTATCTCTAATCTCCTTCAGCCCACAACTCCGCCCCCCCACCCCCCGAGATATCTGCGCTCCTCTAATTCTGCCCTCTTGTGCATCCCTGATTATAATCGCTCAGCCATTGGTGGCCGTGCCTTCTGTTACCCAGGCCCTCAGCTCTGGAATTCCCTGCCTAAACCTCTCCGCCTTGCTACCTCACTTTCCTCCTTGAAGACGCTCATTAAAACCTCCCACTTTGACCAAGCTTTTAGTGGCCTGTCCTAATCTATCATTATGTGGCTCGGTGTCAAAATTGTTTGTCTTAAAATACTCCTGTGAACCGCCTTGTGACATTTTACGACATTAAAGGCGCTGTTTAAATACAAGTTATTGTTGTTGTACATCTCTGGCTCTATAGAATCATAGACTGGTTACAGCACAGAAGGAGGCCTTACGGCCCGTCGAGCCCGTGCCAGCTCTCTGCAAGAGCGCTTCAGCAAGTCCCACTCCCCCACCCTTTCCCCAGAGCCCTGCAATTGTTTTTCCTTCAGGCACTTATCCAATTCCCTTTTGATAAACCCCACACCCCTCACTGTAACACTGATATACCCCACACCCCTCACTGTAACACTGATATACCCCGCACCCCTCACTGTAACACTGATATACCCCCCACCCCCCACTGTAACACTCCGATATACACCACACCCCTCACTGTAACACTGATATAACCCACACCCCTCACTGTAACACTGATATACCCCACACCCCTCACTGTAACACTGATATAACCCACACCCCTCACTGTAACACTGATATACCCCACACCCCTCACTGTAACACTGATATACCCCACACCCCTCACTGTAACACTGATATACCCCACACCTCACTGTAACACTGATATACCCCACACCCCTCACTGTAACACTGATATACCCCACACCCCTCACTGGAACACTGATATACCCCACACCCCTCACTGTAACACTCCGATATACCCCACACCCCTCACTGTAACACTGATATACCCCACGCCCCTCACTGTAACACTGATATACCCCACACCCCTCACTGTAACACTGATATACCCCACACCCCTGACTGTAACACTCCGATATACCCCACACCCCTCACTGTAACACTGATATACCCCACACCCCTCACTGTAACACTGATATATTTCACACCCCTCACTGAAATACAGATATACCCCACACCCCTCACTGTAACACACCGATATACCCCACACCCTTCACTGTAACACTCCGATATACCCCACACCCCTCACTGTAACACTGATATACCCCACACCCCTCACTGTAACACACCGATATACCCCACACCCTTCACTGTAACACTCCGATATACCCCACACCCCTCACTGTAACACTGATATACCCCACACCCCTCACTGTAACACACTCATATACCCCACACCCCTCACTGTAACACTGATACACCCCTCACATTAACACTGATATACCCCACATTCCTCACTGTAACACTGATATACCCGACACCCCTCACTATAACACTGATATACCCCACACGCCTCACTGTAACACTGATATACCCCACGCCCCTCACTGTAACACTGATATACCCCACACCCCTCGCTGTAACACTGATATACCCCACACACCTCACTGTAACACTCCGATATACCCCACACCCCTCACTGTAACACTGATATACCCCACACCCCTCACTGTCACACTCCGATATACCCCACACCCTCACTGTAACACTCCGATATACCCCGCACCACTCACTGCAACACTCCGATATACCCCACACCCCTCACTGTAACACCGATATACCCCACACCCCTCACTGTAACACACTCCGATATACCGCACGCCCCTCACTGTAACACTGATATACCCCACACCCCTCACTGTAACACTGATATACCCCACAGCCCTCACTGTAACACTGATATACCCCACACCCATCACTGTAACACTGATATACCCCACACCCCTCACTGTAACACTGATATACCCCACACCCCTCACTGTAACACTCCGATATACCCCACACCCCTCACTGTAACACTGATATACCCCACACCCTCACTGTAACACTGATATACCCCACAGCCCTCACTGTAACACTGATATACCCCACAGCCCTCACTGTAACACTGATATACCCCACACCCCTCACTGTAACACTGATATACCCCACACTCCTCACGATAACACTCCGATATACCCCAAACCCCTCACTGTAACACTCCGATATACCCACACCCCTCAATGTAACAATGATATACCCCACACCCCTCATTGTAACACTGATATACCCGACACCCCTCACTGTAACACTGATATACCCCACACCCCTCACTGTAACACTGATATACGCCACACCCCTCACTGTAACACTGATATACCCCACACCCCTCACTGTAACACACTCCGATATACCCCACACCCCTCACTGTAACACTGATATACCCCACACCCCTCACTGTAACACTGATATACCCCACACCCCTCACTGTAACACTCCGCTATACCCCTCACCCCTCACTGTAACACTGATATACGCCACACCCTCACTGTAACACTGATATACCCCACAGCCCTCACTGTAACACTGATATACCCCACATCCCTCACTGTAACACTGATATACCCCACACCCCTCACGATAACACTCCGATATACCCCAAACCCCTCACTGTAACACTCCGATATACCCACACCCCTCACTGTAACACTGATATACTCCACACCCCTCACTGTAACACTGACATACCCGACACCCCTCACTGTAACACTGATATACCCCACACCCCTCACTGTAACACTGATATGCCCCACACCCCTCACTGCAACACTGATATACCCCACACCCCTCACTGTAACACTGATATACCCCACACCCCTCACTGTAACGCTCCGATATACCCCACACCCCTCAGTGTAACACTGATATACCCCACACCCCTCACTGTCACACTCCGATATACCATACTCCCTCACTGTAACACACCGATAAACCCCACACCCCTCACTGTAACACTGATATACCCCACACCCCTCACTAACACTCCGATATACCCCACACCCCTCACTGTAACACTGATATACCCTATACCCCTCACTGTAAAACACTCCGATATACCCCACACCCCTCACTGTAACACTGATATACCCCACACACCTCAGTGTAACACTGATATACCCCACACCCCTCACTGCAACACTCCGATATTCCCCACACCCCTCACTGTAACACACCGATATACCCACACCCCTCACTGTAACACTGATATACACCACACCCCTCACTGTAACACTCCGATATACCCCACACCCCTCACTGTAACACTGATATATTTCACACCCCTCACTGTAACACTGATATACCCCACACCGCTCACTGTAACACTGATATACACCACACCCATCAATGTAACACTGATATACCCCAAACCCTCACTGTAACACACCGATATACCCCACACCCCTCACTGTAACACTGATATACCCCACACCCCCTCACTGTAACGCTGATATACCCCACACCCCTCACTGTAACACTGATATATCCCACACCCCTCACTGTAACACTGATATAACCCACACCACTCACTGTAACACTGATCTACCCCACACCCCTCACTGTAACACTGATGTACCCCACACCCCACTGTAACACTGATATACCCCACACCCCTCACTGTAACACTCCGATATACCCCACACCCCTCACTGTAACACTGATATACCCCACACCCCTCACTGTAACACTGATATACCCCACACCCCTCACTGTAACACTGATATACCCCATACCCCTCACTGTAACACTGATATACCCCACACCCCTCACTGTAACACACTCATATACCCCACACCCCTCACTGTAACACTGATATACCCACACCCCTCACTGTAACTCTGATATAGCCCACACCCCTCACTGTAACACTGATATACCCCACACCCCTCACTGTAACACTCCGATATACCCCACACCCCTCACTGAAACACTGATATACCCCAGACCCCTCACTGTAACACTCCGATATACCCCACACCCCTCAGTGTAACACTGATATACCCCACACCCCTCACTGTAACACTGACATACCCCACACCCCTCATTGTAACACTCTGATATACCCCACACCACTCACTGTAACACTGATATACCCCACACCCCTCACTGTAAGACTCTGATATACCCCGCACCCCTCACTGTAACACTCCGATATACCCCACACCCCTCACTGTAACACTGATATACTCCACACCCCTCACTGTAACACTGATATACCCCACACCCCTCACTGTAACACTGATATACCCCACACCCCTCACTGTAACACTGATATATCCCACACCCCTCACTGTAACACTCCGATATACCCCACACCCCTCACTGTAACACGCTGATAAAGCCCACACCCCTCACTGTAACACTGACATACCCCACACCCCTCACTGTAACACTGATATACCCCACACCCCTCACTGTAACACTCCGATATACCCCACACCCCTCACTGAAACAGTGAAATATTTCACACCGCTCACTGTAAGACTGATATACCCCACACCCCTCACTGTAACACTCCGATATACCCCACACCCCTCACTGTAACACAGATATACCCCACACCCCTCACTGTAACACTGACATACCCCACACCCCTCACTGTAACACTCCGATATACCCCACACCCCTCACTGTAACACTGATATATTTCACACCCCTCACTGAAACACTGATATACCCCACACCCCTCACATTAACACACGAATATATCCCACACCGCTCAGTGTAACACTGATATACCCCACACCCCTCACTGTAACACTGACATACCCCACACTCCTCATTGTAACACTCTGATATACCCCACACCACTCACTGTAACACTGATATACCCCACACCCCTCACTGTAAGACTCTGATATACCCCGCACCCCTCACTGTAACACTCCGATATACCCCACACCCCTCACTGTAACACTGATATACTCCACAACCCTCACTGTAACACTGATATACCCCACACCCCTCACTGTAACACTGATATACCCCACACCCCTCACTGTAACACTGATATATCCCACACCCCTCACTGTAACACTGATATATCCCGCACCCCTCACTGTAACACTCCGATATACCCCACACCCCTCACTGTAACACACTGATAAAGCCCACACCCCTCACTGTAACACTGACATACCCCACACCCCTCACTGTAACACTGATATACCCCACACCCCTCACTGTAACACTCCGATATACCCCATACCCCTCACTGAAACAGTGATATATTTCACACCCCTCAGTGTAACACTGATATACCCCACACCCCTCACTGTAACACTCCGATATACCCCACACCCCTCACTGTAACACAGATATACCCCACACCCCTCACTGTAACACTGACATACCCCACACCCCTCACTGTAACACTCCGATATACCCCACACCCCTCACTGTAACACTGATATATTTCACACCCCTCACTGAAACACTGATATACCCCACACCCCTCACATTAACACACTAATATATCACACACCCCTCACTGTAACACTCCGATATACCCCACACCTCTCACTGTAACACTGATATACCCCACACCCCTCCCTGTAACACTGATATACCCCACACCCCTCACTGTAACACACTCATACACCCCACACCCCTCACTGTAACACTGATATATCCCTCACATTAACACTGATATACCCCACATTCCTCACTGTAACACTGATACACCCCACACCCCTCACTGTAAAACACAGAAATACCCCACACCCCTCACCGTAACACTGATATACCCGAAACCTGTCACTGTAACACTGATATACCCCACACCCCTCACTGTAACACACTCATATACCCCACACCCCTCACTGTAACACAGATATATCCCTCACATTAACACTGATATACCCCACACCCGTCACTGTAACATTGATATACCCCACACCCCTCACTGTAACACTCCGATATACCCCACACCCCTCAATGTAACACTGATATAACCCACACCGCTCACTGTAACACTGATATACCCCACACCGCTCACTGTAACATTGATATACCCCACACCCCTCACTGTAACACTGATATACCCCACACCCCTCACTGTAACACTCCGATATACCCCACACCCCTCAGTGTAACACTGATATACCACACACCCCTCACTGTAACACTGATATACCCCACACCCCTCACTGTAACACTGATATACCCCATACCCCTCACTGTAATACTGATATACCCCACACCGCTCACTGTAACACACTCATATATCCCACACCCCTCACTGTAACACTGATATACCCACACCCCTTACTGTAACTCTGATATACCCCACACCCCTCACTGTAACACTGATATACCCCACGCCCCTCACTGTAACACTCCGATATACCCCACACCCCTCACTGTAACACTGATATACCCCACACCCCTCACTGTAACACTGATGTACCCCACACCCCTCACTGTAACACTCCGATATACCCCACACCTCTCACTGTAACACTGATATATCACACACCCCTCACTGTAACACTCCGATATACCCCACACCCCTCAGTGTAACACTGATATACCCACACCCCTCACTGTAACTCTGATATACCTCACACCCCTCACTGTAACACTGATATACCCCACACCCCTCACTGTAACACTCCGATATACCCCACACCCCTCACTGAAACACTGATATACCCCACACCCCTCACTGTAACACTCCGATATACCCCACACCCCTCACTGAAACAGTGATATATTTCACACCCCTCACTGTTACACTGATATAACCCACACCCCTCACTGTAACACTGATATACCCCACACCCCTCACTGTAACATTGATATACCCCACACCCCTCACTGCAACACTGATATACCCCACACCCCTCACTGTAACACTCCGATATACCCCACAACCCTCACTGTAACACTGATATACCACACACCCCTCACTGTAACACTGATATACCCCGCACCCGTCACTGTAACACTGATATACCCCATACCCCTCACTGTAACACTGATATACCACACACCCCAGTGTAACACACTCATATACCCCACACACCTCACTTTAACACTGATATACCCACACCCCTCACTGTAACTCTGATATACCCCACACCCCTCACTGTAACACTGATATACCCCACACCCCTCACTGTAACACTCCGATATACCCCACACCCCTCACTGAAACACTGATATACCCCACACCCCTCACTGTAACACTCCGATATACCCCACACCCCTCACTGTAACACTGATATACCCCACACTGTAACACTGACGTACCCCACACCCCTCACTGTAACACTGATATGCTCCACACCCCTCACTGTAAAACTGATATACCCCACACCCCTCATTGTAACACTCCGATATACCCCACACCCCTCACTGAAACAGTGATATATTTCACACCCCTCACTGTAACACTGATATACCCCACACCCCTCAATGCAACACTCCGATATACCCCACACCCCTCACTGTAACACTGATATACCCCACACCCCTCACTGTAACACTGATATACCCCACACCCCTCACTGTAACACTGATATGCCCCACACCCCTCACTGTAACACTGATATACCCCACACCCCTCACTGTAACACTGATATACCCCACACCCCTCACTGTAACACACTCCGATATACCCCACACCCCTCACTGTAACACTGATATACCCCACACCCCTCACTGTAACACTGATATACCCCACACCCCTCACTGTAACACTCCGCTATACCCCACACCCCTCACTGTAACACTAATATACGCCACACCCTCACTGTAACACTGATATACCCCACAGCCCTCACTGTAACAGTGATATACCCCACACCCCTCACTGTAACACTGATATACCCCACACCCCTCACGATAACACTCCGATATACCCCAAACGCCTCACTGTAACACTCCGATATACCCACACCCCTCACTGTAACACTGATATACCCCACACCCCTCACTGTAACACTGATATACCCGACACCCCTCACTGTAACACTGATATACCCCACACCCCTCACTGTAACACTGATATGCCCCACGCCCCTCACTGCAACACTGATATGCCCCACACCCCTCACTGTAACACTGATATACCCCACACCCCTCACTGTAACGCTCCGATATACCCCACACCCCTCAGTGTAACACTGATATACCCCACACCCCTCACTGTCACACTCAAATATACCATACTCCCTCACTGTAACACACCGATATACCCCACACCCCTCACTGTAACACTGATATACCCCACACCCCTCACTAACACTCCGATATACCCCACACCACTCACTGTAACACTAATATACCCTACACCCCTCACTGTAAAACACTCCGATATACCCCACACCCCTCACTGTAACACTGATATACCCCACACACCTGAGTGTAACACTGATATACCCCACACCCCTCACTGCAACACTCCGATATTCCCCACACCCCTCACTGTAACACACCGATGTACCCACACCCCTCACTGTAACACTGATATACACCACACCCCTCACTGTAACACTCCGATATACCCCACACCCCTCACTGTAACACTGATATATTTCACACCCCTCACTGTAACACTGATATACCCCACACCGCTCACTGTAACACTGATATACCCCACACCCATCAATGTAACACTGATATACCCCAAACCCTCACTGTAACACTCCGATATACCCCACACCCCTCACTGTAACACTGATATACCCCACACCCCTCACTGTAACGCTGATATACCCCACACCCCTCACTGTAACACTGATATACCCCACACCCCTCACTGTAACACTGATATAACCCACACCACTCACTGTAACACTGCTATACCCCACACCCCTCACTGTAACACTGATGTACCCCACACCCCACTGTAACACTGATATACCCCACACCCCTCACTGTAACACTCCGATATACCCCACACCCCTCACTGTAACACTGATATACCCCACACCCCTCACTGTAACACTGATATACCCCACACCCCTCACTGTAACACTGATATACCCCATACCCCTCACTGTAACACTGATATACCCCACACCCCTCACTGTAACACACTCATATACCCCACACCCCTCACTGTAACACTGATATACCCACACCCCTCACTGTAACTCTGATATAGCCCACACCCCTCACTGTAACACTGATATACCCCACACCCCTCACTGTAACACTCCGATATACCCCACACCCCTCACTGAAACACTGATATACCCCAGACACCTCACTGTAACACTCCGATATACCCCACACCCCTCAGTGTAACACTGATATACCCCACACCCCTCACTGTAACACTGACATACCCCACACCCCCCACACCACTCACTGTAACACTGATATACCCCACACCCTTCACTGTAAGACTCTGATATACCCCGCACCCCTCACTGTAACACTCCGATATACCCCACACCCCTCACTGTAACACTCTGATATACTCCACACCCCTCACTGTAACACTGATATATCCCACACCCCTCACTGTAAGACTCTGATATACCCCGCACCCCTCACTGTAACACTCCGATATACCCCACACCCCTCACTGTAACACTGATATACCCCACACCCCTCACTGTAACACTGATATATCCCACACCCCTCACTGTAACACTGATATATCCCGCACCTCTCACTGTAACACTCCGATATACCCCACACCCCTCACTGTAACACACTGATAAAGCCCACACCCCTCACTGTAACACTGACATACCCCACACCCCTCATTGCAACACTGATATACTCCACACCCCTCACTGTAACACTGATATACCCCACACCCCTCACTGTAACACTCCGATATACCCCACACCCCTCACTGAAACAGTGATATATTTCACACGCCTCACTGTAACACTGATATACCCCACACCCCTCACTGTAACACTCCGATATACCCCACACCCCTCACTGTAACACAGATATACCCCACACCCCTCACTGTAGCACTGACATACCCCACACCCCTCACTGTAACACTCCGATATACCCCACACCCCTCACTGTAACACTGATATATTTCACACCCCTCACTGAAACACTGATATACCCCACACCCCTCACATTAACACACTAATATATCCCACACCCCTCACTGTAACACTCCGATATACCCCACACCTCTCACTGTAACACTGATATACCCCACACCCCTCCCTGTAACACTGATACACCCCACACCCCTCACTGTAACACACTCATACACCCCACACCCCTCACTGTAACACTGATATATCCCTCACATTAACACTGATATACCCCACATTCCTCACTGTAACACTGATACACCCCACACTGTAAAACACAGAAATACCCCACACCCCTCACCGTAACACTGATATACCCGAAACCTGTCACTGTAACACTGATATACCCCACACCCCTCACTGTAACACACTCATATACCCCACACCCCTCACTGTAACACAGATATATCCCTCACATTAACACTGATATACCCCACACCCGTCACTGTAACATTGATATACCCCACACCCCTCACTGTAACACTCCGATATACCCCACACCCCTCAATGTAACACTGATATAACCCACACCGCTCACTGTAACACTGATATACCCCACACCGCTCACTGTAACATTGATATACCCCACACCCCTCACTGTAACACTGATATACCCCACACCCCTCACTGTAACACTCCGATATACCCCACACCCCTCAGTGTAACACTGATATACCACACACCCCTCACTGTAACACTGATATACCCCACACCCCTCACTGTAACACTGATATACCCCATACCCCTCACTGTAATACTGATATACCCCACACCGCTCACTGTAACACACTCATATATCCCACACCCCTCACTGTAACACTGATATACCCACACCCCTTACTGTAACTCTGATATACCCCACACCCCTCACTGTAACACTGATATACCCCACGCCCCTCACTGTAACACTCCGATATACCCCACACCCCTCACTGTTACACTGATATACCCCACACCTCTCACTGTAACACTGATATATCACACACCCCTCACTGTAACACTCCGATATACCCCACACCCCTCACTGTAACACTGATATACCCACACCCCTCACTGTAACTCTGATATACCCCACACCCCTCACTGTAACACTGATATATCACACACCCCTCACTGTAACACTCCGATATACCCCACACCCCTCACTGTAACACTGATATACCCACACCCCTCACTGTAACTCTGATATACCCCACACCCCTCACTGTAACACTTCAATATACCCCACACCCCTCAATGAAACACTGATATACCCCACACCCCTCACTGTAACACTCCGATATACCCCACACCCCTCACTGAAACAGTGATATATTTCACACCCCTCACTGTAACACTGATATAACCCACACCCCTCACTGTAACACTGATATAACCCACACCCCTCACTGTAACATTGATATACCCCACACCCCTCACTGTAACACTGATATACCCCACACCCCTCACTGTAACACTCCGATATACCCCCAACCCTCACTGTAACACTGATATACCACACACCCCTCACTGTAACACTGATATACCCCACACCCCTCACTGTAACACTGATATACCCCATACCCCTCACTGTAACACTGATATACCACACACCCCAGTGTAACACACTCATGTACCCCACACCCCTCACTGTAACACTGATATACCCACACCCCTCACTGTAACTCTGATATACCCCACACCCCTCACTGTAACACTGATATACCCCACACCCCTCACTGTAACACTCCGATATACCCCACACCCCTCACTGAAACACTGATATACCCACACCCCTCACTGTAACACTCCGATATACCCCACACCCCTCACTGTAACACTGATATACCCCACACCCCACACTGTAACACTGACGTACCCCACACCCCTCACTGTAACACTGATATACTCCACACCCCTCACTGTAACACTGATATACCCCACACCCCTCACTGTAACACTCCGATATACCCCACACCCCTCACTGAAACAGTGATATATTTCACACCCCTCACTGTAACACTGATATACCCCACACCCCTCACTGCAACACTCCGATATACCCCACACCCCTCACTGTACAATAATACAATACAAATCGCTTTATTGGCATGATAAGGTACATCTTATGTTGCCAAAGCATCAAAATACATTTATGGTTGAACACATAAACGCGGTTCCATTCATACAGTGTATAAACAGGTATATCCCTGAGTTTATAAATATATTTTCGCCTTGTTTATATATACTCTTGTCTTAGTTTACTGGTTGTCCCTCTGTTCATGGCAAGCTGTAACATAGTGTGCCGCCAGTGTTACACAGCTTCTCTCCTCCCCCAGTAGGAATGGGAGTTTTTGGTTGTCAGTCAGATTTCTGAATTCAGGGCATATTTGTGAGAATTTTTGATAGAAATTCTCTCTGATGCCCTGATATTTTCCACAGGCTGTGAGGAAGTGCATCTCTGTCTCAACTACTCCCTGACTGCAGTGAGAGCATATCCTGTCTTCTCTTGGCAGCCTGGTCTGCCTGTGTCTGCCTTTTTCGATCGCTAGGCTATGTTCGCTAAGTCTGTACCTTGTCAAGGTTCTTCTCAGTTTGTTATCCTTTACCATGGTCAGGTAATCAGCTATGTTGTATTGTCTGTTTAGGGCCAAGTAGCAATTGAGTTTGCTTTGGGTTTTTGTTGTTTCTGCCCAATATGACAGATATTTTTCCTTTTGCTTAGCGACGATTGTGTTGGGTCGAATTCTTTGTGTTACCCTGTCACTGTCCTGGGGCTGGTTATTGTTAGTATTGTTATTAGTTACTTTATTGAGTCCCAGGACTAGTTGACTGAGGGTATTCTTCTTTATGGTCAGCTCTTGGCATTTCAGGGCGTCGTAGTGATAGCATTGGGGGTTGCTCATTTGTAGGTGATTCCAAAATTTGGTGGCTCTTTTTTGGATAGTGATTATTAATGGGTATTGGCCTAGTTCCGCCCTGCATGCGTTGTTTACTGTTTTCCTTTGAGTCCGGAGGATACTTTTACAGAATTCCGCATGTAGGATCTCAATTGGGTGTTTGTCCCATTTTGCAAAATCTTGTTGTGTTAGTGGTCCCCAGACCTCACTGCCATAGAGTGCAATTGGTTCAATTACTGATTTGAAAATTTTGAGCCAAATGCTAATTGGGATTTCTATTTGGATTGATTTTTTGATGGCATAGAAAGCCCTTCTTGCTTTCTCTTTCAGTTCATTCACAGCCAGTTTGAAGTTTCCCGTAGAACTGATTTTTAAGCCCAAGTATGTGTAGTGAGTGGTTTGTTCAATTTTGGTTGTTCCTACTGTGAAATTTATTGTGGGTCCATGTTGTTTGGATCTTTGCTGGAACACAAGGACTTTGGTTTTTTGGGGATTTATTGTCAGGGCCCAAGTCTGGCAGTACGACTCCAGCAGGTCCAGGTTCTGCTGTAGACCCTCCTTAGTTGGTGACAGCAGAACCAGGTCGTCGGCATAGAGGAGGAATTTAACCTTGGATTCATATAGGGTGAGGCCGGGTGCTGTAGATTGTTCAAGTAGTTTTGCCAATCCATTAATGTAAATATTAAAGAGTGTCGGTGAGATTGGCGAGCCCTGCGTCACCCCCCGCCCCTGTGGGAAGTATTTTGTTTGTTTGTCTCCAATTTTAACTGCACATTTATTGTTTGTATACATTGATTTAATTACATCATATGTTTTCCCTCCTACCCCGCTTTCGATAAGTTTCAGGAATAAACCGTCATGCCAGATGGAGTCGAAAGCCTTCTGGAAATCTACAAAGCATGCGTAGATTTTGCTTTTGTTATGGTGAACGTGTTTGTCAATTAGGGTCTGTAGGGTGAAGATATGATCGGATGTTCTATAGTTTGGCAGGAATCCAATTTGGCTTTTACTCAAGACATTGTGCTCTTCAAGGAAGTTTATAAGTCTTTTGTTTATGATGCTACAGAATACCTTCCCCAGGTTACTGTTTACACAGATGCCTCGATAGTTGTTTGGGTCGATTTTGTCCCCACTTTTGTATATGGGTGTTATGAGTCCTTTGTTCCAGATGTCAGGGAAATAACCGACACTCAGAACCAAGTTGAAGAGTTTTAGGATAGCCAGTTTCAGTTTGTCGTCTGCGTGTTTAATCATCTCGTTTAGTATGCCGTCTGTCCCGCAAGCTTTTCCTGGTCGCAGGTCCTTGAGTTTTTCAAGAAGTTCTTTTTCTGTTATTATGGCGTCTAGCGGGTTTTGGTTATCTTTTATGGCCATTTCAAGCTTTTCAAGTTTTTTGCGTATTTGGTGTTGCTCTGGTCCTAGTGTGTTTTTCTGGTATAATTTTTCAAAGTGGTTTACCCATGTGTCCCCATTTTGAATGGACAAATCGTCGTGTTGTTTTTTGTGTAGTGTTTTCAAGTTGTCCCAGAAACAATTCGACTCAATGGATTCCTCCATGGAGCTGAGTGTATTCTTAATAAATTGCTCTTTTTTGGTCCTGAGTGTGTTTCTGTATTGTGTTAGCGTCTGACAATAAGTAAGGCGTAATTCCTCGTTTTCTGGATGTCTGTGTTTTTGGTTTGATAGTTTTCTAAGTTTTTTCCTCATGTTATGGCAATCATGGTCAAACCATTTTTCATAGTTTTTTGTTTTGGGTTTGTTCTTGCGAGCTTTCAAGTTTGCATTTGTTGCCAAATTATCAAAAATATTGTTTAGTTTACTAACTGCCCGGTTTACGCCTTCTTTATTGTGAGTGTATATGTTATCCAGAAAGGTGTCTAAGAGAGCTTGAGTTGATGCATTGCTAATTGTTTTCTGGTATTTTTCCGTGTCGTTTTTGGCCCATCTGTACGATTTTTTGGTGTTGTACAGTTTACTGGGTTGTGTTTCTATGTTGTTTGTTTCTGTCTTTTTGAGAAACATAGTAATTTGACTGTGATCTGACAGTGTTGTTTGTGGTTTGACTGTGAATGCTCTGAAAGAGGATGGGTCCAAGTCTGTAATCATATAGTCTACTGTGCTGCAGCCAAGAGGTGAGCAGTAGGTCGATCTTCCTAGGAGGTCTCCTATGAACCTACCATTGACAATGTACAGACCCAGGTTTCGACAGAGCTGTAGTAGCTGTTTACCGTTGGTATTTGACTGCTTGTCGCAGTTATGCCTGTATGGAAGGGAAGGGATGTCAAAGTGGTTATTCCCGAATACGTAATTGTTTCCCTGATTATTGGTGAAGTCTGGTTCTTCGCCCGTTCTTGAATTGAGGTCCCCACAGATCAACACGTTCCCCTGGGCCTGGTATTGGATAATTTCCCCCTCCATGTTGGAGAAGGTGTCCTCTTTGTAGTACGGGGAATCGATTGGAGGGATATAAAGTGCGCAAATGTAAACATCTTGGGTGTTTGAGATAATCTCCCTCTCAAGTTTGAGCCACATATGGTTTTCGCCCTTTTTTATAAATTTGATGTAATTCTTAAGTTCTGTTTTAAACCAGATCAGTATGCCTCCGGAGTCTCTGCCTTGGGTTACACTTGGTAATTTATTGGAGGGGACCACTAGCTCAGTGTACCCTTGGGGACAGCCGGTGTGTCCTTTTCCTTTATACCAAGTTTCCTGTAAAATTATAATATCTAGATCTTTAGTTTCCTCTATGAACTCTGGGGTCCTACTCTTCACTTCTCGCAGTGAAGAGCGTAGACCTTGGATATTCCAGGTCGAAATATATAAGGATTTCATGTTAAGTTTTATCTTTTTCTATGATAGGTTAAAGAGTGGTACGTGTTTGTCGTGTCTAAGTGTGGGGAAAAAAAAGATCACCCCAGTTGTCTACAAAAGTTAATACAATTTGGTTACAGTTCTTTCTATTAATTAGTCCTTGATCCATAAGGCGGAAGTAGATGCTGCTGCACATCTGCTTATTGTCTCTTAATGGATTGTTTCTGTCTGAGGTATTGCGTACGTCCTGTGCATCTCTCCCTCTGTCTGGCTGGTAGCGGTCCTATTCCCCTGTGGGACAGGAGTGGTGCAGGTCTGATAATGTTGTTTTGCATGGGGATCCTCTCCGGTCTCGGTTGGTGTGGTGGTGGTCTTTGTAGTGTTCCTGATATGTACCCCGCTGATCTCTGGTGGTCGGGGGGGGGTCCTCTTGGAGTCTGGGTATGGACCCGGTTAAAAGCGACGTCCTTCAGGGCTTTAGCAAAGATCGATATTTTTTGCCTTTGGATGTGGACGTGGTCGTAAAGACATTCTTCATCGAGGGTGGGGTGTTGGGCCAGGTGTACGTTGTGGTTTGATTCGCATTCTGTTGCTATGCTGGCATTTATCTCATGAATTGTGTTGTTGTTGAAGTCTGTTCTCGGCAATATTGTGGAAACAGTGATTCTAGTGTTTGGAAATGTACTGCTTGCCTTCCTAATCATTGCTCTGAGCGATGTTGCTACCTCTTTCTGTTTGGCCTTTAGGTCATTTGTGCCCGTGTGTATTATTATGTGTTGGGGGGAGCCTAATCTGGCTTTGGTCAGCCATCCCATGGCTCTGTCTGTTGTTGGGCACCAAATCTTTTCTACTTTACTTCTAGGGAAGAGCTTTTTCTCCCATAGAAATTTCCCATTTGAGTCTATGAGTATTACGACGTCAGCCTTGTTTGTGTTTACTGTCTGGTGGCTTTCGCCTGGACTCATAGTGTGTGTGCTGGGCTGGGGTGTCTGGTGTGTGCGTACCTCTTGTGAGCGGCTCGCTTGTGGTTCCATGGTGGTGGGGGAAGATTGCGAGTCAGCATGCTGGTCGGTCTGTGTGGCACCCCTTGTATTGTGTGTCTGTTGCTTTTGTTCCGTGTGGGAGTGCAGCCGTTCCGTCCGGCTCTGTCTTGTCTTATCTCTAGTCTCTGGTTGCTGGTCTAATGGTGTTTTCTCTCCTCTATGGCTCTCTTCTTTTTCCTGCAGCTCTTTCACCTGATTCTTAAGTAGATTCACCTGGTTATCAAGTCTATTCAGCTCTCTCTTGTGTCTCTCCCTCTCCTGCTTTTGTTTGTCATTCAATTTGAGGACCTCCTCTCTAAGTTTAACCATCTCTATCTCTAATTGATAAAATTTATCTTTTGGTTGTATCTGGCTGTGTGATCCCGGGGTATGTGTCTGGTCGGCCCTGGAAGGCTCACTCACTTCCTGGCTAAGCTGGTCGGCCCTGGAAGGCTCACTCACTTCCTGGCTATGCTGCTCTTCTCTTGGTGGGCTGGGAATGGTAGGGGAACTGTAACACTGTAACACTGATATACCCCACACCCCTCACTGTAACACTGATATACCACACACCCCTCACTGTAACACTGATATACCCCACACCCCTCACTGTAACACTCCGATATAACCCACACCCCTCACTGTAACACTGATATACACCACACCCCTCACTGTAACACTGATATACCCACACCCCTCACTGTAGCTCTGATATACCCCACACCCCTCCCTGTAACACTGACATACCCCACACCCCTCACTGTAACACTCCGATATACCCAACACCCCTCACTGTAACACTGATATACCCCACACCCCTCACTGTAACACTGATATACCCCACACCCCTCACTGTAACACTGATATACCCCACACCTCTCACTGTAACACTGATATATCACACACCCCTCACTGTAACACACTGATAAAGCACACACCCCTCACTGTAACACTGACATACCCCACACCCCTCACTGAAACACTGTTATATTTCACACCCCTCACTGTAACACTGATATACCCCACACCCCTCACTGTAACACTGATATACCCCACACCCCTCACTGTAACACTGATATACCCCATACCCCTCACTGTAACACTGATATACCCCACACCCCTCACTGTAACACACTCATATACCCCACACCCCTCACTGTAACACTGATATACCCACACCCCTCACTGTAACTCTGATATAGCCCACACCCCTCACTGTAACACTGATATACCCCACACCCATCACTGTAACACTCCGATATACCTCACACCCCTCACTGAAACACTGATATACCCCAGACCCCTCACTGTAACACTCCGATATACCCCACACCCCTCAGTGTAACACTGATATACCCCACACCCCTCACTGTAACACTGACATACCCCACACCCCTCACTGTAACACTCTGATATACCCCACACCACTCACTGTAACACTGATATACCCCACACCCCTCAATACAATACAATACAATACAAATCGCTTTATTGGCATGATAAGGTACATCTTATGTTGCCAAAGCATCAAAATACATTTATGGTTGAACACATAAACGCGGTTCCATTCATACAGTGTATAAACAGGTATATCCCTGAGTTTATAAATATATTTTCGCCTTGTTTATATATACTCTTGTCTTAGTTTACTGGTTGTCCCTCTGTTCATGGCAAGCTGTAACATAGTGTGCCGCCAGTGTGACACAGCTTCTCTCCTCCCCCAGTAGGAATGGGAGTTTTTGGTTGTCAGTCAGATTTCTGAATTCAGGGCATATTTGTGAGAATTTTTGACAGAAATTCTCTCTGATGCCCTGATATTTTCCACAGGCTGTGAGGAAGTGCATCTCTGTCTCAACTACTGTAAGACTCTGATATACCCCACACCCCTCACTGTAACACTCCGATATACCCCACACCCCTCACTGTAACACTGATATACCCGACACCCCTCACTGTAACACTGATATACCCCACACCCCTCACTGTAACACTCCGATATACCCCACACCCCTCACTGTAACACTGATATACCCGACACCCCTCACTGTAACACTGATATACCCCACACCCCTCACTGTAACACTCCGATATACCCCACACCCCTCACTGTAACAGAGATATACCCCACGCCCCTCACTGGAACACTGACATACCCCACACCCCTCACTGTAACACTCCGATATACCCCACACCCCTCACTGTAACACTGATATATTTCACACCCCTCACTGTAACACTGATATACCCCACACCCCTCACTGTAACACTGATATATCCCACACCCCTCACTGAAACACTGATATACCCCACACCCCTCACTGTAACACTCCGATATACCCCACACCCCTCACTGTAACACTCCGATATACCCCACACCCCTCAGTGTAACACTGATATACCACACACCCCTCACTGTAACACTGATATACCCCACACCCCTCACTGTAACACTGATATACCCCATACCCCTCACTGTAATACTGATATACCCCACACCGCTCACTGTAACACACTCATATATCCCACACCCCTCACTGTAACACTGATATACCCACACCCCTTACTGTAACTCTGATATACCCCACACCCCTCACTGTAACACTGATATACCCCACGCCCCTCACTGTAACACTCCGATATACCCCACACCCCTCACTGTAACACTGATATACCCCACACCCCTCACTGTAACACTGATGTACCCCACACCCCTCACTGTAACACTCCGATATACCCCACACCTCTCACTGTAACACTGATATATCACACACCCCTCACTGTAACACTCCGATATACCCCACACCCCTCACTGTAACACTGATATACCCACACCCCTCACTGTAACTCTGATATACCCCACACCCCTCACTGTAACACTGATATACCCCACACCCCTCACTGTAACACTTCAATATACCCCACACCCCTCAATGAAACACTGATATACCCCACACCCCTCACTGTAACACTCCGATATACCCCACACCCCTCACTGAAACAGTGATATATTTCACACCCCTCACTGTAACACTGATATAACCCACACCCCTCACTGTAACACTGATATACCCCACACCCCTCACTGTAACATTGATATACCCACACCCCTCACTGTAACACTGATATACCCCACACCCCTCACTGTAACACTCCGATATACCCCACAACCCTCACTGTAACACTGATATACCACACACCCCTCACTGTAACACTGATATACCCCACACCCCTCACTGTAACACTGATATACCCCATACCCCTCACTGTAACACTGATATACCACACACCCCAGTGTAACACACTCATATACCCCACACCCCTCACTGTAACACTGATATACCCACACCCCTCACTGTAACTCTGATATACCCCACACCCCTCACTGTAACACTGATATACCCCACACCCCTCACTGTAACACTCCGATATACCCCACACCCCTCACTGAAACACTGATATACCCCACACCCCTCACTGTAACACTCCGATATACCCCACACCCCTCACTGTAACACTGATATACCCCACACCCCACACTGTAACACTGACGTACCCCACACCCCTCACTGTAACACTGATATACTCCACACCCCTCACTGTAACACTGATATACCCCACACCCCTCACTGTAACACTCCGATATACCCCACACCCCTCACTGAAACAGTGATATATTTCACACCCCTCACTGTAACACTGATATACCCCACACCCCTCACTGCAACACTCCGATATACCCCACACCCCTCACTGTAACACTGATATACCCCACACCCCTCACTGTAACACTGATATACCACACACCCCTCACTGTAACACTGATATACCCCACACCCCTCACTGTAACACTCCGATATAACCCACACCCCTCACTGTAACACTGATATACCCCACACCCCTCACTGTAACACTCTGATATACCCCACACCCCTCACTGTAACACTGATATACCCACACCCCTCACTGTAGCTCTGATATACCCCACACCCCTCCCTGTAACACTGACATACCCCACACCCCTCACTGTAACACTCCGATATACCCAACACCCCTCACTGTAACACTGATATACCCCACACCCCTCACTGTAACACTGATATACCCCACACCCCTCACTGTAACACTGATATACCCCACACCTCTCACTGTAACACTGATATATCACACACCCCTCACTGTAACACACTGATAAAGCCCACACCCCTCACTGTAACACTGACATACCCCACACCCCTCACTGTAACACTGATATACTCCACAGCCCTCACTGTAACACTGATATACCCCACACCCCTCACTGTAACACTCCGATATACCCCACACCCCTCACTGAAACAGTGATATATTTCACACCCCTCACTGTAACACTGATATACCCCACACCCCTCACTGTAACACTCCGATATACCCCACACCCCTCACTGTAACACTGATATACCCCACACCCCTCACTGTAGCACTGATATGCCCCACACCCCTCACTTTAACACTGATATACCCCACACCCCTCACTGTAACACTCTGATATACCCCACACCCCTCACAGTAACACTGATATACCCCACACCCCTCACTGTAGCACTCCGAAATACCCCACACCCCTCACTGTAACACACCGATATACCCCACACCCCTCACTGTAACACTGATATACCCCACGCCCCTCACTGTAACACTGACATACCCCACACCCCTCACTGTAACACTCCGATATACCCCACACCCCTCACTGTAACACTGATATATTTCACACCCCTCACTGAAACACTGATATACCCCACACCCCTCACTGTAACACACCGATATACCCCACACCCCTCACTGTAACACACCGATATACCACACACCCCTCACTGTAACACTGATATACCCCACCCCCCCCCTGTAACACAGATATACCCCACACCCCTCACTGTAACACACTCATATACCCCACACCCCTCACTGTAACACTGATATATCCCTCACATTAACACTGATATACCCCACACCCCTCACCGTAACACTGATATACCCGAAACCTGTCACTGTAACACTGATATACCCCACACCCCTCACTGTAACACACTCATATACCCCACACCCCTCACTGTAACACTGATACATCCCTCACATTAACACTGATATACCCCACACCCCTCACTGTAACACTGATATACCCCACACCCGTCACTGTAACACTCCGAATTACCCCACACCCCTCACTGTAACACTGATACAACCCACACCCCTCACTGTAACACTGATATACCCCACACCCCTCACCGTAACACTGATATACCCCACACCTCTCAATGTAACACTGATATATCACACACACCTCACTGTAACACTCCGATATACCCCACACCCCTCACTGTAACACACTGATAAAGCCCACACCCCTCACTGTAACACCGACATACCCCACACCCCTCACTGTAACACACTGATATACCCCACACCCCTCACTGTAACACTCCGATATACCCCACATCCCTCACTGTAACACTGATATACCCCACACCCCTCACTGTAACACTGATATACTACACACCCCTCACTGTAACACTGATATACCCCACACCCCTCACTGTAACACTCCGATATACCCCACACCCCTCACTGTAACACTGATATACCCCACACCCCTCACTGTAACACTCCGATATACCCCACACCCCTCACTGTAACACTGATATACCCCACACCCCTCACTGTAACACTGATATACCCCACACCCCTCACTGTAACACTGATATACCCCATACCCCTCACTGTAACACTGATATACCCCACACCCCTCACTGTAACACACTCATATACCCCACACGCCTCACTGTAACACTGATATACCCACACCCCTCACTGTAACTCTGATATAGCCCACACCCCTCACTGTAACACTGATATACCCCACACCCCTCACTGTAACACTCCGATATACCCCACACCCCTCACTGAAACACTGATATACCCCAGACCCCTCACTGTAACACTCCGATATACCCCACACCCCTCAGTGTAACACTGATATACC